>NC_058081.1:91586734-91898323 GCF_014858855.1 Bufo gargarizans | reverse complement strand
TTTTGTGTGGCAAAACACAGATGCCGCCCGTGTGCATTCTGCAATGTGCGGAACGGAACGGGCGGCCCATTCTAGAAATGCCTATTCTTGACCACGATTGTGGACAAGAATAGGGCATGCTCTTTATTTTTTGTGGGGTCGCAGAATGGGGCAACAGATGCGGACAGCACACGGTTTGCTGTTTGTGTCTTTTGCGGCCCTATTGAAATCAGTGGGTCTGCACCCGTTCCGGAAAATTCGGAATGGATGCGGACTCATTCATACGGTTGTGTGAATGAGCCCTAAAGGATCATTGATCGACCGGTATATCATCGATCACACTCATTATTGGCCCAACAAAGGCAGCCCATTCACAAACCAGCGCAATCTAAAGCTAGCCATAGACTTATGCCTGAACAGCTATCCTGCCCAATATGACAGAAAGAACATAAGATGGATGGAGAACTGCTTGTTGCTGATATACCTCACTGTCTGGAAATAAAGTTCATCCAGGACCTTCGGTTTCATAAACAGTATACTATAATGAACAGTAATCAAATAGAATGGGTAGCTCGGTTGTTGGCACTGGTGCCTAGTAAGTGCTTAGTCCTAGGTTCAAATCCAACCATGGGCTACATCTGCATGGAGTTTGTGTCTTCTCTGTCTTTGCTCCCATGCTCCAAAAGACATACTAATAGGAAATTTAGATTGTGAGCTCCACTGGGAAAGTGAGTGACGAAAATGTTGGTGTAATATACACTCACCTAAAGAATTATTAGGAACACCATACGAATACGGTGTTGGACCCCCTTTTGCCTTCAGAACTGCCTTAATTCTACGTGGCATTGATTCAACAAGGTGCTGATAGCATTCTTTAGAAATGTTGGCCCATATTGATAGGATAGCATCTTGCAGTTGATGGAGATTTGAGGGATGCACATCCAGGGCACGAAGCTTCCGTTCCACCACATCCCAAAGATGCTCTATTGGGTTGAGATCTGGTGACTGTGGGGGCCATTTTAGTACAGTGAACTCATTGTCATGTTCAAGAAACCAATTTGAAATGATTTGAGCTTTGTGACATGGTGCATTATCCTGCTGGAAGTAGCCATCAGAGGATGGGTACATGGTGGTCATGAAGGGATGGACATGGTCAGAAACAATGCTCAGGTAGCCTGTGGCATTTAAACGATGGCCAATTGGCACTAAGGGGCCTAAAGTGTGCCCAGAAAACATCCCCCACACCATTACACCACCACCACCAGCCTGCACAGTGGTAACAAGGCATGATGGATACATGTTCTCATTCTGTTTACGCCAAATTCGGACTCTACCATTTGAATGTCTCAACAGAAATCGAGACTCATCAGACCAGGCAACATTTTTCCAGTCTTCAACAGTCCAATTTTGGTGAGCTTGTGCAAATTGTAGCCTCTTTTTCCTATTTGAAGTGGAGATGAGTGGCACCCAGTGGGGTCTTCTGCTGTTGTAGCCCACCTTTCTTTCCCATTCTGACATTCAGTTTGGAGTTTAGGAGATTGTCTTGACCAGGACCACAACCCTACATGCATTGAAGCAACTGCCATGTGATTGGTTGACTAGATAATCACATTAATGAGAAATAGAACAGGTGTTCCTAATAATTCTTTAGGTGAGTGTAAGTAATAACTAAAATAGTATTGCAGTGTCCCACTGCTAGTGTTGATGCACAGTATCCCATAGGCTATATATGGAGAAAGCAGTGAGAGATTCCTAGTTACCAGGCAGGGCTGGCACCACCACTTCACCTATAGCAGGAAGCTGCAGCAGACTATCTAAGCTGTGGATAAGTACACAACTCAGAGCAGTGAGGAGCAGTGTTAGGGACCTATCTGCTCCTCATTGGCCGTCCCAACAGGAAGCCACTTTTTGTATTGCAGGTCAGTTCCTCTACATGGTTTTTATTGGTTGTCCTGCCTAGGAGCTAACAACCCCAATGCAACTAACTTGTGACCCATGTCTGGAGGACACATGGTGGGACACTCCCTAAAAGCTATTTTATTGGGGTACAGAGTTCTAGGTTATACTGGTGTACGTTTTTTTTGGGGGGGGGGGGGAGGGTTCTCTCAGTTTCTCCCCCCATCCCCCAGTTTTCTTATATGTATATGGGGTCATTTATTGCAGGTATTGAACCCTGAGGAGATGGAGTCAGCTTGAGGTCAGTTGTACTGATGTACAAGCCAGTTTTTCTAATCTGCCCCTGGTTGCTAGGGTTTTTTTATTGGATGTTTGGACCAAAGCGTGAAAATTTGACATCTGTGATTTGCTGTTATCTCCAGTGGCGGGAAGGACTTTTTAAATCCGGTTCTCTGGTGATTCATGTCAGTCGGGGCACAGAGGAGCTGTAATACCGTGCACCGCCCACCCTCCCCCTGTTCAGTCGCAATGTTTGTTGTAGGGGTTTTGTCGCCCACCTTTTGCTTGATGGACTTGTTTTATGACTTAAGAATGATCTGGTGGTTTTAACTATTTCTTTCATTAAGGATATTTTATTTATTTATATTTTATTCTGGCTGTTATTTATTAATTACTTAATCCTAAATAAACATTGCGACCAATTTTATCCACAAGGAAGTATCTGTGTCTTTATTTATTTATTTGCTTTATTATTAGTTTGTTAAGTATTGGGAGTTGTGCTGCCATGATGAATCACAGCTGGGATGTGCCGTTCACACAGATGAGACCACTGAGGCTGGCATTGGCAGGAGCAGTCACGAGACCACCAGGCTACTTCCTGATCCTGCATGGACCACAAGTGGCCAAGAACAAGGTAGAATCTGGACCGGACATTTATTTTTTATTTATTTTTCAAACAAGACACAGGTTAATTAAATTGGAGTCGGCTCCTAGGCAGGACAACCCCTTTAATATGTCCACTTTTCCATACAACCGATATCATGTCAGAACATTAGTGCTGGTACTTGGAATTGAACAATCTGGAGCCAAACTGTAGTGAAATGAACACCACAGAAAGTACTTTATATATACTACAGCTATGCTTTAAGCTTGTGAGGGTGTTTTATTACCATGATGAAACTTCTTGTTAAATATAGGATTGAAATTTTCATCACTCGTGAGCTGGTGAAAAATGAGCCTGCAGAGGAGACTTACGTAAATGAGAAGGGGTCAACCGTGAGCTTCATCAATGGGGGTAACGTGAGAACGTGTCACATAAAGGACACACAAGACTGACAGGAGCAGGCTGTCGTAAGCAAGGGATGGTCCATTACCAAAAAGTGTCAGTGACCTTCATCAACATATACTAAATATTATGGTATAATTCACTATAGAACTGCATTGCTGGAAATTTAAAGGGGTTCTCCGGGCTTTTAATATTAATGACCTACCCTCAGGTCAAGTCATCAATATCAGATCGGCAGGGGTCTGACACCCCGCACCCGCACGATCAGCTGTAAGAAGGGAAGGCGCGCACAGTTTGCACATGCCGTCTCCCTTCTCTCTTCCTGGAGAGACAGACGAGGGACAGCATGTGCACACAGTGCGCGCCGTCCCTTCTTACAGCTGATCGGCGGGGGTGCAGGGTGTCAGACCCCCGCGGATCTGATATTGATGACCAGTAGCGGACTGGGGTGCCTAGGGCCGACCAGTAAAATTTATTTTAGGGGCCCACCGTACAGATACATTCAAAGATTTCCTGCTCACACAGCAGAAAGATGCTACCAGATGATTGAATATGGGGGTCCCTGCAGCAACTGAGAAGGTAGGTCCTGGGGAGAAGAGGACACTGGCAGCTTTCCTCTACACCTAGAAGTCATCTCAGCTCTGATCGTGTCTATAATAATAAACTGGGGAGTTTCTTTAATAATCTATCAGGTTTTATATGCACATAGGCTGGTGGAGGTGCTGTACATTGAATATATGTATGTAGTGCATTAAGTCTACTGTGTTATGTGCCACTTGTGTAGAAGATGGGGGACTAGGGGCCCACCGGGGGATTCACCTGTACCCCTGTGGGTCAGCCCGAGCCTGTTGATGACCTATTCTGAGGTTTGGGGGAGAGAAGGGGGCTCATCAATAAGACTCCTAAGCTTGTGCATTGTATTGAGTGGACTCTGGTGCTCGGCTGGAGCTGCTGAAAGGAAATGCTTCAGCTATAATTTTTTCTGCCAGTTAAAACCAGAGAGTGACACATATCCTTTTTTTTTATTTTCTGATTGTAGATTTTTTTATTTCCTATTTCCTGAACATGATAATGAGGAGAGCCATCTTGCCCGAGTTGTTAACAGCATTTGGAGATAGGCTTTATAGCAGCCATCATGGGCCATAGACACAATAGACCGCAGGGGACTCATTGACTTATATGGGAGATTGTTATAGACATGCTCTGTGACCTTGCAGAGGTAATTTTCCCGGGAGGAAGTAGATAAACTGTGATATGACGTCGAGTGAATGGTAGATTCTGTGTTATCTATATATAGAGGTGTTCTCTATCATTGTAATCGTGCCTGTGAAGAAAAGTAATCTGTACAGATCGAGGGATGGCATCTATTATTACACCTAATGACCAATGTGAAAACTGCAGGATTTCAGGATTTTTTTTTTATATAGATAGTGACATGAAAAAATAAAATAAAAAAAAATCACATAAAATAATGTCAAATATTCTAATAAAAAAATGTCTAACATAAAAACGGGTGGGTTCATTTATCAAACTGGTGTAAAGTAGAACTGGCTTAGTTGCCCATTGCAACCAATCAGCCTGTTGTACATTATACCAGTTTGATAAATAACCCCATTGATTTAAACAATAGATCGTTTTCTGATGATACATTCCCTTTAATAGCAATTTTTTTGTTTGTTTTGAAGCCGGAACTTCAATGTTGCTCAAAAATACTATACATTGTATTGGAACAAAACTTATGGCTATGATGGGGCATGACTTATTATTCTTTGGCTCATGATTTTATGCTGAAGTTACGGTATATGTAGATATTCAGCCTCGTCTCATAAGAACTGCATGCTTATATGCTTATGTCAATTGCAATTCATTGGTTTTAGGCCTTGTGAAGAACTCCCCAGCAACCGTTCGGTTATTTTTGCTCCTGCTACTTAATCCCCGTGGATACCTACTCCTAAGGCCTCATGCACATGACCGTTGTGTGCACCCGTGGCCGTTGTTCCGTTTTCCGTGATTTTCTGCGGACCCGTTGACTTTCAATGGGTCCGTTGAAAACTCAGAAAATGCACCGTTTGTCATCCGCCTCAGTGATCCGTGTATCCTGTCCGTCAAAAAAATATGACCTGTCCTATTTTTTTGACGGACAACGGTTCACGGACCCATTCAAGTCAATGGGTCCGTGAAAAAACACGGATGCACACAAGATTGGCATCCGTGGCCGTAGGTTACTTTCATACAGACGGATCCGAAGATCCGTCTGCATAAAAGCTTTTTCAGAGCTGAGTTTTCACTTCGTGAAAACTCAGATCAGACAGTATATTCTAACACAGAGGCTTTCCCATAGTGATGGGGACGCTTCTAGTTAGAATATACTACGAACTGTGTACATGACTGCCCCCTGCTGCCTGGCAGCACCCGATCTCTTGCAGGGGGCTGTGATCCGCACAATTAACCCCTCAGGTGCCGCACCTGAAGGGCTTAATTGTGCGTATCATAGCCCCCTGTAATAGATCAGGGGCTGCCAGGCAGCAGGGGGCAGACCCCCCTCCCTCCCCAGTTTTAATTTCATTGGTAGCCAGTGCGGCCCCCCCCTCCCTCTATTGTATTATCATTGGTGGCCAGTGCGGCCCCCCCTCCCTCTATTGTATTATCATTGGTGGCCAGTGTGCGGCCCACCCCCTCCCTCTATTGTATTATCATTGGTGGCCAGTGTGCGGTCCCCCCCAGCCCCCCTCCCTCTATTGTATTTATATCATTGGTGGCCAGTGTGCGGCCTCCGCCCGATCATTGGTGGCAGTGAAGAGTTCCGATCGGAGTCCCAGTTTAATTGCTGGAGCGCCGATCGGTAACCATGGAAACCAGGACGCTACTGCAGTCCTGGTTGCCATGGTTACTTAGCAATATTAGAAGCATCATACTTACCTGCTGCGCTGTCTGTGACTGGCCGGGAGCTCCTCCTACTGGTAAGTGACAGATCATTAAGCAAGGCGCCGCACAGACCTGTCACTTACCAGTAGGAGGAGCTCCCGGCCGGTCACAGACAGCGCAGCAGGTAAGTATGATGCTTCTAATATTGCTAAGTAACCATGGCAACCAGGACTGCAGTAGTGTCCTGGTTGCCATGGTTACTGATCGGAGCCCCAGCAATTAAACTGGGACTCCGATCAGAACGCTCTGCTGCCACCAATGATCGGGTGGGTGGGGGGAGAGGGGAGGCCGCACACTGTGCCACCAATGATATTAATACAATAGAGGGGGGGCGGGGGGGCACACACTGGCCACCAATGATAATACAATACATGGAGGGAGGGGGGGGCCGCACACTGTGCCACCAATGATAATACAATAGAGGGAGGGAGGGGGGCAGGGGGGGCCGCACACTGGCCACCAATTATATTAATACAATAGAGGGAGGGAGGGGGGCCGCACACTGGCCACCAATGATAATACAATACAATAGAGGGCGGGAGGGGGGGCCGCACACTGGCCACCAATGATAATACAATAGAGGGAGGGGGGGCCGGGGGGGGGCGCACTGGCCACCAATGATAATACAATAGAGGGAGGGAGGGGGGGCCGGGGGGGGCGCACTGGCCACCAATGATAATACAATAGAGGGAGGGAGGGAGGGGGGCCGCACTGGCCACCAATGATATTCAAACTGGGGAGGGAGGGGAGTCTGCCCCCTGCTGCCTGGCAGCCCCTGATCTATTACAGGGGGCTATGATACGCACAATTAACCCCTTCAGGTGCGGCACCTGAGGGGTTAATTGTGCGGATCACAGCCCCCTGTAAGAGATCGGGTGCTGCCAGGCAGCAGGGGGCAGTCATGTACACAGTTCGTAGTATATTCTAACTTGAAGCGTCCCCATCACCATGGGAACGCCTCTGTGTTAGAATATAATGTTGGATATGAGTTTCCACGATGTAACTCAAATCCGATGGTATATTCTAACAGAGGCGATCCCATGGTGATGGGGACGCTTCAAGTTAAAATATACCATCGGATTGGAGAAAACTCCGATCCGATGGCATAATAGGGACTCCTGACTTTACATTGAAAGTCAACGGGGACGGATCCGTTTGCAATTGCACCATATTGTGTCAACGTCAAACGGATCCGTCCCCATTGACTTGCATTGTAAGTCAGGACGGATCCGTTTGGCTCCGCACGGACAGGCGGACACCAAAACGACTTTTTCCTTCATGTCCGTGGATCCTCCAAAAATCAAGGAATACCCATGGAAGGAAAAACGGACATGGATCACGTACCCCGGTACGTGTGCATGAGGCCTAAGGCCGAGTTCACACGGGCGAGATTTCCGCGCAGGTGCAATGCGGGAGGTGAATGCATTGCACCTGCACTGAATCTGGACCCATTCATTTCTATGGGGCTGTGCACATGAGCTGTGATTTTCACGCATCACTTATGCGTTGCGTGAAAATTGCAGCATGCTCTATATTGTGCGTTTATCACGCAACGCAGGCCCCATAGAAGTGAATGGGGCTGAGTGAAAATCGCAAGCATCCGCAATCAAGTGCGGATGCGGTGCGATTTTCACTCATGGTTGCTAAAATGACAGTCTATTCACTGTATTATGTTCCCTTATAACATGGTTAGTAGATCAGTCTGACTGCAATTGGGTACCTACTCCCGCGGGTTTGCCGCAGTACACCCGGGACGCATCCTGAACATATCCGTCACGCCCGTGTGAACTCAGCCTAACAATAGACATGGACATCTATGTGTATCAAGGACATGTGTACACACACTTCTGGACATTGTCTGCTTCTAACCACAAGACTGATCTACTTAATGAAAATACACAAGATAACACTTTAGGCCATTGTCTTGGAGAAAACACAGTGATTGCTTGTAAGCCATGGGACCAAGCCCCTGTTTTGTAAATTGAGTTTCTAAAACCCCATTGTCTCGCTGGCTCAGAGGAGGAGTTTGATGCTGCTTAAATTGAATGCCCTTGCTTTTCCATTAAACGGGTTTTGTTCCAGCATGAAGCTTTGGCTCCTGTGTGGATTATTATGCGACACCAGCGATATTTTACTCTGTGGAATCTTGGCGATATTATTTCATGGGAATAAGGGAATGACAGACGGTAACTCATATGCAGACCGTCACAGGCCTCATGCACACGACTGTATGTATTTTGCGGTCCGCAAAAATCAGATCCGCAAAAAATACAGATGACGTCTGTGTGCATTCTGTATTTTGCGGAACGGAACAGCTGGCCCCTAATAGAACAGTCCTATCCTTGTCCGTAATGCAGACAATAATAGGACATGTTCTAATTTTTCGCGCAACGGAAATACGGACATATGGAAACGGAATGCACACTGAGTACCTTCCGGGTTTTTTTTCGGACCCTTTGAAATAAATTGTTCCGCATATGGTCCGCAAAAAATCCCGGAACGGACACGGAAAGAAAATAAATAAAAAACAAACAACATCTCTTAGCAACCATCAGTGAAAAACGCATCGCACCCGCACTTGCTTGCGGATGCAATGCATTTTTCACGCAGCCCCATTCACTTCTATGGGGCCAGGGCTGCGTGAAAAACGCTGAATATAGAACATTCAGCAATTTTCACGCAACGCAGAACTGATGCGTGAAAAACAATGCTCATGTACACAGACCCATTGAAATGAATGGGTCAGGATTCAGTGCGGGTGCTATGCGTTCACGTCACGCATTGCACCCGCACGGAAAACTCGCTTGTGTGAAAGGGACCCAAGACTGTGCAATGAAACCATGTGAGTACTGGGAAAATAAATGAACTACTGGCAGATGGAGCACACCCCACAACATTAACCATTACATGAACAGGATTGGATCTACTACTGGAGAGAACTTTTTGGAAACTCTTTAGGATCAACACATAGGATAGGGGATCATTGAGACATCCACTTACTAATCCTTTGCAAGATGATTTATCTTTTTCAATCAAAAACATTAGATAATAATTTGTATTAAATATCTGAGCTATTAAAGGGGTTGTCCAGGTTCAGAGCTGAACCTGGACAGCCCTCCATTTTCACCCAGCCAGCCCCCCTGACATGAGCATCGGAGCAGTTCATGCTCCGATGCTCTCCTTTGCCCTGCGCTAAATTGCACAGGGCAAAGGCATTTTTCTGAGTTCCGGTGACGTACCGGGCTCTCTATGGGGCTGACAGGAACCCCGGTGACGTCACCGGCACTGATGGGCGGGATTTGGCTCTGCCCTAGCCAGTAAAACGGCTAGGGCAGAGCTAAAGCCCGCCCCTCAGAGCCGGTGACGTCACCGAACACACTGCTGGGCGGAAGTTACCGCCCGGCAGTGTGTTATTGAAAACACAAGAGCCTGTGCCCTGCGCGATCTAGCGCAGGGCACTGGAGCGCATCGGAGCATGAGATGCTCCGATGCCAGGCTCAGGAGGGCTGCCGGGGTGAAAATAAGGGTATGTCCGGGTTCAGCTCTGAATGGAAGCCAATGGCAAGCGATTCAAACATATTGGTCTTAAAGGGCTTCTGTCACCCCACTAAAGTTTTTTTTTTTTTTTTTAGCTACTTATAATCCCTATACTGCGATAGATCAATCTATAATGCTATTACTCATTTTGGTTCAGTAGTTAATTGAAAAAACTGACTTTTATAATATGCAAATGACCTATCTACCAGAAAGTAGGGCGGCTACTTGCTGGTAGTAGCCGCATCCTCCTTTCATAAAGACACCCCCTCCTCATGTTGATTGACAGGGCCAGCGAATGCGCTCGTCCTCTGCTGGCCCTGTCTGCATTAAAAATCTGGCGCCTGCGCCGTACCTGTCTTCAGTCGGCGCAGGCGCACTGAGAGGAGGACGCTCGCTCGGCCGCTCCATCCCCAATGCGCCTGCGCCGATGACATCACATCTACACCCGGCGCAGGCGCACTGAGAAAGGAGCAGCTGAGCGAGCGTCCTCCTCTCAGTGCGCCTGCGCCGACTGAAGACAGGTACGGCGCAGGCGCCAGATTTTGAATGCAGACAGGGCCAGCAGAGGACAAGTGCGTTAGCTGGCCCTGTCAATCAACATGAGGAGGGGGTGTCTTTATAAATGGAGGATGCGGCTGCTATCAGCAAGTAGCCGCCCTACTTGCTGGTAGACAGGTAATTTACATATTATAAAAGTCAGTTTTTTTAATTAACTACTGAACCAAAATGAGTAATAGCATTATAGATTGATATATCGCAGTATAGGGATTATAAGTAGCCAAAAAAATAAAAAAGACTTTAGTGGGGTGACAGAAGCCCTTTAAAGGGGTTTTCCAGAATTTTAATGGCCTAGCCACAGGATGCTGAAACTACACAGCTCCATCCATTCACTCAAATGGGAGCAGCGCTGCAGTAACCAGGTCTGTCCTCTACAGAAGAGACAGAGCTGTGTAGTTCCAGTGCCGGAGCTATTTGGGAACATTTGATCTACAGGAGGGAGGGTGCAGGGTGTCGGACCTTCGCTGATTTGATATTGATGATCTATCCTGTAAATAGGTGATCAGCACAAAAATCCTGGACAACCCCTTTACTCCAAAGTTTTTGGGAGGAAGATTCAACAAATGTATTAAGACGCATATAAAGCCAACCCCTTTCCATATGACCTCTTAGGACATGTGGACGTTATAGAACGGGTTGGCATAGTGTCAGCATTGACAGACACTATGTAGTAATGCATTTTCGCTGCAGTGGGCAAAAATATTAGCTTTCCATGTTTTATTTTTGTAAAATAAAAATACAAATAACCAGCTTGGCAATCCTGCTCTGTACATAGGAGCAAACTGCCCCTGCGTTGGGCAACAAGTTTTTTTTTCAGAATTTTTGATGGTGTTCAATGCAGATACTGAGTTATGCATAAAAACACACAGACAGAACTCTTTTGTCCAAGATCCTTTATCCATTAAAGGCGTTGACCAATCTATACATAAATTTGTAAAAAGGTCATAGACAGTAATGTTTCCTACATGTAAGCATAACTGCATATTTAGTACTGCACCCCAGCTGAGACCGTGTAGGCCCCGGCTGCCTCTGTATTGGTGTTGTAAACACAGAAAGCTGGAATCCCCCATGTCCATAGGACACAAGATGACCACTTCCTGGTACTGCACCCTTGCTGTATTCTGATTTGATTGTTCAGAATCTAATAATTCCTCCTGCATCCAAAGGGAAACCAATGAAGAATACAAAAAAATGTATTCATTCAGCAACACAGAATGTGTAGAAAAATGTATCACAAAAAATATATCTTGTGGAGGTACAGAAAGCTTTATGAGATAATATTAGCTCCGAACTCGGTTTCGGTTCCATAGCAGGGGAGAAAACACAATATACATTCATTTGTTACTTTAGGTAGTTTACAGTTTTTTTTTTTTTTAACTCCGACAACCGTAACCTTTCATAAAATTTTAAAAAGTAATATTCACCTAGCCCCATTCCTACGTTGAACGGAGAACACCATGCTCTACTCGGCAGCAGGCGCAATGCAGAGACATCATCACACCTGCTGAGCTGAGCAGGAGATCGCACAGGCTGGGAGATTTTCCCCATGCTGTGCACTTTTTTGCCCAGCCCAGAAGGGATGATGATGTCACTTCATCGCACCTGCTGCTGGGTACAGCACAGGTTGTGGAATGAGACCCGGGCTGTAATGGATGACAGACAGCAGCTGGACTTGAGCATGAGTTCGCTACTGTGGGAGAAGTGAGAGGGTGGAGAGGATGGGAGGGGTGATTCTGGCAATGAGGGTGGTTGTAGTCCTCCTTGGGGCACACCATGGAATTTGTGGGTCTCCTGCCTGGTGGTGGCTGGGGTGCCCTTGAAGTTAGGTGAGCAGCAGAGTGCAAAGCAGGAGATCAGGCGCCCAGATCAGATATAGAAACCAATGATCAGGCCGGCTCGGATGCAGTAAATATAGTCTCTCTTTTACTGAATAAATGATGGGTGTCAGAGTGCAAATACAAATGGCAGTCATAGTTCTCAGGTATCAGAATGGCTTTTTTCCAAAGGCCGTGTATAGATGATGGCTACAGTGTTGTTCCTCCATGAGTCTCTAAGGGTACTTTCACACTAGCATTTTTCCTTTCCGGCATAGAGTTCCGTCACAGGGGCTCAATACCGGAAAATAACTGATCAGGCATATCCCCATGCATTCTGAATGGAGAGTCAAAAGATAAAACCGTAGCGTGCTACGGTTTTATCTCCAGCCCAAAAAACTGAAGATATGCCTGAATCCTGGATCCGACATTTTTTCCCATAGGAATGTATTAGTGCCGGATCCGGCATTCAAAATACCGGAATGCCGGATCCGTCCTTCCGGCCTGCGCAGACCGGTAAAAATGTGAAAAAAGATACAAGATGGATCCATCTGTCCACATGACAAGCGGATAGACGGATCCATCTCAGAAATGCATTCAGTCAGCAGCAGATCGGCGGATCCGGCGAGCAGTTTCGACGATGGAACTTCCCGCCGGATCACACTGCCGCAAGTGTGAAAGTAGCCTTAACACAGATACATGCAATCTTCCCAAATGACCAAAGGTAATGCAATTTCTCTCAATATCTCTCTGCAATTTCCAACTGAGGGGTGCAGTCCTGGATCGGATGGCCAGTCTGGCTCAGTAGTGTGGCAGGCGCCAGAAGCAATATAACCCAAATTGTGTGCATTAACAACTGCAGTTGCATGCATGCATTACCTTTACTGTCTTTGGCCAAGCACTGTCCCTTTAAATGGTCCTCAACCTTCTGCAAAAATTCAATGGGCCAGATTTATCATTAGCTCAAGTCAGAATAACTTTTTTCTGCTCTGCACTATGCTCGCCAGTTTTCTGAAAGATTTACTATTGGGACTATTTGAAAATTCGCAAAAAATGTGCAATTTCACTCCAGTGAGGACCATGCTTATCTTATGAGACTTTTTAATAGAACATGCGACTTTTTCGTAAGGACGTGTGACTTTTGTAAAGCCGCTTACTGACGGATAAACTGCTACCGTCAAATCACATTTATTACAGTCTTAAAGGGCCAATCATAAATCTGACTTGGCTAAAACTGACTTTAGCCATATGTGAAAGTGGCGGGAGCTGTCAGAGTAATGACACAATAATATTTACACAATAATAGCATTTTTGAAACAAAAAAAAATAAAAAATAAAAAAATATCAGGTTTTCTCCATATTCTGGGAGACCATAGTCTTTTATTTTTTAGGCGATTGTCTTAGGTAGGGTCTCATTTTTTGTGGGATGAGACGACAGTTTGGTTGGTATGATTTTGGGGTGTGTATGACTTTTTGATTGCTTGGTATTACACTTTTTGTGATGTAAGGTGACAAAAAAGGAATTTTTTTACTGTTTTTTTTATTTTATTTTTATGGTGTTCATCTGAGTGGTTAGTTCATGTCATATTTTTATACAGCACGTTCTTACAGACGCGGCGATACCTAAATAAATAAAAAAAAAGTATACATATTAATTTTTTTTGTTTCATAAATGCTGTTATTGTGTAAAACTTATGTTTTAGTGTCTTATAGTCTGAGAGCCATATTTTATTTTTTATTTTTTGGGCCATTGTCTTAGGTAGGGGCTCATTTTTTGCGGGGTGAGGTGACGGTTAGATTGGTACTATTTTGGAGGTATGCGACTTTTTGATCACTTGGTATTGCACTTTTAGTGATGTAAGGTGACACATTTTTATAGAGCCGGGCGATACCTAATATGTCTACTTTTCTTTTTTTCCCCTAGGCACATCAAGAGTTAATACGCCGCCATCTGTGTTTTCACCGATGCCGGCGCATACAGCAGGGGTCCGGCTATCAGTGACTGCCGGACCCTGCCGCTGATCGGGCGGGCGCAGCTTCTGCACCCGCCCGATCAGTAAACCTTAATAGTCACGTCCCACTGCGCCATACTATTACGGCGCTGGGCTGAAAAGGGGTTAAAGTGGGTGTGTACCTCAGAGAGATCATAAAGTGCTTAAATAACTTAAAGTAAGAGTACAGATAGATTCCAAAAATAGGAGAAGATAATAAGGCGGCACTCACCCAGCAGTAGTACATACTAAAATCCTTTATTTCATCTAGGATGCGAGTAACCCATTTCTAGCAGAGTACACAGGGGCGGACAGCGATTCTTTCATGCATAGCGGCGACGGCTGTTTCGGGGCACAAATGCGCCTCTTCAGGCCGCTGACGTAAGAGTGTGTGAACACGCTGCCTTTTAACAACCATGGGGAAGGTTGTCGTGACAACGCATGACACCCTATCACCCTTCTGGTAGACAATACAATAAAAAAAGACTAATTGTCTATCATAATAACAAAACAATACAGCAATATGAACATCACAGAAATACATTGCGATCATTACGGTCATTCAATCCAAGTTCACCTGGGGCATTCACACACAGAATACACCTAGCTTTTTTCTATAACAATAATCTATGCCTATTTCCTCCTGTAGGGGGATTGGGAACTTGTTCAATGCCAGCAAACTCAAGAGTTCTACAATATATATTTATAATTGTATTTGGGTCTTCTCTCATGTAACCAACTGCGGTTTGTGTCCTGGATAAAACGGCTTCTCACCAACCTATCCCTGATAGTGTGACGCTTTCTAAAGGTAATCAATGCACCTGGACACCTTGAGGTCAGAATTAAAAAAAAACATTAAACGCCAACACAGCGAAATTATTCATGTCCACTCAGTATAAATATTATGCCCACGGCAACAAAGCCACAAAAGTGTTATTGTGCCAAGTCAAGAAGAGAAAAGTTGCGTCCTATATCTCCCATATTAAATCCCACGATTTTTAGGTAGTCCATAAAACAGAATTGATAGCAGTACAATTCTGCAAATACTATAGCCAGCTATACAATCTGCAAGATGCACCAACCCCATCCCAAACCATTTTGAAAAAAACAACAGACACAAAATTGGCGCAATACTTTGAATCTCCCCTCACTAACCAAGACTCAAGCTGACAAGTTAGGCTCCCCATATACCCTCTCCGGACTACAAGCAGCTTTAAAAGATTCTCCTTCAAACAAGAGTCCGGGCCCAGATGGACTTCCCGTCTTTTATTATTCCTCATTTAAAAGAGATCTTATTGCCCCGTTTACTAAGTGCAATGAAGCCCGGGAAGGTAAAACATTCACTAGAGATATGTTAACAGTGCAAATCTCTATTATTCCCAAGCCTAATAAAGACCATTCTCTCTGTTCAAACTATAGACCAATTTCGCTTCTCAACAATGACCTTAATCTGTATGCAAAAATACTTGCAAATAGACAAGCATTACTTACCTGAACTCATATCAGCCTAACAAGTAGGCTTCATTCCTGGTAGGGAGGGAAAAAATAACAATCAGGATTATAAATCTCATACAATTAGCTAAAAAAACAAAAAACACCACTAGCCATCTTAAGTATGGATGCAGAAAAAGCCTTTGACAGAGTAGACTGGCTCTTTATGGCTCAAGCAATGACTAAACTCGGGATACCGGATTCCTATATAGAAGGTGTTAGGACTATGTATCATGCACCCACAGTGCGCATCTTGGTGAATGGCACCCTTTCCCTGACGTTCAAAATATGAAATGGTACTCAACAGGGTTGTACCCTCTCACCTCTACTTTTTATATTGGTTATAGAAACACTTACAATCTTTCAGACAAGATAGGGACATCACGGGGATGAAGGTCGGGTCCACAATGCACCAAACAGCTGCATTTGTGGATGATGTCCTACTACTCATAACCAACCCAAAGTTGGCTTTCCTGGCAATTATATTAACATTCCAGACTTTCCACTTTTTATCTAACTTTTCAGTAAATCTATCAAAAACCACAGTCTTAAATGTGTCCATAAGCCCAAAAACTGTGGCTAACCTGCAGTCAACTACACCCTTTCAATTAACCAACCACTCAGTAATATTTCTGGGCATAGTAATTACACCTGAATTTTCGCATCTGTTCCGAGAAAATTTCCAATCACTGCCAAAACAAATGTAGGATTTGATAAGCTCATGGGATATCCCGTTTGTATCATGGTTTGGTCGTAGGACACTTATCAAAACAATACTTCTGCCTACGATTCTATACCATCTCCAGTCTTTACCTATCCCAATTCCCAAGAACTATTTAAAAAAACTACAAAATATCTTCACAAAGTTTCTTTGGAGTGGCAAAAGAACTAGATTACCCCTCAAATATACAACACAACACCCTAGAGACGGAGGGCTCTGTTTCCCCGAACTATACATCTACCACAAAGCAGTAATGTGTCTCAGCTGCCTGGAGTGGTTACGCCCAAGCTCGGGGCGACTTGACCTAATAGTGGAGGAAAGCATGTCGAACCTTCCATTACACTCTATAATTTTCCTAGAAAGATCCCAAAAGGGAGATATACTACAAACACATAGCTCTATCACTGAATATACGACGAGAACATGGCAGAACTCAAATTGGTCAGAACATTTCCTAACAAACCATTTTGCCCTGATGCAAATACGAGATGTCCTATATCAATCCTCTTGTCATTTTAGAGCAACGCTACCTGCGAAATCCAAAACTCTCTCCAGAAATGACATCCCTACCTTCGCTGACTTAAAAGTACACCCTCAGTTAACAGATCTCTCTACTTTTCACTCGTTGCATATTATTCACTTTATGAAGAACCACCTGAAAAACCTCCCTGATAAAGCTGATCAGCTTTTAAAAAATTGGCTCTTCAAGTCAAGGACCCAAAAGGAAAGATATCGAAACTATACATCTTCAAGTCCCTATCACGCCCAGATAGATATACGTTTATCTCAAATTGGGAATCAGAACTAAATATTAGGTTTCAAACAAAAGAGCTGAGCAGTATCCTGATAGCCCCCTTTAGGGTGTCCGGTGTGTCAAACTACAGGAAAGTAGTTTTAAAGTACTGACCCAATGATACTACACTCCACAACGCCTTCACCTTATGTTCCCTAAGTGTAGCCCCATGTGCTGGAGATGTAACTCAGAAGTAGGCACTCAGTCGTATTTGGTCGACTTGCCCTAAAATAACACCCTATTGGCATGAAATTTGTAAAATACTGTCTGATACAGTTGGGACAGTTGTGCCAGTATCACCAAAGCTGTGCCTCTTTGGGGAGTCTTGGATGCCCTAGAGACACACAAACCTTCTGTAAAATAAGCTTCATCCAGACTGCTTATAGCCGTTTACTGGAAAAAAGCAGAACCACCTCCGATTCAGCAATGGTTCCAAAGATGTGATCAACTGTACCAGATGGAACAGATAGCACACTGGGACTCCCGAACGCCCCATCGATTTGAAGTCGTTTGGAAACCTTGGAAGACTTTTAGAAAATTTTAATACCTAGAAAGAGGTAGTAGACAACAAGTTCTTCCCGTCCTAGGGATGGTATTTCGGATATCCCATTGGTGGACAGATAGACCTACTGAACAACTTCATAGTTAAAGAAAGAGTGCAATATATGAATTCCAACCTTGTTCCTCAAATAGGACGAATTTGTGACAATCACCCTCCCCCTTCTTTCTCTCCCTACTCTTCCCTTAACCTCTATTACTTGTTGGTCTCTCCCCCTCTTATTATTATGTTACATCTGCTCCTGACAGCGCATTTATTGGTACTGATCTTCTCATGTACAAAGCTGGTTTATCACCGTCTGTAACCAGCGCTTAGATAGGTATAGAGAATGCCATTCTTTGTCATATGTGGGGCGCTCTAGTATTTACAATCTATACTGTACCACTTGTCATCTTTGCATTAATACATTTATTTGTCTTGTTATATATTCAGGAAAAAGACTTTTCTTAAATCAAGGAGTTGTATGTTTGACAAAATGAATAAAAACTGTTTTAAAACCTAAAAGGTAATCAATGGTCTATCTGCATATTCTGTAAGTGCACTATCCCTTCTAAGAGTCTCCCAATTCCTATAAATAGTCTTCCTTATAACCTCAGCCATCAGGCTGAATTTAAAGGAAAAACAAACCTCTTTCTTAATCTGTCCTTCATTACTGAACTTACTTCCATCTGAAGCTCTATTCCTACTAGTAAGAAGATCACTCTGGGAGAACTTCCTTGCCCTATCAAGAGCTATGTCTAACATCTCTTGGGTTATCCCCTCTTATTCAGTCGTTCTTTCAATTTCATGGCTTGTTTTTAAAAGCCCTCACTAGTACTATTAATACGGAGTCTGATAAATTGCCCGTAAGGGACCAACTTCTTCACCGCATACGGGTGGAAGCTGTCATGGTGGAGCAAGGAGTTGATCGCTGTGGGCTTCTGATACCCACTAGTGACCAACTCGTCACCAACCACCCCGACAGTCACATGCAAAAACTCAAGTTTGGAACCTCCGAAGTTCAAAGAAAAGAACATACCCATGTCATTACTAGCATTAGGAGTACAGATAGTCAAGAGAAATATATCCACCATTTTATGTTGAATGACAAGATTGAACAGTTGAACCACCCTCTTATGCATACCGCCATTTTGTGATATCTTTTCAACACATGTTATGTACATGGACTATCTGCTGCGGAGGCGGCAGTGTTATATATGAAGAAAAGTTGAAGTTAATAAAGAAGTTATTTCAAGCATTTGGTGTGCTTTTTAAACCTACTGTTTCCATAGAACGGCGCTAGAGGAATAATTACAGAGTAATAGACAGTCTGGTTAGACTAAAAGTCAGAGATACCAAAATTCTTCTAATGCCACAGTGCAAAAGGCACTTCATAGTGCTGCGCCTGCGACAGGGATGCGCTCAGATGGAATCCGTGATTTGTGGACCGCAAAACACTTATGGCTATGTGCATGAACCCTTAATTGTAGGGACAAAATAGGATCAAAGGAAAGGAGGAGATATAGTGAGGGCTGGGATACGTTTTATGCATTTTCTGCATGTGTTCCTTTGACAAAGAACTTCTTTGAAAAGCAGTAATCATTTTCTTTATACTGTGTATCTCATATTAAATACACAACGCATTTGGAAAGTCTAAAGACTTTGCAATAAATTAGCAAAGATTTTGAACATTCTGTTTTCACTTTGTCATTTTGAGTGCAGAACGATGGGGAAAAAAAGTTTTTTTTTTTAATTTTAACACAAGGCTGCAACATAAAATGTGAAAAATGTGAAAGGGTCTGAAGACTTTTTCTGAGTGCATTGTATTTGCTGCTATTTTTTAAGACACGCAATTGGTCATCTGGTTTAAAAACGTGGCAGTAAACTATCAGTCTCCAGAAAATATAATTACTGTTAGCTGTGAGAAGAACAAGCCTCTTAATTACATAACAACGCTAAATTGAGTGCTGAATTCATATACAGCATCTGCAGATGAAGAGCAGTGAGTGAGTAATCACGTGGATGACATTCTCTGACAGATCTGCTTTAAATAAAGATGTCCCCCTCTACTGCGTAAGACACAACTCAGTTGACCCCGGAATTTCCTCTCTAAATATGTCACCAGACAATATTCATAGATTATTTACCGCTCTTCAAGCCCTATGGTGAACTAACTGCCTTGTGTTACAGCCAAATATGTCAAACTCTGGCTCAGTCCACAGTACCTGCTGCCATTTTTCTGCACCCCATTTCTCATGTTTTCTTGCACAGTTGAGTGGAAAATCAACTATGCACAAAAATCTAGGAAATGGGGGCAGAAAAATAGCAGCAGATGTTGTAGACGGAGACAAAATCTGACATATTTGGCTGTACCTGAAGGCATTGTGTTTGCTGAAGGGCTGTAGAGCAGCGGTCCCCAACCGCCGGGCCGCGGCCCAGGACCGGGCCCCGGAAGATTGTTTGCCGGGCCGCGGCAATACAGAGCAGCAGAGACGCCAGGTGCATGAGCGCCCAACATGCAAACACACACAGCCCGCGGCTGTACAGCGGGAAGGAAGGAGAGCGTTCCTTCCTTCCAACTGTGATGCCAGCCACTGCCACCAATGAAAATGCTTGATAAGGGCTAGTGAGGCAGGGATTGGTTGGGTCTTACTGCCCCACCAATGGAAATAAACATGACGGCCCGAGAGAGGGGGGGGTTGTCGGCATCCAGTTTCAGCTACTATCTGAGGGAGTGAGCGGGAGAATGACCTGCCGTTCCTCTTCCATGTCAACTTGAAAATATCAGCAGTGCAGCCGAGACCAGTGCAGCAGGGACCAGTGACCACTAGACCCTAGTCAGTTTTGTGCAGCCAATTCAGGTATAGTTACCATGTCAGCCTGAAATAAAGGCAGGGAGATATCACTGTAAAAGTAAGGCCTATTTCACACTGATTCTGCATTATGGTGAGTCACATTTAAATAATAAATGTAATTGTTATATAGTGTTATATATTTTAATATGCACCTTGTGTTTTGTTATGCGCGTGAATCAGTCAGCGCCGACCAGCACCCCTAAGCCCCGCCGGAGAACCCCCCACCCCACCTGGTCCCTGGGAAAATTGTCTTGCACGAAACTGGTCCTTGGTGCAAAAAAGGTTGGGGACCACTGCTGTAGAGCGGTACAAAAATGAGTGTCTGCAGGCAACAGTGAAGAATGTTGGAGGTTCTTTGTAAGTTTGGAGCTGCATTTCAGCTAATGGAGTTGGGGATTTGGTCAGGATTAATGGTGCCCTCAATGCTGAGAAATACTTACCCAGATGCTTATTCATCATGCTGTACCATCAGGAAGGCATCTAACCGTCTCCAAGCTTATTCTGCAGCAGGACAACGACCCCCGCACATACAGCCAATGTCATTGAGAACTATACTGTTTGTTTGCTTTTGCATGGCAGCCATGGTAGTGTGCACCTGCACTTTATTATATATTGTTTGGAGGTGCTGGTCTAATTTTATTTCTTGTAAGAACCATATTCAGCATAAAGGACAAGGACTTGTTTCTATAACTGTCAGTGTCCAAATCTGCCCAGTGCCCCAGTTCAGCGTGCGCACTAGGTATAGGGATCTGGCTGAAGCGAGCAGACGTTAGAGAGGTAGATGAACTGAGGTAGGCGGATCTAATGAAAGGGAGGGTGGCGATTTCACTTCAGAAGGCGGCGCTGGGCACCTAAATGATATGGCTGCAGCCGGGCACCCTTCACCATGAGACGTCCCCTTGGACACATTTTGAAGTGAGTGACAGGTGATATAAACCAGTTTTTTATGATTATAGAGCCACAGGCGCATTTGATAAAGTCACTTTAGGATTCAGTGTATTACTAGGGACATCGCTATATGTTTAGGTTATAGGCCTCATTTCTGATGACAGAACCCCTTTAAGATTCATTATATGGATGTGAGGTTAGCTCAATGACACAGCAGAAACAAAACAGAAAGCATAGAGTTAAACTGTTGTTGCTGGGAAGAATTCTAGACCAATCACAGCCAGGCTCACAGCCTGTGTGGGAAATCTCCCTAGTAGGAGCTGCTAGAATTATTACACCAGAGGAAAGAAGCTGAACAGACATTCACTCCACAAAGATCTGTGTTTTATGGAAGCAGAGAGGCGAAAATAGTTTAAAACAGTAATATAATGTTCCTACTGTTAATATAGTGATTAGAACTGCATACTGAACCAGTTGTGTGTTTACTTACAGTTCCATCATTTGCAAACTACAAAGTTCACAATCCAAATTCCATAAAACCATACCAGATCATACTCAACCAATCTGCAAATAGTTACTGCTAACTGCATATTGCAAATTGCAATTAAATTCAGCAAGTGAACTCGTAGTTAGACCTCAGATATACCTCTCAGAGAGATCATAAAGTGCTTAAATAACTTAAAGTGAGAGTACAGATAGTCAAGAGAGAAATATATCCACCATTTTATGTTGAATGACAAGATTGAACAGTTGAACCACCATCTTATGCATACCGCCATTTTGTGATATCTTTTCAACACATGTTATGTACATGGCCTATCTGCTGCGGAAGCGGTAGTGTTATATATGAAGTAAAGTTGAAGTTAATAAAGAAGTTATTTCAAGCATTTGGTGTGCTTTTTAAACCTACTGTTTCCATAGAACGGCACTAGAGGAATTACAGACTAATAGACAGTCTGGTTAGACTAAAAGTCAGAGATACCAAAATTCTTCTAATGCCACAGCGCAAAAGGCACTTCATAGTGCTGCGCCTGCCACAGGCATGCGCTCAGACTGTATCTGTGATTTGTGGACCGCAAAACACTTATGGCTATGTGCATGAGCCCTTAATTGTAAGGACAAATAAGATCAAAGGAAAGGAGGAAATAGACGAAAGGCTTGGATACATTTTGTGCATTTTCTGCATGTGTGCCTTTGACAAAGAACTTCTTTGAAAAGCAGTAATCATTTTCTTTATACTGTGTATCTCATTAAATATACTATGTATTTGGAAAGTCTAAAGACTTTGTTTGCAATAAATTAGCAAAGATTTTGAACATTCTGTTTTCACTTTGTCATTTTGGGGTATTGAATGCAGAACGATGGGGAAAAAAATATTTTTTTAAAAATTTTAACACAAGGCTGCAACATAAAATGTGAAAAAAGTGAAAGGGTCTGAAGACTTTCCGAGTGCATTGTATTTGCTGCTATTTTTTTAGACACTCAATTGGTCATCTGGTTTAAAAACGTGGCAGTAAACTATCAGTCTCCAGAAAATATAATTACTGTTAGCTGTGAGAAGAACAAGCCTCTTAATTACATAAAGCTAAATTGAGTGCTGAATTCATTTACAGCATCTGCAGATGAAGAGCGGTGAGTGAGTAATCACGTGGATGACATTCTCTGACAGATCTGCTTTAAATAAAGATGTCCCCCTCTACTGCGTAAGACACAACTCAGTTGACCCTGGAATTTCCTCTCTAAATATGTCATCAGATGATATTCATAGATTATTGTGCTGCTCTTGAGCCCTATGGTGAACTAACTGCCTTGTGTTACAGCCAAATATGTCAAACTCTGGCTTAGTCCACAGTACCTGCTGCCATTTTTCTGCACCCCAGTTCTCATGTTTTCTTGCACAGTTGAGTGGAAACTCAACTATGCACAAAAATCTAGGAAATGGGGGGCAGAAAAATGGCAGCAGAAACCTTCTTGTTGAGTTCCTTAAAAAACTGTTTACCTAGAATTGAAGATCTTGAACTGATAAAAATAAACTACTTCTGGTGTACAGTGTGTCTGGCCCATAGATAGTGTCCAAATCTGCCCAGTGCCCCAGTTCAGCTATTTCTTCCTTGTCCCCACTACAATGTACTGTATTTTTGCCCCATAAGATGCAATTTTTTTCCCTCCAAAGTGGGGGAAAAATGTCCCTGAGTCTTATGGGGTAAATACTAATGAGCGCTTCCATTATGGAAGCGCTCATTAGTACCGGAGGACCAGGAAGCAGTGAAGGCTCTGTACTCACCGCTTCCTGGTCCTCGGCTGTCGGCTGTGCAGTGGCTGCGCACAGCATGAGGGCGCTCTGTGACCTCACGCTGTGCGCACTGGTTCACAGCACAGCCAAATGAGAAGGATGAAGAGCGCTGGCGGTGTGGAGTGGCGGCGTCTAGAGCAGGAGGGTGCATCGGGGGGGCTTAAAATGGGCCATGGTGTCTAAAAACCAGTCCAGCAAAATCTGCCTTCCAAAAACTGTATGGCGCTACTTTTCTTTTGCGCCCTTATATCAGTTTACGCATATGTGGGGTATTTCTGTAATCCCCATTTTAAAAATTAAAAAAAAATTGATTAAAATGGAAAATCTGCCCAAAAAATGGAAATTTACAAATTTCATCTCCATTTGCCTTTCATTCTTAAAGGGTTAACAAAGTTTGTAAAATCAGTTTTGAGTAAATTGAGGGGTTTCTACAGTGGGGGTCATTTATGGGGGGTTTCCACTATGTAATCCCCACAAAGTGACTTCAGACCTGAACTGGTCCTTAAAAAGTGGGTTTTGGAAATTTTCTTAATTTTAAGAATAGCTTCTAAAATTCTAAGCCTTCAAACGTCTTAAAAAATAAAATGACATTTTCAAAATGATGCCAACATAACGTAGACATATGGGGAATGTTAAGTAATAAATATTTTATGAGGTATCACTTTGTTGTAAAAGCAGAGAAATTATAATGTTGAAAATTGCAAAATCTTTGGTAAATTTGGGATTTTTTCATAAATAAAAGGTGAAATATATTGACTCAAATTTATGACTATCATGAAGTACAATGTGTCACGAGAAAACAATCTCAGAATGGCTTGACTAAATAAAAGTGTTCCAAAGCTATTACCACATAAAGTGACACTGGCCTGGGCAGAAGGGTGAAAACTGGCTCGGGGTAGAAGGGGTTAAAACATTAAGGGCCTGGACCCCTGATGTTTTGTCCCAGGCCCCGAATGTCCTGCCTGCCAGATACATACAACTGTATTGCCATCCTCATGACAGCAATACAATTGAATCTAATGCCCCGCAGAAGGACCTGTGATGACATCACAGGTCATGTGATCATTTCCAAATCATTTAGCTGAAAAGGACCTGTGATAATGTCACTATTATGCTCTGCCTCTCCCTTCACTTACCTCTCCTCCATGTACAGACCTCACCACAGCTTCTTCCCAGGACTTCTCTTCACTGCTGAGCCGTCCTCTCCTGCACTGTAGTGCAGGAGAGGACGGCTCAGCAGTGAAGAGAAGTCCTGGGAAGAAGCTGTAGTGAGGTCTGTACATGGTGGAGAGGTAAGTGAAGGGAGAGGCAGAGCAATGCTGGGAGTTGTAGTTATTTAACTGGGATTGTATGTTAGGGCTGAAGGGAGGGAAGTTAATTACATGGGACAGTGGGGTGATGTTATTTACATGGCACTGAAAGTTGAGGGGTAATGTTATTTACATGGTGCTGTATGTTGAAGGTGGCTGGAGAGATGATGTGATGGTATTTACTTGGAACTCTATGGCGGAGGGAGAGAAATAATGTTATTTACATGGGACTGTATGGTGAAGGGGCTGAGAAATTATAATTTCTGAGGACACTAAACGGAGGAATATAACTACAGGGGGCATTATAAATACTGGGGGCACTGTAGGGGCATTATAACAGTAGGGGGCAGTATGAATAATGGGGGGCACTGTGGGGGCATTTTAAATCTTGGGAACATTATAGGCGCTCTTATTACTACTGGGGGCTCTATAGGATGGACTTAAAAATCTGCATTATTTCTACTAAGAGCACTATGGGGTCTTATTACTGCTGAGGGGTCTGTAGAGAGCTTTACTACTACTAGGGGAACAATATGGTCCTTATTTCTACTGGGGGCTTTGTGAAGGTATTAATAATACTGGAGGGCTCTTCTACTAATGGGGGCACTCTTGGGGAACGTTATCACTGTTGGGGCACTGTAGGGGGCCAGTATTACTAATGAGGGCATTCTAGAAGGGAATTACTATTGGTGGGACTATGAGGACCACTATTACTATGGGGGGCACTAATTTTTCTTCAGGATAGTATTTGGGGGTAGAGAAAAGTGAGGAAGCTAAGATGTCTGTGTGTCACACTCTGCAGAGATGAGGCGGCTGAGAGAAGTTGTATGGACTGAATGGTGAAGATGATGACAGAAGTGCTGCTGTATAGCAAGTACTGTAAAATGTCTTTAGCGCTATTGTTTGCAGGGTGGGAGGGTTGGGGTCCGTTGGTCGACTTAGAGAACTGGGCAATATGCATTGGGCTTGGGCCCCGGATCTTTTTAGACCCTAGCAATGCCCCTGCCTGTCACTGTTATTAATTGACTTGGATTAATTCCCCTCACACCAGAAGTCAGTTGTTGCACAAATTCTGATGGCCACAAAGTTAGTTAGACACTGGAAGGAAGAAAATCCACCCACATTAATGAAGCATTGGAGTATGCCATTATGAAAAAATACTGGCATTTCAGAGCATCAATACCTGGAAAATCTGGATGGAAATCCCATACTTCAGAGAATAGGGTTAATCCCTCAGGAATATGTAACTAGCCCACACAAGTATTTAGTCTTCCTTATGTTTGGTTAGCATCTCCCTGCCCGTATAGATAGTAAGTTTACTTTATATTCTTTAGATTCCTGTGATTTACTTTTTTACTTCCTTTTCCCCTCCTATACCTTGCACACCCCATTCCTCATTAATGCTTTCCTACCACCTATTCAATGACTGTTACTTCATGGGTTGGTGATGTTCAGTTTGACCTATGGGAATTTCCATTACCAGAAGCTACAGGGAAGAACACACACACTTTCCTCTCTTGCAATAAAGTTTGTTCTTTATCACATTGACTATAAGCTCTTCACTCCATGCTTGAAAAAATAAATCAAATCACACAACTTTCAGTACACGACCTGTTACTGTATAGTTTGCAGAACTCAAAGGCCATCTAGGATAAGAGCTTCAACCTCTGATATAAATAAAATAAAGGAATAAAATGAATGATGTAAAAGACAAAGTTGCAGCAAGCTTTCTTCTATTTTTATTTAAAATAACAGAACCCCAGATGATATTAAACGCCATGAAACGAGTGTGAACAGAGTCTAAATGACATTCATGTTACATCTACATGCAGTACAATGGCAGGTGTCGGCTAGTACGAGTAGTCGGGTACATGTACTTCTTGAACTATCCCTTTTTGGTGCAGCTCCATAATAAACCGCATTAAAAAAAGTTCAGAAAAGTTATGACACCCCCCCCCCCCCCCCCCCCGACGCTGCCTTTCTTACAGTCCTGGGGTCCCCCCTGTTCTATCCTTCTTACTTAGCTGGAGATGGCTGGGACTGACGCTTAGCCAGTCACCGGTTGGGTTGGTCAGAGCAGGGAGGTGCGAGCACTACATGTGGCAGTGCCAACTGGCAATTAAAGGGGAGCTGCTGCTTCAGTGCTAGTCAGTGGACTGGAGGGACCATTTACTGATGATACAATACTCATACAGTATAATACAGGAATAATCTGTGAGAGTTATATAATGGTACAGCATGCCAATGGCTGAATTAATTCCAGCACACTAGGACAAGTGATCATTGATTGCCTGTCAGTCCGCAGCTATTCAATTACATTCCCACTCCGAAGGCAGGTATACAAGAAAGCACCCAGACCTAAGAGGCGGGGAGCCCAAAGATACAGTCATTACATGCAGCAAATGATTATTTCTAGTGACAAGAGAGACACTTAGGATCTAAGAAGTGAGAGTATCCTTATTTTGCACCTTTTTTTCTGGTGCATTTTACGCCAACATTGTGTGTTATCTGCTGTGGGACATTGTGTGTTATCTGCTGTGTATTAGTTATTTGCACCATTCCGGTCAGCATGTAAATTATGACTTTTTATAATGTATTATCTATAAAAAGAATTATGATGTATAAGTAAAAAATGCTTTAAAAAATGCTTTTCCTGTAAAAAAAAAAAATAATAATAATTATGTTATAGTATGGGGGGAGATGGAAAAAAAAAAAAAAAAAAAAAACAGTAAACATAATTTGCATTGCTGCATCAGTACTATCAAATTACCATATTCTACATTTCAAAAGGTAAATGCTGCAAAAAAAAAATGTTTTTTTCTTCAACCTGCTCCATGTACCCCAAAATGGTACCAATGAAAGCTTCAACTTGTCCCACTAAAAGTAAGCCCTGATAAAGCTACATCAATGGAAAAAACAAAACTATTAGGCCCCTTTCACACGGGCGATTTTTCCGTGCGGGTGCGATCCGTGTCGCATTTCTCTGTGTCGGTCTGCATGTGGTTTTTGGCAGCACATGAGGGAGAAGTTTGCTGGATCTATTTCAAGCCCTCGCGGAGCGAATTATCGGCAGCATGCCCAAAAATCCTCGAAGCATGGATGTTGAGAAGCTCATTGTCCTGGTGCAGGATAGGCCCTGCCTCTGGGATCTCCGTTGTTCGGACTACCAGGACCGATATAAAAAGGACGCTGCCTGGGAGGAGGTTACCCAGGATCTATTTGCAGCCATATGGCAAACGACCAAAGGGCAAAGTCGCCGGAATTTAAGTAAGTTAACAATGTATACATGTTTGATCTATGTTGTCCTCCCTAGTATATAGGCCTTGTTATACCTTTGTTTACCTATCACTTTAGAAATTGATCCATGTTCCTTTATTGCCTTTCTATTACCAGTTGAAGAGGTCAAGAATCGTTGGCGGAGCTGCCGAGACCAATTCCGTAAGGAAATGAGAAAGCAGGGGCGGAGCGGGGCTGGTCTCCCCAAGAAAAGGCCGTACCTCTTCCGGGAGCAGCTAATGTTCCTCTGCGCTGTCATGGATCTGCGTCCGTAAGTCCATTCTACACAATAAGCTATACGCACTGTATGGGGAATTTTTACATACTGTGAATGTTTTGAATGGATCAATGTGAAATGTCATATTTATCACTAGCAAACATTCACATTGCTCCTTTCTTAACCTAAAGTAGGAGATTAAAATGATAAGTTGAGTAAAGATTGATGGTACGTAAATAATGTAGCAGGATGAACCCACATGCTCTATGGGACATAAGATGTGTAATAAATGTATTTTCAAATTTTCGTTTCCTCGTTTTGGTTAAAGTTAACACGATAGTATACATGAGTATAGACCTTATATTTCTGAGTGTGTGGGTTATCCCTGCTACATCTATACTACCACAATTACCACATATGTCTATTTTAGGTTGGCAGGGGAGTTGCTAGTGTGTGAAAACATCTGAGGCACAAGGCCACTGTCCAACACCCCCGTGAATCAAAGTTCCACCCATGAAGCTATGTCGCTATCCCCGGGGGGGAGGGGGGCATCACACTAGTTATTAACCCCTTTCAGCAGTCCCCCCTTCAGTGAATGGGGGAGTGCTGAAAGTGGTTTAATAACTACTGCGAAGAGACTAGCCATCTGTGCGACCCCCAGATCAACCCCCAACCCCCCTTGTACTAGTTCCGCTACTTATCTGCTGCGTTGGCATGAGTTCAGTCACTTCTGTGCCATCGGTGCTCAATCGCAGCAGATAAGTAGCGGAACTAGTACAAGGGGGGTGAACAGGGGGTTGGCCAGTTCCAATCAAAGGAAAAATTCACTGGAATATTTCCTTAACATTCTATCAGCAATCCAGCATAACATTCAGGGCACTGGACCAAACATATGGGGCACAAGCCCCGAATGGTTAGCCAAAATGAAACCTCGGTTTGTTGGGCCTGTTAGTACTATGTGACAAATGTAGATGGTGTAGCTCATGACAGGAATATGTTAATCGTTTTTTGGCGAATCGTCATGTTTATATATTTTCATCCTTTTGTAGAACGGAGGACAACCTAGAGGAGGATGAAGGAGAATCAGCACCCCAATTGTCAAGTGCCTGTGACGAGGAGCCGACAGCTGGGCAGCAGGAGAGTCTTCCGGGACCAACACCAGCACCTTCCGAGCCTCCTGCAGCATCAGGAGCTGATTCCCCCCCCTCCCTCTGGCTCTACCCATCAGGTCCAGACGATGGGCAAATCCCCCTGCCGAGTCCAACGTGAATGTCCAAGTTTTGGATTATTTATCTCGGGCTCGGCAGGAGGATCATCACGATATGTTTGCCCGTAGTCTGGCCCATTATATGCGGCAGCTACCTCCAGAACGATTGTTACGGACAAGAACTTCCGTAGAAATCGTTCTGGAGCTAGCGAATTCGCTTCCTGATCCCTCGATCATGCATGATGCCCTCGAAAATTTACGCCGCTATGGGCAACTAATTGTCCCCAAACACCCCACTGTTTCCCAGCCATTCCCTGACCAACCACAAATGCCCCCCCCAAGGGATCATTATGGGCCACTGATGGCGCCATATGTTCCCCCGATTCAGGGGGAGCCGAGCTATGGTCCTCCGGGACCCTCGCCCAGTCGAGCTGCCCCACCACAATGCCTTGGCCCCCCTTCCCAGGCCCAATATTCAAGGGCTCCTTCCCAGGGCCAATATTCCGGCCCCCCTTCACAGGGCCAATATTCCGGCCCCCCTTCACAGGGCCAATATTCCGGCCCCCCTTCACAGGGCCAATATTCCGGCCCCCCTTCACAGGGCCAATATTCCAGGGCTCCTTATGAGGGACAAGGTCCAAATCAGGCTGGACCCTCACAATATTCTGCCCCTCCTTATCAGGGATCTTGTTCGCCATCAAGGCAATATGTAAATTTGTAGGAATTTGGGCTGATACATTTATTTATTTTCATATACCCCCGATTTTATTTTAATATTGTGTGAAATTAAACACATTTTTATTTTCAAGCTTCTAATGTGTGTGATTTTATTTTATTGTGCATACACATACCACAATATATAGCTAGTACATTTGGACTAGACATTAGTAACCACATAGGACACATATGAAGAGTTAATTTTGCACACTAACACTGAGGTTCAATAGTTTTTATTTTTAGGGCTTCTTACATCAAAATGTTGGTCATAATAAATGTAAATGATTTAAAATGAATAAACAGGGCACTCAAGGATAACCGAGACCAAGTACTATAAGCAAATATTAGCTTTTATTACTACAACGAAAAAAGTTGATAAAACAATGTAGCACAATATATCACAAATATAACAGATAAAACTATGTATCATAAGGATTAAAACATGGGTAAGCTGTAGACATAGTAAATTGTATTTGATGACCAGCTGATAAATGTTCAACAATGCGATCTAATAAGCCTCTTAGTCCAATGGGAATGACTCCGAAAATAATGTCAATATTTCATTAACTGCAGTATTTCAAATAAATATGGCGACGTCACGCCAAAGCAATCTAGGTAGCGGCGTCCCGCTCCTGAATAGCTTGCAAAGAGAGATAATCCGTTACCTTTCCTTCGACCTGTTGTTCATCCGATGACATCGGATGAACAACAGGTCGAAGGAAAGGTAACGGATTATCTCTCTTTGCAAGCTATTCAGGAGCGGGACGCCGCTACCTAGATTGCTTTGGCGTGACGTCGCCATATTTATTTGAAATACTGCAGTTAATGAAATATTGACATTATTTTCGGAGTCATTCCCATTGGACTAAGAGGCTTATTAGATCGCATTGTTGAACATTTATCAGCTGGTCATCAAATACAATTTACTCTGTCTACAGCTTACCCATGTTTTAATCCTTATGATACATAGTTTTATCTGTTATATTTGTGATATATTGTGCTACATTGTTTTATCAACTTTTTTCGTTGTAGTAATAAAAGCTAATATTTGCTTATAGTACTTGGTCTCGGTTATCCTTGAGTGCCCTGTTTATTCATTTTAAATTATTTACTGTATTGAGAGAGTGGTCTCAATTCACAGGAGCACCTGGTGTGGTTTCAGTGTCTTAGTGCGACATTCCTTAATTTATAAATGTAAATGAGTTTGTTTTATTATACATACATACAAAACATAAAAAAAAAAAAAAAAACGCAGCACATCCACGTAGTAGGAAAAATGAAAAACGTTATTCACCAAGCATGCAACGTTTCAATCCTCTCAATGGGATTTTCCTCAAACCGAAAAAAAACCATTTGGACAAATTAGAGAAATTTTGCCACATTTTGGAGGTAATAGAGAAATGAGGTATTAGTATATATTTCACCTACCAGGTAGATTCGACTCTTTTTTGGCAAAATATGTAAGCTCGCAACCCACGTCAAGGGTCCTCATTATCTTGCGAGTCCCTAACTTCCAAAAAGCAAAACTGAACTAAACTCAAACCATCCTGGTTATGAAAATAGACTGCCAAACACAAAAGTCCATGAATTGACGACTACTGTGGAAATGGAAAAGAACCGATAGGGGACATAAAATAATCCGAAAAAAATTCACGCACTCTGAGTCCAGCAGATACAGATCGTCCAAGTAGTAAAGTGTCTCTTGATGATGGTGTACTGTACACTTGGGCATCTTCTTCTGGTGTGGCCTCATAGGTGCGTATGTAGTTATGCAGCACTACACATGCCTTGATGACCTGATTGACATTTTGTGGTGCCAGCTGTATTGACGACTGGAAAACACGCCATTTATTTGAAAAAATGCCGAATGTGCACTCCACAAACCTTCTGGCTCTACTTAACCGATAATTAAAATTGCGCTTCTTGGCATCTAAACCGCGTCGAGGATAAGGACGCATCAGGTGGCTAGAAAGGGCAAATCCCTCGTCCCCTACGACCACATAAGGCGCAGGTGGCCCAGTAGAGCCAGGAAGGATTGCTGGCTGTGGTACGTCCAGTTGGTTGGACTGAAGCCAGCGACCCATTCTGGAAGCCCTGAAGATGCGAGCATCTGCAGAACTTCCATAGGACCCAATATCTACAATGATAAACCTGTAGTTTGTGTCAGCCAAGGCCAACAAAACTACAGAGAAAAACTGCTTATAATTATAGTATTGGGACCCTGAGTTCGGTGGCTTCTTAACCCGTATGTGCTTCCCGTCAAGGGCACCAATACAATTCGGAAATTGAGCCCTTTCCTGGAAGCCATGGGCTATATCAAGCCACTGCTGCCTGGTTGGTTGTGGCAGCACTGAAGCCTTCAGTGTCAACCAAATGGCGGCACATGTAGCCCGTACCACGCCAGCAATTGTGGAAGTGCCCATTCGAAAAACAAAATGCAAACACGAAAAAGAATTACCAGTCGCCAGATATCTGAAAAGAAAAAAAAAATGGAATTAGATACTTTCATAGCATATGTTGGTAAATCGACAACATTACTTGACATTATTTAATGGAAAAGTAGCTGGTAAATATAAATGAAACAAGCACATAGTGGTATATTTAGTTAACAAATAATTTATATTCTGATATCAAAGTAAATAAGGAATAGCATTTAAACCTTGATAAAGTTCAAGACAATTAACATATACACACACAGGTGAGGTGTCCTCATCATTACAGGCCGCATTTGAATAATTAACCCCTGCGGAACTGGATTCTGGTGTGACTAATCTAACCACACACAGTTTCTCACTACAAATCAGGGAGTTTCAATACAGGTCTACTTCATTTACGCACTCAGGCAGATAATATTTAAACTTTACAATACATAGGCCATTGACCTAAAAAATATGTATTGTAAAACAGGGTGGCATTAAATAAGTATTTAGTATGAAAATATATATAGTCTTACCTTAAAGTAATAATAAGCCGTTCTTCAGGTGACACACTCCGCCGCATATTGGTGTCCTGAAAAGTTAAGGAAGGCCTCAACTCCTCCAACAGACGATCAAACGTAGACACCGACATGCGGCAATAATTGAAGAACTTTGGAGGGTGCGCACGGAGCTCTGCGTACAAGCCAACAAAGATACCTTTGCTGGCACGCAGCGAAAGTATTGGATGCACCCACATGCGCTTCCTCCGCGGCTCCTCCTCAAGCATTTGGGGGTGTTCGCTAAAAAAGCGGGAGACCAGCCAGTGCAAAAACACATGGTCAGTGGATGACAGGGTGAAAGTGGACATCCTGCAAAGGAAAATCCACTAACAAACACACACACCAATCAACACACAAACCACTCCACCAAAAAATGGAGCTGTCCAACAAAACAATGCATGATGGGGGTATTTATATGGTGTGTGCAGTTACAGGTGAATGTAGTGGATTGATCAGTTTTTTTTAACGCGCGTTGAAAAAAACGCATGCCATCCGGATGTCACACGCACGGGAAAAACGTCGGAACGCGAGCCAAACGTATAATGAACTGACAGCACTCGCCTGAAAAATCACAAGCTTTTAACTGAACGCACCCTGAACGCATCCGGCTAAAAAACATGACGCCCGTGTGAAAGAGGTCTTAAAGTCTTTTGTAAGTGGGTTGAGACAAAAACAAAATACTTTATCAAAAAAATTTCCTTTGTGAAAATTAGACTCACTAGTGATACTATGCATTTACTGACTAATGTTGTCAATATGTCATTATATCCTGATCATGTACAAAACAATGCATAAGCGATTGTATTTCATTTACTAATGAATATGGTTTGTGAAAAATTAAATAAAAATTAATACAAAAATAAATAAATAAAAAATTTGACTCTACATCATTGGTCACTGGCTGCCCTTAAATAGGACTATTCCTTAGGATAACATAGGTTTTATAGTTTTTGCGTTTTAATTTTTTCCCATTACGCCATTCGCCGTATAGGAATTATTTTTTCTATTTTAATAGTATGGGCGTTTTCAGTCGCAGTGATACCCATGATGTTTATATTTATTGTTATTAGTTTGTTATTTATTTATTATACGGAAAGGGGGGCGATTTAAACTTTAATATTTTTTTATATATTTAACATTTAAAAAAAAAATTGTCATGATTTTGTGGCTCATATATCAGCCTATAAATTATGTTTTTTCATTTTGTTCTATCAGGGATTTTTAAAATGCCATTTAACCACTTCAGCCCCGCTAGCTAAAACCCCCTTCATGACCAGGCCACTTTTTACACTTCTGCACTACACTACTTTCACCGTTTATCGCTCGGTCATGCAACTTACCACCCAAATGAATTTTACGTCCTTTTCTTCTCACTAATAGAGCTTTCATTTGGTGGTATTTTATTGCTGCTGACATTTTTACTTTTTTTGTTATTAATCGAAATTTAAAAATTTTTGGCAAAAAAATGACATTTTTCACTTTCAGCTGTAAAATTTTGTAAAAAAAAACGACATCCATATATACATTTTTCGCTAAATTTATTGTTCTACATGTCTTTGATAAAAAAAAAATGTTTGGGCAAAAGTTATAGCGTTTACAAACTATGGTACAAAAATGTGAATTTCCGCTTTTTGAAACGGCTCTGATTTTCTGAGCACCTGTCATGTTTCCTGAGGTTCAACAATGCCCAGACAGTAGAAAAACCCCACAAATGACCCCATTTCGGAAAGTAGACACCCTAAGGTATTCGCTGATGGACATAGTGAGTTCATAGAACTTTTTATTTTTTGTCACAAGTTAGCGGAAAATAATGATTTTATTTTAATTTTTATTTTTTTTCTTACAAAGTCTCATATTCCACTAACTTGCGACAAAAAATTAAAAATTCTAGGAACTCGCCATGCCCCTCACGGAATACCTTGGGGTGTCTTCTTTCCAAAATGGGTCCCTTGTGGGGTAGTTATACTGCCCTGGCAATTTAGGGGCCCAAATGTGTGAGAAGTACTTTGCAATCAAAATGTGTAAAAAATGGCCTGCGAAATCCGAAAGGTGCACTTTGGAATATGTGCCCCTTTGCCCACCTTGGCTGCAAAAAAGTGTCACACATCTGGTATCGCCGTACTCAGGAGAAGTTGGGGAATGTGTTTTGGGGTGTCATTTTACATATACCCATGCTGGGTGAGAGAAATATCTTGGCAAAAGACAACTTTTCCAATTTTTTTATACAAAGTTGGCATTTGACCAACATTTTGATTGCAAAGTACCGTATTTTTCGCCGTATAAGACGCACTTTTTTCCCCCCAAAAGTGGGTGGGAAATAGCAGTGCGTCTTATACGGCGAATGTAGCCGATTTTGCTTAGTTTTCAATGATACACCCGCCGCAATGCCGTGCGGCGGGTGTATCAGCTGTGAGGGAGGAGGGGCTGGGGGCGGCATCTGCATTTATAATGACAGCGGGGCCCGTGCAGTGACTGTATTCTACTACACGGGCCCCGCTCACTGTATAATCATATCCCTAATACCGTAGTTAATTGTTGTGTTCACTGCATGTAAAAGCATAATGTGCGATGATGAGCGCTGTCTATTACTTACAATTAGAAGCGCTCGCCGTTCGGAGCAGAGAGGAGGCAGGAGGCAGGCCGGGAGGACGGGCGCTGGCAGTGTGAGTCATACGTCACGCGCCTGCGCCGCCTGCTTCATTCATGAAGCAGGCGGCGTGGGCGCATGACGGATGACTCACACTGCCAGCGCCCGTCCTCCCGGCCTGCCTCCTGCCTCCTCTCTGCTCCGAACGGCGAGCGCTTCTAATTGTAAGTAATAGACAGCGCTCATCATCGCACATTATGCTTTTACATGCAGTGAACACAACAATTAACTACGGTATTAGGGATATGATTATACAGTGAGCGGGGCCCGTGTAGTAGAATACAGTCACTGCACGGGCCCCGCTGTCATTATAAATGCAGATGCCGCCCCCAGCCCCTCCTCCCTCACAGCTGATACACCCGCCGCACGGCATTGCGGCGGGTGTATCATTGAAAACTAAGCAAAATCGGCTACATTCGCCGTATAAGACGCACTGCTATTTCCCACCCACTTTTGGGGGGAAAAAAGTGCGTCTTATACGGCGAAAAATACGGTACTTTGCAATCAAAATGTTGGTCAAATGCCAACTTTGTATAAAAAAATTGGAAAAGTTGTCTTTTGCCAAGATATTTCTCTCACCCAGCATGGGTATATGTAAAATGACACCCCAAAACACATTCCCCAACTTCTCCTGAGTACGGCGATACCAGATGTGTGACACTTTTTTGCAGCCAAGGTGGGCAAAGGGGCACATATTCCAAAGTGCACCTTTCGGATTTCGCAGGCCATTTTTTACACATTTTGATTGCAAAGTACTTCTCACACATTTGGGCCCCTAAATTGCCAGGGCAGTATAACTACGCCACAAGTGACCCCATTTTGGAAAGAAGACACCCCAAGTTATTCCGTGAGGGGCATGGCGAGTTCCTAGAATTTTTTATTTTTTGTCACAAGTTAGTGGAATATGAGACTTTGTAAGGAAAAAAGAAAAAAAAAGAAAAATCATCATTTTCCGCTAATATGTGACAAAAAATAAAAAATTCTAGGAACTCGCCGTGCCCCTCACGGAATACCTTGGGGTGTCTTCTTTCCAAAATGGGGTCACTTGTGGGTTAGTTATACTGCCCTGGCAATTTAGGGGCCCATATGTGTGAGAAGTACTTTGCAATCAAAATCTGTAAAAAATGACCGGTGAAATCCGAAAGGTGCACTTTGGAATATGCGCCCCTTTGCCCACCTTGGCTGCAAAAAAGTGTCACACATCGGGTATCGCCGTACTTAGGAGAAGTTGGGGAATGTGTTTTGGGGTGTCATTTTACATATAACCATGCTGGGTGAGAGAAATATCTGGGGGGTGATCAATGACAGGGGGGTGATCAGGGAGTTTATATGGGGTGATCAGGGGTTCATAAAGGGTTAATAAGTGACGGGGGGGGGGTGTAGTGTAGTGTGGTGTTTGGTGCGACTTTACTGACCTACCTGTGTCCTCTGGTGGTTGATCCTAACAAAAGGGACCACCAGAGGACCAGGTAGCAGGTATATTAGACGCTGTTATCAAAACAGCGTCTAATATACCCGTTAGGGGTTAAAAAAATCAGATTTCCAGCCTGCCAGCCTCACAGGAAATCCCGGCCCTCGCGAGATGACGCGTATATGCGTCACTCTGCGCAGGGCTGCCGCCTCCGGACCGCACATCTGCGTTAGGTCCGGAGGCGGTTCAACTCAATATTGCTCATTTCTTATCCTGGCCTGCCATCTGGTGGCCAAAATAAGGATTGCAGCATGAACACTTTCAGCCTTGTCAGCAAGGCTGAAAGTGTTCAGCTCAACTACCGATGCCCCAATTGGCCACACTGGGCATCGGTAGGAAGCCCGGAAGTGCGAGCTTCCGGGTTTTTGCACATTTAGGCTAGGTCTACACAACGACATTTGTTGCGCGACTTTGACAGATAGGGCGCAACAGTTGTCGCGCGACAATTTTTATAATGGCAGTCTATGGTGTCGCACTGCAACATGTGGCCAATTATAAAAATTGTCGCGCGACATTGGTGCAACAAAATGTCGCGCGACAAATGTCGTTGTGTAGACCTAGCCTTAGATGCCGTGATCTCACTAGGTCACAGCATCTAAAAGCATTTAATTACCGCGTTATTGCCCGTCACGGTAATTAGCCGCAGGTCTCTGCTGTATAAAAATGCTGAGAGATCTGCTGGCCATGGTGCCCGCTGGCGGGTTCCACGTTTACACATCGCTCCAGCGAACGGGTTATAGAACAACGGACTGCACTCTTTATAATTAGGTGTTCACAGAAGGACTGTTAAGGGCCCTTTATATGGGCCAAGAATCCTGCAGATAATCGCTAACGAGTATTCATAAAAACGTTTGTTAGCGATTATCTGGAGGTGTAAATGTACTGCCAATTACTTTATTAAAAATTGAAACGCTTGTTCATTAGGTATTAAATCATTTGTGCGGTGACAAAAATTATCATTTGCCTCTGCTGCTGGCAAACAACTAGTCAGTATGGGACGAGCGATGGCCTTAGCCATACTCTGGAGGAGATTGCTGCATGTAAATGCAGTGGTCTCCTCTGCTGACGAGCTGGTGATTGTTGAAAAAAAACACTTCCCACCCGACAATCTGCTGCTGTATCGTCCCGTGTAAAGGGACCTTTAGGCTGGAATCACAAGTGACTGATGAGTTGCGGAATTGCTGTTGTGGATTTTCGTGTGGCAAAGCTGCAGCGATGTACAGTACCAGCAAAGTGAATGAGCTTTCAGCAATTCTCAGGCACAAATGGCAGAAAAAAATCTGCAGCAGAAACTGACCTGTGGTTCAGATTTGAAATTTACAGCATGTCAATTTCTACTGTGGATTTCATTGCAGATTGCACCCTTTCCAATGTGTCGGACTGGGGTGTTTAGGGCCCGCCCGTAAAATTTATTTTAGGGGCCCATCGTACAGATACGTTCAAATATTACCTGCTCACACAGCAGCAAGATGTTACCAGATGATTGAATATGGGGGTCCCTTCAGAAACTTTGAGAAGGTAGGTCCTGGGGAGAAGAGGACACTGACAGCTTTCCTCTATACCTAGAAGTCATCTCAGCTCTGATCGTGTCTATAATAATAAACTGGGGAGTTACTTTAATAATCTATCAGGTTTTATATGGACCTAGGCTGGTTGAGGTGCTGTACATTGAATATGTATTGTCTACTGTGTTATGTGCCACTTGTACAGGAGGTGGGAGACCTACCTTGCTCAGGGGCCCACTGGGGGATTCACCTGTACCCTTGTGGGCCAGTCCAAGCCTGAGTGCATCTAATCTGCAGCATGTAAAGCCAGCTTTTGGCGTTTCTTCTACTGCAGATTACAAGGAGAAATGCTGCCGAAAATCCGCAGCTAATCAGTCATTTGACTCATTTGTGAACCCAGAAATCATGTAGAAAATTCACAGCACCCCTAATATAAATGCACAATAGATGTAATGTGTATTAAATCAAAGCAGGTGCTTCATGTGACAGAAAATTACAAAAAGTCCGTTCCTTTTCAGCATCAGGACATAAAGGATAATTCCAGATTCAATTGTGCAACGTTTCGGTCTATAGTAAGACCTTTGTCAAGCCAAATCTGGAGAATGTCATGAGGACAATATGAGTGCGGCCTTGGCGCTCCCCATTTTCTATCACACGAAGCACCTGCTTTCATGTAATAAGGATTTCACTTATTGTGCATTTAAATGAGGAGGGGTGTGAATTTTGTACATTCCCTTAGCTAGGACATGTAGCAGTGAGATGAGACCCAAAGCCAGTGACATCTTGGGAATGTAGGCCGCATTAGGGTGCCTCTACACGCAGAAAATTCTGCCACTGAAAATCAGTTCCGTTAATTTGAATGGAGAGGCAAGCACATGGATTTCTGCAAGCTCCATTAGGCCTCATGTACACGAATGTGTGCCGGCTGTTCCATACATTGGGGGGCCGCAATTTGCAGTCCCCCAATCCATGGCTAACATCTGTGCGGTTTTCGCAGAAAGATTCAACCTGAATGGGTCTGATCAGACCGCACCATAAAAAGAAAATAAATAAATAAATAGAACATCCGCAATGCGGTGCACGAGCGGCACGGGCCCTTATATTGCGGACCAGCTGTTAGCGGGCTGCAATAGGGGCACGGCCGTGTGCTTGAGGCCTTAAGGTGAATGCAAATGATTTTCAGTCGCGGAATTTTCTGCTGCATGTGAAGGGGTACGATATCAGAGGAGGAGAAGGAATCAAGATGGTAGACACTCCATAAACGTGGCATCAACTGCAGGCATATACAAGACATACACAACAGCCTCTACTTTCTTATTTAATAATAGCCAATGCGCACTATATAGACAAAAAATAAATTGCCGGAGAGCTTCTTAAGATGTTAAAGTATCACATTACCATTTTATTGTTCTAAAACAAAGGGTGTGTCACAGGTACTCTCCTTCTACACGTCATAGACACAATTTAATACCCTGATACACCAGAACCTGCTCCTTCAAATAATCTCATAATAATTTGGCTCTGCGTTTTCTACTAATCCCACCATTCTCCGAGATACACGGGAGCTGCGGGTTTATAGCATATTAAACATAAAAACTTGCCTGCACTTTCAGGTCTAGGCAGCAGAGTATAAAAGGTAGACATGATCTTATGTGTAGGACGTGACCAGCCGCACATACTTTCCGCAGAGCGAATAGAGAAAGTCAAATGAAAAAAAATAAATAAATAGTGGATTAACACATGGTCTAGTGCTTGATGGAGGGCTAGAGGCTGAAGCAGACCTAGCACGCCAAGGGAATCTGCAGTTATAATGGCCCTGGCCGGAGAACACATGTTCTACACAGGGAGGAAAAAGAACTGTTTTAGAAAGCGCTCGTCGTCTCAAAGCCTAAAACTATTTTATTATTCTTGTATTTGTCAATTTTTTTTTTATATATCATTACATCATTACTTTTTAAAATTGTAAGATACCCCTGACATTTAAATTCTATTTATATTGGGGAAAATAGTAAAAAGTTAAAAGAATTTCTAAAATTATTACTCACGGTGTATGTTTACATAGAAATACTTAGGCTACCTGTACATGTACTCCGTATGCATTCCGTATTTCCGTTCCAAGATATTACATGTCCTATTATTGCCTGCAAATCACGTTCTATGGCTCCATTCAAGTCAATGAGTCCGCAAAAAAAAAAAAAAAAACGGAACACATACGGAATGTATTCCATATGTCTTCCGTATCCGTTCTGTTTTTGCGGAACCATCTATTGAAAATGTTATGCCCAGCCCAATTTCTATGTAATTACTGTATACTGTACATGGCATACAGAAAAACGGAACGGAAAAACGGAATGGAACCAGAAACACTACTGAAACTAAAAACGGATCAGTTAAAAACGGCCAGCAAAACACTGAAAAAGCCATACGGTCGTGTGAACAAGCCCTAATACAGTACCAGTCAAGTGTAGATTAGACAAATCTCATGTAAACGCTGCTTATTTTTCTTTTTGTGTGGAAATCGACCTGCAATTTGACTGGAATTTTGCAGCATGTCATTTGTTTGTGCTGTTTTTGGGGCAGATTTCACCCTTTTCATTGGAAGGGTAAGACCTACGGAAAACCCACATGAAATCTAAACCCAAATCAGCAAATAACACATGTGGATTTGGTGCAGAAATGCAAAGAAATCAGTGTGGAAATTTGTGCAGAATTTCGGCAAATCTACCCACAAAGTGTATGACAGATTACAAAGTCTCGTCTGCACACAGTGGAAAATTCTATTCCAGAAACTGACCTGTGGTACGGATTTATATCTGCAGCATGTCAATTTACGCTGTGAAATTCCACCATGGATTTCCCACTAAGGCCTCATGCACATTGCGGATCTGCAAAACAGGGGTGACGCCCTTGTGCGTTCCGCAATCTGCCGAACGGAAAAGGCCGCCCATAATAGAAATGCCTATTGTCAGCAAAACGGACATGTGCTGCTATTTTTTTCCTGCTGTGCCCGTAGAGTGCACAAGTGCTCCCTCCAACTTTTAAAGGGCCAGCACATTCACCCTAATCTTCCCCAAATCTTCCCCAGACAATGGTTGGCTACCCTGTGGTACTTAAGGCATACCTCCCACCCGTCCCAGATCCGGAGGGACAGTCACACATTTCGGCAGCTGTCCCATGGTCCTAGGATGGCTGAGGTATGTCCTGATTTCAACTGTATCTGCATCCTGAGGACACAGACATAAATTGAATCCAATGGTGAAGCAAGGGGCTGTCAGCCCCCTGCTTCACCATTCATCATGCTGTGCACTCTCCAGCAGCAGGTGTGATGTGATGACATCATCATGCCTGCTCAGCTGTGCAGGAGAGCGCATCATCGCATCATGCCTGCTGCTGGGGAGAGCATCATGTGCTCCATTCATCAGGGGAATGGGCATATGTGAGTAATACATTTTTTATTTTATTAACACTAAGAGGGCAACAATATTGTAGGGAGGACACTAAGGGGGAAGCATTGTAAAGGGGGCGGCTCTACTGTAAGGAGAGCCTAACTTCCACGTGGGTTACTAAACGGGCATTCTACTATGTGGAAGCACTAAGTGGACATTCTACCGTGAAGGTGGCACAAACGGAGCATAACTTCTCTGTGGGGGCAATCAGGATGTATAACTACTGTGAAGGGACACCAAGGCAGCATTCTACTGTGTGAGGACACTGTCAGGGAATAACTACTGTGTGGGACACAAAGGAGGCATCACTACTGTGAAGACAACACTAACAAAGCATTCTACTGTATAGGGGTAGTAAGGGGGAATAACTATAGTGTGGGGGCACAAATAGGACTGGGCGGGTTTGTATAGATAGTTAAAAATAATTAGCAGTGGCTCGCTGTGGTAGTGCCTCCGTGGACTTTTCAAAAGTTGAAGGACATGTATAAGGCAGATTTCCTTGTGGGAGGTTACCTAAGCAATAGGTTCTAGTTCACTAGTGTCTTGCAAACGTGTCCTGTCTCCAGGGCCGGTGCTACCATAAGGCAGACCAAGCGGCCGCCTTAGGGCGCACCCTGGGGGAGGGCGGAAAAATGAAACATGGAGGGGGAGAAATGTGACATGGGGTCTGATGGCTGACATTGGGGGCTGATGGCTGGGGGATGATGTCTGACATGGGGTTCTGATCTGAGGTCTGATTAACATTGGGGGTCTGATTGCTGGTCTGACCTGAGGTGTAATGGAAAATATTTTTTTCTTATTATCCTCCTCTAAAACCTAGATGTGTCTTAGAGGGCGAAAAATATGGTCCTTAAACCAGCCATTGTCTGAAGCAGAGAGAAGATACCAGGACCACAGAGAGGAAAAGAATGGGGGGGGGGGGGCGCCAAAATGTAGCTTCGCTTGTGTTGGCAAAAATCCTTGCACCAGCCCTGCCTGTCTCTGCATTCATCTGCCCATGTGCCTGCTTCCCGGATTTCACCCACTGCTGTTTGACCTGACTTCTGCCTGATCTCCATTTATCAGTTCACATGAATTCTGTCTACCTTGACCATGGCTTGTCCCTCTATTGCCTAATCCTTCAGTGCTCCATACTGCTGTCTGTTGACACCAGTGCATCAGCCTTACCTTGAACAGAGAATTTTCCAAGAGGTAGCAGCCTCGTGGTTCCCCTGCAGCAGAGTACAGATACTTGTATAGGGGTAAAAGGGTGAAGGCTAGGGGAGCCACTTAGATAACACCCTTAGGAGTAGCCCCAAGTCACACAACAGATCCACATCCTCTTCGTAACATGCCACTGGGGATCCTAAAATTAGATTATCAATAGCAATGTCCGGGAATAACTCTTTAAAGTGGTTGTCTTATTAGGACAATACTTTCTTGTTAGAAGGCTTCCCACACAATAAGGGGATCACAGGTTGTGCCTCAGTTGAGACCTACAGCAATAAGAAAATGATTACACTTACCGGTAATCGGATTTTCCTGACCCCACGACAGCACCTTAGAGAGATGGCTCCGCCCCCAGGACAGGAAACCTGCAGCATAAAAAGGTGGAGCCTCTCTCCCACCTCAGTGAGTTTCCATAGCATTAGAGGGACTCCCCCTTACGTTAGTTTACATTTTATACATATATACACTTTTTGCGACACCCGTGAACACACAGCTCTACACCAAAGGGAGGGAATAAAGAGGTGCTGTTGTGGGTTCAGGAAAATCAGATTACCGGTAAGTAACATTTTTCCCCTCCCCACGACAGCACCTTAGAGAGAGATTTCAGAGATCATCCTCAGGGTGGGTGACAGTGCCCAAGACCTTTGTGCCAAAGAGTAGGTCAGAAATACAATCGAGCTGAAGCCTATAGTGCTTATAGAAAGTGGACGGAGAAGACCAGGTAGCTGCCCGACAAATCTGTTCTATAGATACACTGGCCCTCTCCGCCCAGGAAGTAGACACCGCCCTTGTGGAGTGTGCTCTCACAGAAACAGGAGAAACACCAGATACTGAATATGCCAAAGATATGGCTTCTCTAAGCCAGCGGGCAATACATGCCTTAGAGGCCGTATTACCTTTCTTAACCCCACCGAATAGTACAATTAAGGCAGAAGATTTTCTCCAATCTTTAGTTACTCCCAGATACTGCAAAATACACCTCTTGACATTAAGGGAATGCAGCTCCTTTTCTCTGTCATTCTTCGGTTCTGACTGGCTAAAAATTACCTTTTAAATTCCACGCCGAAAGGTGTAGAGACTCTACCTCCGGGTGGAATACTGGACCCTGCGACAACAGGTTTTGGGATCTCTAGCAGAATCCATGGGTCCAAAACTGACATGGCTCTTAAAAGGGAAAACCATGCCCTCTTCGGCCAGAAGGGCGCTATTAGAATCACTCTCGCTTCCTCGTACCTGATCTTCCTTATCACTAGTGGAATTAACTGCAGAGGGGGAAAGGCATATCCCAGAGGGAAGTTCCATCTCTGGAGGAAGGCATCCACTCCAGATGGGTACTCCCTTGATATGAAAAACAAATGGAATTCCAGCACTTACGATTTTTGGTAGCTAAAATCTTCATCTTATTCAGGCAGTAGACAAAATAGACAGGACAACTTAAGTTTGCTATACTTGTGGGTGGATGTCCGGTCTATTTTGTCTAATGCCTGAATAAAAGACGAAGATTTTAGCTACCAAAAATCGTAAGTGCTGGTATTCCATTTGTTTTTCATATCAACGATATACAGGCTCACCAGCCTTTTCCGTGCACGCAGGTGTCTTGGATTGTTGGGTGAGCTGGACTTTCTTTGTGCATATTCACACCGCGGGTACTCCCTTGGACTGAGGGAAAAGAACTCTTCGACTTTCCTGTTTTCCCTTGTGGCGAACAGGTCTACTGATGGAAGACCCCATAAATCCACTATTTGGGAAAATACTTCTGGATTCAGAGACCATTCCCCCTGACGTAACCTGTGACGACTCAAGAAATCTGCCTGAGTATTCTAGACTCCTCTTATGTGTATGGCTGAAAGATGTAGAACTCTCCCTTCTATTTCTTTGAAAATCCACTCCAGTAAGGACTCTGACCTGGTTCCCCCTTGATGATTGAGGAATGAAACAACCGACTGATTGTCGGACATCACTCTCACATGCCTGTTCTGGATTATTGGTAGAGCTGCTCTCAAAGCTAGTAAGACCGCCCGTAGCTCTTTTCAATTTGAAGAAAAATATCTCTGACCCTGGGACCATTCTCCCTGAGAAATCTGATCCTCCACATGAGCTCCCCCATCCCCAGGGGCTGGCGTCAGTAGTTACTACTACTGGTTTCGGAAAGGACCAGGGAACTCCCAGAGTCAAATTCTCTGCTTCCACCAGTTCAGGGATGAAAGCATTGGATCTGATAGCTTTATAAATCGACTCCAGGGAAGTCCCTGCCCGTCTTGTGGCAGCCAGGATCTCTACTTGTAGTTGCCGAGAGTGCCTCTGAGCTCACTGGACCGCTGGTATACAGAACGTCAGAACTCCCAACAGGGACATAGCTTTCCTTATGGACAAGGCCTCTCCTGACTGAACCCTCTGAACTGCCTCTTGAACCCAGGCAACTTTCTCCACTGTGAGGAAAGTTTTCTCCTGTTTGGAATCCAGTACCAGACCCAAGAAAAACCTGACTTGTCGATGGCTGCATCCTGGACTTCTGGAAGTTCAATAACCATCCTAGGGATTGCAGGACATCCATCACACTGACACATGTCTCCCGAGACTGGGCCACCACCAGAAAATCGTCCAGGTAAGGCATAAACGTGATATTCTCCTTTCTGATGAAAGAAGCCATCTCCGCCACCACCTTGGTAAAGATCCAGGGCGCCATAGAGAGGCCGAAGGGTAGTGCCTGAAACTGAAGGTGAAAACCGAAATCGGATCTTACAGCCACCCTGAGGAATCTCTGGTGGTCTGGATGCATCGGGATATGATGGTAGGCATCCTTTAGATCCAGAACCGGCATATGGCATCCTGGAGATAAAAGATAGATCGCTGACCTGATAGTCTCCATCTTGAATTTCCTGGCCTTCAGAAATTTGTTCAGGCGCTTTAAATTTATAATCGTCCGGTATGACCCATCTGTTTTTTTCACTAGGAACAGAGTAGAATAGAATCCTCTCCCTTCCTCTAACTCTGGGACAGGAATCAACACATTTTTGTCTGTAAATTTTTTTATTTCTTGCATTAGTGCGAGAGAAGATTTCAAGATCACAGGACTTTCTGTGGGATATTTCATGAATTCCAACTTTAGCCCTTCCTGTAGAAGTCCCACCAGCCATTTTCCTGCAATCTTTTCCCAAGCAGGAAGGAAGAATTTTAATCTTCCCCCTACTGGGATCATGGCGTCATTGTTTTCCCTGTTTCTCCGCACGAGCGGAGGCTGATCTGAATAAAAAAAATTAAAAAAAACTTATTCCCAGATCTAGGCCTCCCTGTCTCCCATCTGCTTTTTATTCTGGAATCTGGACGGGTTCCGAAAAGGCCATTTATATTGCTTAAACTGGATAAAGGACTCCTGGGGAATTTTTTTTCTGTCTGCAGCCTTTTCAAGCAAAGAGTCTAGTTCTGACCCGAAAAGAAATTGTCCGTCACAGGGAAGGCCACATAGCCTCAGTTTCGAAGGCATATCTCCTCCTTTCCAATTTTTAAGCCACAAGGCCCGGCGTGCAGAATTAGAAAGGGATGCGGCTCTGGCCTCCAGTCTCACCGCATCCACTGAGGCATCCGCAATCAAATCTGCAGCCTTTTGGAAAGTAGGTATAGATGCTAACAACTGCTCCCTAGGACATCTGTCCCTCCAGTCTATCTAGCCACAGAGACATTGATGTGGCGGCTATACTAGGCCTGAACGCAGCCGCAGAAGACCCCCAAGTACTTTTAAGTGAAGAATCTATTCTTTTGTCTAAAGGGTGTCTTAAGAAACCCATATCCTCAAAAGGCAAGGAGGATCTCTTAGAAATTTTTTAAATAGCTACATCTAGTCTTGGGGCTTTATCCCAGGAGGTAGATGCTTCCTCCTCAAATGGGTACTTCTGTTTAAAGGTCTTTGAAATAAATGGCTTCTTATCCAGCTTTTTCCATTCCTTCTCTACTACTGCTAAAATAGACTTGTGAACTGGGAAACATCTACGCTTCCTTTCCCTCAGACCCTCAAATACGGAATCCTCCACTGATCTATCCTCCCTGGTGTCTAACTCTAGGGTAGATCGAATAACTTTAAGTAATTTGTCCGTATCTTCAGCCGGGAATAGGAATTTTCTTTCTCTCGCCTCATCAGAGTCCCCATCCATAGAATGAGACTCGCTGTCTTCGGACTCCACATCCGACTCCTGCCTCACCGCTCTTCTCCTTTTTCTATCAGCTTTCAGGGACACTTTAACCTCGGACATAAGAGACTTAAAATCCCTCAGAATACCCGGAGTCTCTTCTGCCACAGTTTTTTCAATGCACTGCTGACAGAGCTTCTTAGCATACAAACCCGAAGCAATAACTTCGGCTCATCGGAGCCAATACATTCTAATACTGTACGGAGCTCCTGCTCTGTACAGTATTAGAATTAAGTTTTATGCAAATCGACTTCCGATGTTTCATCCGAAGTCGATTCGCTCATCCCTAATGGCTATATAGCCATTATTGAACACTTAATTTTCAATAAAATGATACAGTGCTGCCACCTAGTGGCCCATATTGATATATTCCACTAATACCTATTCGTGCAGGTTCCCCGATCCCAGCCGGGGCATGTTGTTTCGGCAGTGTGCGGCTCCTGCTTCTGGACTGCTTAGATGCCTCTGCATGTAACTGGTTCGGTAAAGTAACAAGTGCAAGTAAAGTGGTAAAAATGTGTCTTGAGGAAAGCAATGTAAAATGTATTTTATTAGACCATCTAAAAGTTAGGGCTAATAAACTGCCAGTGTTGTACTGGCTATAGACCCCACAGGGAAATTCCTGGATGGGCGATGCCCAGGGGGCCACCCAAGCCCTTCTCATGGCACAACATTAATACATACAAGGAACATTAGGTATTTATGCACCAGGCCAGCAGCCACAGGTGCCCTCCTGAATTCAACTGTATTACTGTCCTCAGGATGGTGATAGGGCAGTATTTTATGCTGCACTGTGGTATTTGGTTTTGCTGGGATGGTATTATGTGCTGCACTACGGTATTCTTGGCCTACTTCTGTTGTCCCTTCCTACTCGTGGCTTATATTGACTCTGCCTACTTGTGTTGCCCCAACTTCTGTCAGTTTGGACTCTCCTACAACTTAGGGCTACTTTAAAGCAGCACTCCCACAAAAATGTTTATTCTCTGACCTGTTAAAACAGGTCCGGCGCTATAATAAGGCAGACCAAGCGGCTGCCTTAGGGCGCAGAGACGCCGAGCCAAGGGGGAGGGGCAGAAAAATGAAACTTAAAAAAAATATAAAATAAAAATCCCTTGCGCGCCGCCGCCCACCCGCGTTCTTCTCTCTGGGCTCCCGACAAGTTTGAGGACCTTTCCCACTCAGCCAATCAGTGGTCGCAGCTGTGTCACGTGTCAGGCCAAGTAATTTCCCACTGAGCCAATTACTGGCCTGACACGTGACACAGCTGCGGCCACTGATTGGCTGAGTGGGAAAGGTCCTCAAACTTGTCGGGAGCCAAGGGAGAAGATACCAGGACCACACAGAGGAGAAGGGGAGCTGCTGCAGACAGGACCAGGACCAGGTGAGCATAATGTTTTTTACACAAGATTAATAGGGGGGGTGACATGGGAGGACGGAAATGTGCCCTGGATGGTGGAGAAATGTGCCATGGAGGGGGAGAAATGTCACATTTCTCCCCCTCCTTTTTACATCACCCCTTTGTGTCACATTTCTTCCCCCCCCCCGATGACATATCATCCCCCCCCCCCCCCCCCCACCATGTCACATTTCTCTCTCTCAGTGTTACGTTTCCCATTCCACCCCATGTCACATCACCCCCTCCATGTCACTTTTCTCCCCTTCCATGTCACATCACCGCCACTGAGTTCCGGTGGGGGGGGTGGGCGCCAAAATGTATAATATCTCGCTTGCTCAAGCAGGTACTTCCTATTTGCGTTTTAAGCCTTTTTTGTTCCTATAAATTATAGTTTTGTAATTAGGTTAAAGAAAAACAACAAGTTGTTTCCTTCACTTTGTGAGTTTGAATTCAAATTGCTGGAATAAAGAGGGTTAGGAGACAAAAATGGGTGCCTTTTTAAAGTACAACTGTGTTCAACTAAAATCAATTTCTCTCACGCCACAAAAAATTTCAGGCTGCCCGTACATGCTCAGGATTGATCTGGCTTTGGCTACTTTCACACTAGCGTTCGATCGGATCCGATCATAATAATGCAGACGAAAGCTCCGTTCAGAACGGATCTGTCTGCATTATATTAGCAAAAAAATGCTAAGTGTGAAAATAGCCTGGGACGGATCCGTCCAGACTTTTACATTGAAAGTCAATGGGGGACGGATCCGCTTGAAGATTGAGCCATATTGTGGCATCTTCAAACGGATCCGTCCCCATTGACTTACATTGTAAGTCTGGACGGATCCGCACGCCTCCGCACGGCCAGGCGGACACCCGAACGCTGCAAGCAGCGTTCAGGTGTCCGCCTGCTGAGCGGAGGCTGAACGCCGCCAGACTGATGCAGTCTGAGCGGATCCGCATCCATTCAGACTGCATCAGGGCTGGACGGAAGCGTTCGGGTCCGCTCGTGAGCCCCTTCAAACGGAGCTCACGAGCGGACAGCCGAACGCTAGTGTGAAAGTAGCCTTTCTTGTGCAGTTTTGCAGCCAAAACCATGTGTGGATGTTAAAGTGATCATTAGGAGAGAAAAGTAGTAGGCCCCTTTCACACAAGCGAGTATTCCGCGCGGGTGCAATGCGTGAGTTGAACGCATTGCACCCGCACTGAATCCAGACCCATTCATTTCTATGGGGCTGTGCACACAAGCGGTAATTTTCACACATCACTTGTGCGTTGCGTGAAAATCGCAGCTATTTTACTATGCATTCTGTATTCAGAATGCTATTATTTTCCCTTATAACCATGTTATAAGGGAAAATAATACAATCTATAGAACACCGATCCCAAGCCCAAACTTCTGTGAAGAAGTTCGGGTTTGGGTACCAAACATGCCGATTTTTCCTCACGTGAGTGCAAGACGCATTACAATGTTTTGCACTCGCACGGAAAAATTGCGCATGTTCCCGCAACGCCCGTGTGAAAGAGGCCTTAGATTTACCATGTCAGATTAGATCACTGGTTTCTCTAGTGATGAAGGACCAGAACATTGCTTTACAAAGTATATGTACTGTAAAATATGGAAAGTGTAATCCTAAATAAAGCCCTTCCATTATATAAGTACATTGGTGTTCCCGCTCCTGATGACATCTACTAGTTCACGCTTGTCACAAATCACAAGGTTTCAAGGACAGGGTCTCCAAGCTAATTGTGGAAACTCTAAATGAGGTCAATGGGTTTTCATTTAGCAGAGATATCAATATCTAAGGCCTGACCCGCTAGACACAGCGTATCATCTTCCTCCAGTTGTCCTCAGAGATGTGACCTCTACTTTCTAAGCAATAAAACTCTGATAAATAAAATGCATTGACTAGTTCATTAATACTGTACTATTATATATGGGTAGTAAATAGAGATTTGCATCTACTGCTGAATAATACGCACACCTCCCAACTTTTGAATGTCCAAGGACAATATCAGCAACAAGTGTAGCAGCAATTATATTTTACACCTCTCGGGTACTTTCACACTAGCGTTTTTCTTTTCCGGTATTGAGTTCCATTGAGTTTTATCCTAATGCATTCTGAATGGAGAACAATCCGTTCAGGATGCATCAGTTCAGTCCCTCTTATGTTTTTTGGAGGGACAAAATACAGCAGCATGCTGCAGTTTTCTCTCCGGCCAAAAATCCTGAACACTTGAAGTGTATTAGTGTTGGCATTAAGTGTTCCGGAAAAATGCGCAGACCTTTAAAAATGCATTTTTTTTTATATCGGATCCGGTATTTCAATGCATTTGTCAGATGGATCCGCATCTGGATTCGTCTGACAAATGCCATCAGTTTGCGTCTGGATTGCTGGATCCAGCAAACAGTTCCGGCGATGGGAACTGCCTGCTGGAATCCTCTGCCGCAAGTGTGAAAGTACCCTCACACTGCCCATTGTCTATGTATAAACGCCCAATTCTACCAAGGTCCCACATTTCCCCATAGAGTATTTATTCCCCCTTGGGGTCTCCACACTGTAGTGATGCTCTCTTAGGCCCCATGCACACAAACATGTACTTCCCGTTGCCGTATTGTGGATCCGCAATACACGGGTGCCATTCCGTGGGCATTCTGCATCACGGATGCGGACCCATTCACTTGAATGGGACCGCAAATCCGGAGATGCGGAATGGAAGCATGGAACAGAACCCTACGGAGTGCTTCTGTGGGGTTTCCCCCCGTACTTCCGTTCCGCAATAAGATAGAACATTTTGAGGGCCGCACCACGACCACGGGGTGCACATGTTCGTGTGCAGGGGGCCTTAGTGCCCCATTCCAAATACAATGCTCCTTTAGTGTCTCTACACATTTTTTATGCCCTGCAAGTGACTCCCTAATAGTAAGAATGACCAATTAAAGCTCCCCTCACAATATTGCTGCCCCCTTAGAGCCCCGTCACAATAATGCTGCCCTTTTAGTGCCTACTCATAATAGTGAGCCTCTGCAGTTTAAATAAAAAATAAAAAAAAGTAATCCTTACCTAGCCCCGTTCCTCTGAAGAGTGGAGCACATCCTCCCCGGCCTGGGCTCTTTCCTGCTCAGCGCAATCGATTACATCACTGAGGTGCACATGCCGGTGAATGGTGGATGGCTCCCTGCTTCACCATTGTATTGAGTTGTAGATGCGTCCTCAGGACGAGGATACAGTTGAAATTCTCACATGCCACTGAAATCTGGGACTTTCCCACCGGATCCGGGATTGCTGGGAGGTATGAATACCTATTATACATAGCTATGTATCTATGAACATCAGGCTACAATAAGATAAAGGCTATATAATTGACGTAATTAAGCTCTGGTAATTATACTGGTCACCTATGGCCTGATGCAATGATCGAGCAAGGACTGTGCCGAGGTGACGTACAGAATGTTTGATGAAAAGTTGTGCAATTTCCTAACATACTTTATATTTAAATTACAAACTTTTCAAGACCTGAGTGATGAAAAAAATCCAACTTCAGTATGCTTTAATACAGTGGATTATGAAATCGATCACACCTCAGAGTTCCTGTGTGGGACTAATAAAGTGGTAAAAATAAGAATGAAAAAGATTTATTTATTAAAATCCACCTCTTTTCCCCAAAAACATTTTCTTTAAAAAAAAAAAAAAAAAGTTTTTTATTGTGCAAAAGTAAGCATACCTCAAAACTTTTAAAAACCCTAAGGAAGGTAGAAGACTCAGGCTACTTTCACACTAGCGTTCGGGGTTCCGTTTGAAGGCTCTCACAAGCGGCCCCGAACGCATCAGTACTGCCCTAATCAGTGGCGTACATACCAGGGTCGCAGGGGTCGCAGTTGCGACCGGGCCCGGCACTCCAGGGGGCCCGGCCGCCTGTGGACCCCCCCCCCCAGGCCGCTGGCAGGGCTCCCGCTGTACTCACATGTAATGGAGCGCTCTGGTGGGGCCCGGCATTAAGTACAGTGGCAATTTCGGGCCCCATCAGAGCGCTCCATGCCACCATTACATGTATAATATGGGGGGTGGGGGGGCCGGAGGGTCAAGTAAGGGGGGGGGGGGGGGGAGCACGCACTCACACACACACGGCCGGCAGTTCAGTTTCTATAGTGAAGCAGGGAAACCTCTCTGCTCCCTGCTTCACTGATCTTCAGAGCTCAGGAGCTCCCCCTGCTGGCCCCAGATCGCGCTGCTGCCTGTGGGAGGAGACCTAAAAACCCGGCAATCTGCCTACTCTCATCAGGGAAGAAGGGAAGTATGTAAGATTTTTTTTTTCTAATGCTGCAGACTGGGGGCAGGGGGGCAAGGGGGCAAAGGGGCAGAGGGGAGGGGGGTGGATTGATGGGAACAACTAGAGTGAGGGGGCACAAAAGTTGGCATCTCTACTGAGGGGCACCTAATCTGCCATAACTAATTTGACGGGGCACCTAATGTGGCATAACTACTGTGAGGGGGCACATATAAAGGCATAACTATGAGGGGGCACATATGAAGGCATAACTACTGTGACGGGGCATGTAATCTGGCATAACCAATGTGAGGGGCACATATGTGAGCATATCTAATGTGAGGGGCACATAATCTGGCATAACCACTCTGAGGGGACACATATCTGGGCAAATTTACTTTGAGGGGGCACATAACCGGGCATAAATACTGTGAAGGGGCACATAATCTGGCATTATTACTGTGAGAGGACACGTAATCTGGCATAACCACTCTGAGGGGGCACATATGTGGGCATATTTACTTTGAGGGGGCACATAACTGGGCATAAATACTGTGAGGGGCACATAATCTGGCATTACTACTGTAAAGGGCATATAATCTGGCGTTACTAGGTGAGGGGCACATAGTCTGGCATTACTACTGTGAGGGGGCACATAATCTGGCATTACTACTGTAAGGGGACACATATTTGGCATAACTACTATGAGGGGGCACATATCTGGGCATAATTACTGTGACGGGAACAAAGGTGGGCATAACTACTGTGAGGGGCCACAAGGTGGGCATTAGTACCGTGTGGTTGCACTTAGGGGAAATGTCCTAGATTACCCTGCTACACATTGGCATGGCTCAGTCTTACAGGCCAGCTGGTGATTTCACAGGGGCAGTCACCATCCCTTCCTTATGTGATTATTCTTTTTTTCTCACCACAGGGACCTTGTTCTGGATCCAGCGGACATCACGCCGACGCCAGCGACACCCTGGATGAGGTAGGACCAGATTTTATTAGGACTGGGTGAGTGTAGCCATGCATTGGGCTTAGGGCTCTTTAACACAAGCGGATCCCGTGCGAGGAATCCGCTGCGTAAATGAGAGCCAAGCCCCGTTCCGGACAGCAGAGACACAGAGCATTAACATGATTGATAACGCTCCGTGCCTCTCTGTGATCTCTTTACTACAAAATCACAGAGACATAAAGTTGTCACCGTGATTTTGTAGTAAAAAGATCAGTCAATCATGTCACTGCTCCGTGTCTCTGCTGTCTAGAATGGGGCTTGGCACTCAGTCACGCAGCGGATTACCCGCACGGAAAGAGCCCTTAGTAAGAAAATCTGCCGGTTCTTTGCAAAAATGTTTGCACTGTGGCCCATAACACTATAGTTACACCACTGGTAGGGGAGGTGGTGGGGGGGGGCTAGGAGGCAGGTTAGGGGGGGGGGCAACGGGGAGGGGGCCCCATAGATCAGTTTCGCACCGGGGCCCCATGGATTGTGTGTACGCCACTGGCCCTAATGCATTCTGAGTGGATGCGGATCCGCTCAAAATGCATCAGTTTGGCACCGTTTGTCCTCCGCTCCGCTCAGCAGGCGGACACCCGAATGCTGCTTGCAGCAAGTCAATGGTGACAGATCCGTTTGAAGTTGACACAATATGGCTAAATTTCAAACGGATCCGTCCCCCGTTGACTTTCAATGTAAAGTCTGGACGGATCCGTCTGACTAACTTTCACACTTAGAATTTTTTCTAAGCTATAATGCAGACGGATCCGTTCTGAACAGGTCCCATCGTCTGCATTATAGGAGCGGATCCGTCTGTGCAGACACCAGATGGATCCGCTCTGAACGCAAGTGTGAAAGTAGCCTCAGCAGACGGGTTGACGTAACTGCCTCATGTCTGCCTGTCCGAGAGCGCGCTTCACCACAGTATTCCAAACCATCTGATAAAGATGAAATCGGGACATGCCACAGCCCTTCCAGGACTGCGGGACAGACGCTAAAATCTGGGACTCTGCTGCCAGATCTGGGACAGTTGGGAGTAGGGGTGAGCGAATTGCGCTTCAGATCCAAGATCCAAAATAGATTCGTTCCCCAGCTTCGTTGTAATGCTGTACAGAGACCTGTCTCCGTACGACATTAAATGCATGGGCTGCGCGGCGGAAAAATTCAGCAAGTTCGAAGTCTCTGGTGACTTCTGTGAATAACTTCGGCCTTCCATTCTATGACTTTAAAAACAGAAATCCAAAGTCTGCTTTGGTACTGGTCGGTACCGAAGCAGACTTCAGATTCCGGTTTTAAAATGTTTTTAAAGTCATAGAATCGAAAGGCGAAGTTCCTCACCGAAGTCGCTCGAGACTTTGAAGTTGCCGAATTTTGCCACTGCGCAGCCCATACATTTTAATGCTGTAAGGAGACAGGTCTTTGTACAGCATTACAACAAAGTTGGAGAACGAATCGATTTCGGATCTCGGTTTCGAAGCGCGATTCGCTCACCCCTAGTTTAGAGGTATGAAGTAGTAAGGCTATTTTCAGATATGTTGTACAGCCTTCCAGCAGGTAGCAGGTGAGTTTACTTGTGACCATTCAATCCTGTTTTTGTTTGAAGGTAATGGTCCTCAATTATTTTTTTATTTTTTTAGTCGAAGAACAGATCAATAGCTACATAAAGTACATGAATTACGGTACTTACCTATGATATATACATTACAGCTCAGGTACACGTCTGCCACCTAGTGGTATTGTAGTAACATTACACAAAAAGCATCTGTTCTCCTCAAATACCTGTAACCCACTGGAGATCTGGGAGGCAGTGATGGCCAGTTCGCAGTGTTCGTCGACGAACACATGCGATCTGCCATCTTTATTCCCAAGTCCGGCGATGCAGAGGCAAGTCCTTAGCTGTGCCTGTGCCGCTCTGAAACACATACGGTCACCGGGAGCAGGCAGTTCCGAGAACAGCCTGATGAAGGCTGTTCTCAGAACTACATGCGGTCACCGGGAGCAGGCGTTTCAGAGCAGTTCGCGGCGCAGGCACAGGTAAGGACTTGCCTCTGCATCGCTGGACTTGGGAATAAAGATCGTCGGCGAACACTGCGAACTGGCCATTACTGCTGGGAGGTTCTCTCTTATTATTCCCAACTTTACTACATTAAGGGCTCATGCCCACGGCCGTGTGCCCCAGGCCCGTGCTGCAGACTGCAAATTGAGGTCCGCAATGCACGGGCACGACTGTGGAGCAGCCGCATGCAGATTGTGGACCTATTCACATCCGACGGTCCGCATCGCAAAAAAGTAGTGCATGCACTACCTTTTTTGTGGTGCGGAGGTTCGGCCAGAAACACCATGGAGGCACTCCGTAGTGCTTCTGTGGGGATCCGATCCGTGCCTCTGTTCCGCATCTCCGTGATTGCGGACACATTGAAGTGAATGGTTCCGCGATCCGTGGTGCACACGGCTGATGCCCGTGTATTGCGGAACGGCAATACACTGCACCTGTATGCGGGCTGCAATACCGCCACTGCCAGCCACCGGCCGTGTGCATGAGCCCTAAGGGTCAGTTTGTAGATATGCCACCTTCCTCAGACTGCCCTCCCTACTATCACAGACCAGTCCACAGAGAGGTTAGGAGGAGATTTATAAGATCCTGAAATTGCAGCGGTTATTAGGAAACTCCTGGCCTGGATGGGTTCACTCCAGTCTTCTATCAACATCGTCCTTTTCTGACCAAGGTATTCACATCCTGTTTATGACCCAACAATTAGAGGTGCACATCAGTGTCTTACCGAAACCAGGCAAGGAACATACTGTCCCATATCTTTAATGAATCTTTTCTAAAGCCTTTGCCGGCAGACCCTTCTAGCTATTGTCCATGTCGGATTTGTTCGAGGAAGAAAGTCCCGGGATATAGAAAAAACACCTTGCCCTTAGCGTCTACAGATAAAACTCCTCTGATGCCCGTGTCTGTTGGGTGATGCAGAAAAGTCTTTTGACCGGGTAGGAAGGGTCTTTATGCCACTCTTATCTGCACCGATTAAGAGCACAAACTGGCGAGCGTGCCCCTAATCATCTTTACTCTTTAATGGTGGTGCAGTATTTGGCTGCATTCATCCAGAGCCATCCCAGTATCTAGGACAAAAGTAGGGGGTCCATTTGCAGCGAGCTCTAGAGGAGCTGGCGCAAAGGATGGGAGTAGTAGTAGCCGTGATGAGGTCGACAGGACTATTTTTTCCATCATGTATAACAGTTATGTGTCCCCATAGACATGTATCAGACAAAACAGAATGCCTCCTAACCGCCTAACGCAGGATTGCGTTATGGCGGCGGTCGATCTGTTCCTCCTTGACGCGTCATCTCGCGAGACTTCCTGTGAACGCGCGCACACAGGAGAGAGTGTTCACAGGATCGGGAGGTAAACGAGTGGATCTACAGCCTGCCAGCGGCGATCATTCGCTGGCAGGCTGTAGATGCGATTTTGCTAACCCTTGAAAGGTATATCAGACGCTGTTTTGTTAACAGCGTCTGATATACCTGCTACCTGGTCCTCTGGTGGTCCCTTTTGCTTGGATTGACCACCAGACTACACAGGCAGCTTTGTAATAAGTAGCACCAAGCACCACTACACTACACCCCCCCCCCCCCCCCCCCCCCCCCGGTCACTTACTGATCACTGAGTGGGGCCTCAAATGCCAGGGCAGTATAATACCCCACAAGTGACCCCATTTTGGAAAGAAGACACCCCAAGGTATTCCGTGAGGGGTATGGTAAGTTCATGTAAAATTTAATTTTTTGTCACAAGTTAGTTAAATATGAGACTTTGTAAGAAAATAAAAAAATAAAAATAATATATATATATGTATATATATCATTTTCCGCTAACTTGTGACAAAAAATTAAAACTTCCACGAACTCACTATGCCCATCAGCGAATACCTTAGGGTGTCTACTTTCCAAAATGGGGTCATTTGTGGGGTGTTTCAACTGTCTGGGCATTGTAGAACCTCAGGAAACATGACAGGTGCTCAGAAAGCCAGAGCTGCTTAAAAATGCGGAAATTCAAATTTTTGTACCATAGTTTGTAAACGCTATAACTTTTGCGCAAACCAATAAATATATACTTATAGTATTTTTTATCAAAGACATGTAGAACAATAAATTTAGAGAAAAATGTATATAGAAATGTAGTTTTATTTGAAAAATTTTACAATTGAAAGTGAAAAATGTCATTTTTTGGCAAAAATTTCGGTCAATTTCGATTAATAACAAAAAAAAGTAAAAATGTCAGCAGCAATTAAATACCACCAAATGAAAGCTCTATTAGTGAGAAGAAAAGGAGGTAAAATTCATTTGGGCGGTAAGTTGCATGACCGAGCAATAAACCGTGAAAGTAGTGTAGTGCCGAAGTGTAAAAAGTGGTCTGGTCATTAAGGGGGTTTAAGCTAGGGGGGCTGAGGTGGTTAAAGGCGTCAGTTTAGCGTTCCGTCCTAGAATTCCGTTATAACATAATGGCATAACGTGAATGTGAACCCGTCCTAACAGTTTGTATTAGGGCTCATGCACATAACGGTATTTATTTTGCGGTCCGCAAAAATTATGGATGACGTCCGTGTGTATTTTGCATTTTGCGGAACGGCACAGCTGGCCCCTAGTAGAACAGTACTATTCTTGTCCTGTGGTTTTGTCCACATTATGGACATGTTCTATCCTTTGGCGGAACAGACATACGGAAACGGAATGCACGCAGAGTAAGGCCTCATGCACACGACAGTATTTTTTCTCGGTCCGCAAAACGTGGTTCTGTTGTTCCGTGATCCGTGGCCGTTTTTGCTTCCGTTGCGCTTCCGTGTGTCCATGTTACCGTTTTTTTTGCGGCCCGTCAGAAATCCTGGAATGGTTAAAAAAATGGCATTTTACTATCTCCACCCAGGATACTGGTATAAATCAGGGGCACCTGAGTATGCATTGGTGGCCATTTTCTGTAGTCTTTCCAGAGTACAGAGGTTATTTTGGCTGCTTCTCTTTGCTGTATCACCATGTCGGATTCTGAGGAAGAGGTCTTACTGCATTGGCTCGTTTCTCGGCAATGGGGTCCGCGCACTCCTTTGTTGAATGAGGAACCGAGTAGGAGGCGGCGATATTGGGTCCATCCAATTGTTTCACAACGGTACCAGAAAGGACACTTCCATACCCTCTACCAAGATCTGCGGCTGCATCTAGAGAAGTTCTTTGCCTTCTGTCGGATGTCAGTGGGTACATTTGATCGCTTGCTGTCGTCTCTACGTACTGTCCTTACCTTTATGGACACCAATATGAGGCGCAGCATTACTCCTGAGGAAAGGCTCATCGTCACGTTGAGGTAAGCAGTATAGTACTTGTAAAGTTTCACCAGTAATGTGCCGCGCTTGTGTCAGGGGGAACATGTGCTTGAAAATGGCTGCTGTGAAACATGTGCTACTGTTTCCTGAAGTCACCTTCTTTTTTAATCCTATTTTTATTGGGGGGTGTATTTTTTTATTTAACCTCTTGAAAACCTGCGACATATGATTCTTTTTTTTTTGGGTTAGGTTTATTTTAGCAGCTTTAAAACGTGTGTTCATCTAAAGGGCTCCAGACACTCCATGATTTCTCGCCATTCGCCTGTAGTTTGTTTAAAATTGTGTTTTTAGTCACTCAGCCATGTTACTACAGGCTGTTACATGCCTTTTTTGGCATCTAGACAATTTTGCACAAATACAGGTTTCTGTGTTTGTGTTTTGGAGTGTGTGAAAGAATTGGGTCACTCTGTCAGGTTCTCTATCGGTGTGTACCACCCTATTAGAAGTCTATATCCCAGTCTGTTCACTTTTTTAGGGGATTGTGCTGCTGCCAACCCCTCAGATTTCCTTGGAACGTTCACATAATGCCTATTGGTCGCAGATTACTAACCTTGCACATGACTATCTGCATTTTCCAAAGGGTAGAAACACTGTTTATGTTAAAAATTAGTGCTAGTACTGCCCCCACCCCAAATGATGCTCTGGTATGGTTTGTATTCCCCATTGCCAATATAATTTAGTTTAAGCATCCATGGACATGGTGCAGTGATGGCAAGCCGTTTTCAGACAGAGTTGCGACTGGTCATCCATCATTTGTCTACTTTACTGCCAAAAGCACACCAGACAATTTTGCATGAATACTGTAGTACAATATGGTTGGGCCTTTTGGTTTTTAACCATTTGCTAGACAATGCATGAATTAATTCCATGCTGCCTGTCGCTTGAATTGTGTGCTTTCGGCAGATCAATGCTATGTAAAGTCTAGGGTGTATATTTGATAACCCTCGAATTTACAATGGGTGTGGGCGCACACAGAGAGGCCCTTCCCATAGGTTACGCTCCACTAGACATAGTGTGGTTTAAAATCATGTAGTGTATAGAACGTTGTTAAGGAATCCAGACTCTGTTGTTCCGTTACTTTTTTGTTTTTGTTTCTCTCAACAGATTCCTTGCCACTGGGAACTCTTTTGCATCCCTGCATTGCGAGTTTCTATTAGGAACCTCCACGATCTCGAGTATTGTACGACACACTTGCCATGTCATCTGGAAGCAACTCCGAGAGACGGTGATGCCGCAGTCCAAGGTGGACGATTGGCTTCGGATCGCTGAGGGCTTTCAAAATTCTGCGCAGTTCCCAAACTGCATTGGGGCAATGGATGGCAAGCACATCCGCGTGAAGAAGCCGCCACACTCTGGGAGCCGGTACTTCAATTATAAACAGTTTTTCTCGGTAGTGCTGATGGCAGTTGCTGACAGTCATTACCGGTTTATAATGGTAGATATCGGGTCCTATGGAAGCACTGCGGATGCCCGCATCTTTAGTGCTTCTAGAATGGGTGAGCGGCTTCATGCCAACCAGCTTGCCCTGCCCGAGTCCAGAACACTGCCCGGATATGCAGGTCCGCCGGCTCCATTTGTCATTGTGGCAGATGACGGGTTTGCATTGACTCCACATGTTATGCAGCCCTTTCCAAAGCGTGGTTTGGATGTCAGGAGGCGTATCTTCAACTACCGGTTGACTCGTGCCCGTCGGTATGTGGAGTGCGCTTTCGGGATACTTTCTAGCAAGTGGAGGGTGTTTTTGTCATCCATACAGATGGCTCCAGGGAATGCTACCCTGGTGATTCAAGCTTGTGTTGTTCTGCACAACTTCACCAGGCTTCCTCTTCTGTAGACTTGGAAGATCTTCCAACATCTTCAGATTTGGGCTTGGAAAGGACCCTGCATAGACGACCAGGGACTGCAGGCATTGCAGTTCGTGAACTCTTTGCAGACTACTTTCACAGCCCAGAGGGGTCCTTGCCATGGCAGAGGGACTCTATTTGTGGCAGTTTTTGAAATCTTCTGGGCTCGTTAGTTTTTTGTTATTTCCTAGATAGATTACTTGAAATTATTGTATTAGTGGAGTGTAGGGACTCGCAAGGCAATGAGGACCCTTGACGTGGGCATGCGGGCTGAGATTTTGTGGACTTCGCATATTTTATTCGATCTACACATTAATTTAAATGATGCTTTGGTCTAAATTTAGTTAGACTATTTCATCTTTAAACTTCGATTATTTTGTCGATAAAATTTTCTAATACCTCATCTTGAAAGTAATTAAATTTAAAGGTGCGGTGCATCTTAACCCCTTCACGCAACATCACGTACATGTACGTGGGGGAATATGGTGCCTCACCGCATCTCCACGTGCATGTACATGATCGGCTTTCACTGTCAGCGCAGGGACCGAAGCGCTGAAGATTCAGTGAAGCCGGCGTGCTGGGGTTGCTAGGCAACCAGAGAAGCCGGAAGGAGTTGTATTAGACCCCTGACCCGCCCACGATCGCTGTGATTGGTCCAATACTGCAGAGTGACCAATCGCAGCGCATCGGGGCAGGTAAGGGGGGGTTAGGGAGGGACTGTGTGCTTCTCCTTCTCTGATCGTCCCCATTCCTGTCAGGGAAGGGATCAGAGAAGGAGAGAGTGACAATCTACAGTACCTGACACATGTATACTAGTCACGGAGCACTGCTACTTAGCGCTCCATGACTAGTATACTCGTCATGGCATTCAACTGTCACCATGTCTGCAGACATGGTGACAGCGCTGAGTGCCGGCTGTTACACACAGCCAGGCACTCAGGCTCAATGCCGAGGGGGGGTCCTGTGATCCCCGTATCGGCGATCGGGTAGTTAGGAGGGCTGCTGTACCTTTGCAGCCCCCCGATGGAGAGGGAGAGAGCTCCCAGACAGCCCCCCCAGAGCCCCGTCCTTACCCTTCCCCGTCTGCGCAGTTCTGAACATAACTGAGCAGACGGGGAAGGTTCCCATGGCAACAGGACGCCTCTCAGGCGTCCTGCTGTCCATGGTGCTGAACAGATCTATGCTGAAAGCATAGATCTGTTCAGTGTAAGTAAAATATAGTACAGTGCAATATATATTGTACTGTACTGTATTATACAGACATCAGACCCACTGGATCTTCAAGAACCAAGTGGGTCTGGGTCAAAAAAAAAAGTGAAAAAAGTAAAAATCAAAAAAACACATTTATCACTGATTAAACATGAGAAAAATAAAATTCCCTACACATGTTTGGTATCGCCGCGTCCGTAACGACCTGATCTATAAAACGGTCATGTTACTTTTCCCGAACGGTGAACGCCATAAAAATAAAAAATAAAGAACTATGATGAAATTGAAATATTGCCCACCTTACTTCCCCAAAAAAGATAATAAAAGTGATCAAAAAAGTCGCATGTACTCCAAAATTGTAACAATCAAACAGTCATCTCATCCCGCAAAAAATGAGACCCTACTTAAAAAACTATGGCTCTTAGACTATGGAAACACTAAAACATCATTTTTTTTGTTTCAAAAATGAAATCATTGTGTAAAACTTATATAAATAAAAAAAAGTATACATATTAGATATTGCCGCGTCCGTATCGACCGGCTCTATAAAAATATCACATGACCTAACCCCTCAGGTGACCACCGTAAAAAAATAAAAACGGTGTAGAAAAAACTATTTTTTGTCATCTTAAGTCACAAAAAGTGTAATAGCAAGCGATCAAAAAGTCATATGCACCCCAACATAGTGCCAATCAAACAGTCATCTCATCTCGCAAAAAATGAGACCCTACTTAAGATAATCGCCCCAAAACTGTAAAAACTATGGCTCTTAGACTATGGAGAAACTAAAAAAATGTTTTGTTTTAAAAATGAAATCATTGTGTACAACTTACATAAATAAAAAAAAAATGTATACATATTAGGTATCGCCGCGTCCGTGACAACCTGCTCTATAAAATTACCACATGATCTAACCTGTCAGATGAATGTTGTAAATAACAATAAAAAAAAAACGATGCCAAAAAAGCTATTTCTTGTTACCTTGCCGCACAAAAAGTGTAATATAGAGCAACCAAAAATCATATGTACCCTAAACTAGTACCAACAAAACTGCCACCCAATAGTAGTTTCTAAAATGGGGTCACTTTTTTGAAGTTTCTACTCTAGGGGTGCATCAGGGGGGCTTCAAATGGGACATGGTGTAAAAAAAAACTGTCCAGCAAAATCTGGCTTCCAAAAACCATACGGCGCACCTTTCACTCTACGCCCCGCTGTGTGGCCGTACAGTAGTTTACGGCCACATATGGGGCGTTTCTGTAAACAGCAGAGTCAGGGCAATAAAGATACAGTCTTGTTTGGCTGTTAACCCTTGCTTTGTTAGTGGGAAAAAAATGGGGTAAAATTGAAAATTAGGCAAAAAAATGAAATTCTCAAATTTCCTCCCCATTTGCCAATAACTCTTGTGCAACACCTAAAGGGTTAACAAAGTTTGTAAAATCAGTTTTGAATACCTTGAGGGGTGTAGTTTATAGAATAGGGTCATTTTTGGGTGGTTTCTATTATGTAAGCCTCGCAAAGTGACTTCAGACCTGTAGTGGTCCCTAAAAATTGGATTTCTGAAAAATTTCAAGATTTGCTTCTAAACTTCTAAGCCTTGTAACATCCCCAAAAAATAAAATATCATTCCCAAAATAATTCAAACATGAAGTACACATATGGGGAATGTAAAGTCATCACAATTTTGGGGGGTATTACTATGTATTACAGAAGTAGAGAAACTGAAACTTAGAAATTTGCAAATTTTTCCAAATTTGGGGTCAATTTGGTATTTTTTTATGCAAAAAAAAATAAATTTTGGGACTTAATTTTTCCAGTGTCATGAAGTACAATATGTGACGAAAAAAACAATCTCAGAATGGCCTGGATAAGTCAAAGCGTTTTAAAGTTATCAGCACTTAAAGTGACACTGGTCAGATTTGCAAAAAATGACCTGGTCCTTAAGGTGAAATAAGGCTGTGTCTTGAAGGGGTTAATAAAGTGTTGCATTTGGAGATACTGTGCATGTGTTTTTTGGCATGATAGACAAAATGAGAAGGTCAATGGTTTGTGGAATGTTTTTTAAAAAAACAGACACATTTTGGGTGCACCAAAGAATTTTTTCAGAAACTATTCTGCACCGAAACAGGTAAGGTACAACATTGTTTTAAAAAAAACACAACAATCAAATTTTCCACTGAAAAACAAACACCAAAAAATAAAATTACAACTCAAACAGGTCCTGAGTAAAAGACCCTGCTGGAAAGGAGGACCGTGGCCTTCCCTGAGCCTGCTGTGGTGGGACAGTGGGCAAACTGCCCTGGTAAATGGCCTGTGCTGGCCCTTGCATATGGCCATGGGGTGGCCCGTACTGGGGTTGTGGTGCATAAGGCGCCTGCGTCGGTTGCCTTTCAACTGGAAATTGTCCGGCCATTTGGGGCTGCCCCTCACTTTCCAGATCCTTCCTCCAGCTATTTAATCGACCCAGAATGTCCCCATGATTTGGGATTGCAAACAGCCTCAATACTACCGCAATTGAAGCCACGCACACATTGTATTCTTCTTCCGGCACTTTCTTCATCAGGGGCCCTAATCCCCGAAGCATTTTCTCCTCCACTCTGTCACTCCACCTCTGTGCCAGAAAATCAATGACGCGTGCGTCAATAACCTCCCGACTCTCTGGCACAGAGGTGGAGGGAGGGACTTGGCGGCGGCGTCTTGGCTGCGGCTGCCTGACACGGGGTGGACTGGAGAGTGGTTGTTGTTGACGGCCCTGAGAAGAATCCTCCGGGTCCTCTGCTGGCGTCGGTTCGGGGCTTATTGCAGGTGAAAGTAGAGCGGGAGTTTCACTCCCATCCGAAGAAGACTCCTCAGAGGGTTCCAGACTGTCCACAGTACTGTTTTTCAAAGACATGTAAAAACTCAATTAGATATTTCTTTCCAAACTTTTCAGAAAATCAACAGTGATATTAGGTGTTATCAGCCGTATACATACACTATATATATGGAGTGGCTCCATACAACATAATGAAAGAGAATACGCAATAAACACATGCATCTATGTGAACAGTGCAATTATGAATGTAATTCCAATATATAGGGCAAGATGGGTCCCAACTGGTAAAGCGCTAATGGTAAGGTAATGGTAAAAGGGTTGTGCGGGCTGAAATTTTCCAATGGTAAAACATGGTTTGCTGGTTGAAGCAGTCCAGCGAAAGAAGAGGAATACTCATTCCAGGCACAAAACCAGTGCGGATATTGACGCCATCTCACCAGTATGTGGCCTGCTTCATCCATACCAACATACAAGACGTAGGGTCTAACTGGTTGAACTTCTTTTACGGCTAACTAATAACATGTACTGGGCCACAATTGTGCATGATGAGAGCAGTCATTCTGAGACGGCTGGTCAAGCCTAGAAGGAACATCATTTTAAACCATTATCATAGGATTCAGGTTTTTTTTCAATGTACACGAACAAACCAAGGAATCAATGGTGGTCCTGGTGCCATACATTGAAAGCAATGTAAATGACGTGGGCTCTATATGGGAACTCTAAAAGCACCCGCTAATGTCAAAACTGATATAATAAATCAGGACTCGCATCAAAACGAGAGACATCCACATTTTGAGGTATAAATGACCTATCCCTATGAAAAGTTCCAAAGATTATCGTGGTGTAAGAACAACAGGAGCCAAACACGCAGAACATCTGTATGATGAGATAATGCGTGCAGAGCGCACGTGGCTTGTCGTTTGTGAAATCCTTTCAATATTCCAAACATCTATGTTCTGGGACCTGCCCAAAATTGATGCAGCAGGAACCAAACAGAGAGGGGGGTGCTATATGCGCACTACACGTGTCGTCTCATCATACAGCTCAGCAGCGGGATTGACTGGTGTGACTCTTCCACATAAAGTGATGGACACAACCAACCCCAGGCATGTGCAAACTGTTGCCCACCATCTGATGCACAACGACAACTCCAAGCAGGACTGGTTAACTTACAGCTATTCAGGCATGCTTGGCGTGTGCCTTCTCAAAATGTGGGATTGTGTCATTTTGTACATGGCAGGCCCCCAGAAAGTATATGCCTTCCAAAGTACAACACAAATGAAGCCATTACTTTCGTGTACACATTAGGTGAGGCATACACAAATGAAAGATTAAGCACAATGAGAAATGGCTCAACAAATCATAAATTACTTACGGCCTCAAGTCCATAACGGGTTTGAGAAACTGCAACTGGGCAGTATATATGTACGGTCTCTTCCGGGAGGGACCCTCTCCACTACGGCCCTTGCTGGAGACCTCACGCCGAAATTGGTCCCGGCAACTGGCCCATTGTGTTTTGGTTTGTTTCACTGTTCATAATGAACCAAAAAAAAAAAAAAAAATTAAAAAGGATCCAAACAAACCAGCATAAAATGTCATTTTACAAAAAAGGGAGCAAATAGGGAATAACAAGGTACCATCAAAAAAGGACAGAATAAACAGCACATGGTACAGACCAGCAGGTGTCTGGATACTAATGCAGACGAACAAGATGGAGGAGACTAGTCGTGTAAGCCTTGTGGCCCTAACTTTATAAAAAAAAGTGTAGGTCACAACTCTAAGATGCTCAAATACAAGGACATGTGTCTGGGACAAAAAGGACACAAACATGTGATTAGAAACATGAGAACTGTATGCTGGAGCAAAGGGTGGGACAGCCATTTACACTTAGAAATGGTGTTGTATGGAATGTAATAGACGTCACTTTAACAAAGCATGTGCGGCCCTTTATGGAAAATGAAGCTGAACCGCACAGAAAACACTATTGGGAACTCAGGGTTAAAAACAAAATCTGGTTGCCATCCAGTGGGCACGCACAGCACAACTACATTGCTCACACTTACCTAAGTCGGCACGGCCTCTGCTATCTGCTTTGGCCCAATCGTTTCGGCGGAGGCTACGGGCCACCTGCTCCCACGCAGCATCCTTTCTGGTACGATCCAGATACAGATTGCTGCGGGTATCCCAAATCTCAGGCCTCGCCTGGACCAGGGTGATTAATTTCTCAACATTCCACCTTGGCATTTTGTCAGGGAAATTAATGGCTGCCTCACCACACAGAGAAGCTTCCAGACACAGGTGGCTAGAAATTAGCATAACCTGTGACCCGAAACTTCCTGTACATATTATTTTTTTTCAATTTATTGCCACAACTTTTGCCAGACAGAGTGCCCATGGCAAATGAAATAAATAAAAACGGGCGCGGACGCGGGTGTCAAACGGGTGTGCAAACGCGTTTTTAACGGCCCCATTGACTTGAATGGGGCCGCGATCCGTTAGCCGTGAAAAAAATAGGACAGGTTATATTTTTTTCACGGCCTAGAAACACGGGTCACGGGCGCGGTGTAAAAACGGTGCACAAGCCGAGTTTTCAACGGACCCATTGAAAGTCAATGGAGCCGCAGAAAAAAAACGTCTAACGGCACAACGGCCACGGGTGCACACAACGGTTGTGTGCATGAGGCCTAAGGCTACTTTCACACTTGTGTTCAGAGCGGATCCACCTGGTGTCTGCACAGACGGATCCGCTCATATAATGCAGACGATGGGATCCGTACAGAACGGATCCGTCTGCATTATATTGTAGAAAAAATTCTAAGTGTGAAAGTAGCTTCAGACGGATCCGTCCAGACTTTAAATTGAAAGTCAATGGGGGACGGATCCGTTTGAAAATTGAGCTATATAGTGTCAAATTCAAACAGATCCGTCCCCATTGACTTAACATTGTAAGTCTGGAAGGATCCGTTTGCCTCCGCACGGCCAGGCGGACACCCGAACGCTGCAAGCAGCGTTCAGGTGTCCGCCTGCTGAGCGAAGCGGAGGACAGACGGAGCCAGACTGATGCATTCTGAGCGGATCCGCATCCACTCAGAATGCATTAGGGCTGGACGGATGCGTTCGGGGCCGCTTGTGAGAGCCTTTAAACGGAACTCACAAGCGGAGCCCCGAACTTCAATGGGTCCGCAAATCCAGACATGCGGAATAGTGCGGAACGGAAGCACGGAACGGAACCCTACAGAGTGCTTCCATAGGGTTTCGTCCCGTACTTCTGTTCGGCAAAAAGATAGAACATGTCCTATCTTTTTGCGGAACGGCCGGATCGCGGACCCATTAAAGCGAATGGGCCCACGATCCGCTGCGGCTGCCCCACGGACTGTGTTCGTGCATTGCAGCCCGCATTTTGCGGGCCACAGCATGACCACGGGGTGCACACGTTCGTGTGCAGGGGGCCTTAATGTTGTAAGTATCCTACTCACTCGCTTGCTGTTTTCCTCTCAGTAGCAGAGACCTGCTGGCGCGGTGGTGCAGACACAGGTACGGTGTTAGGCTACATTCACAACACAGTGTGAGTTTTGAGGTCCGCAAAAAAAAAAAATGATGATATCCGTACGGCATCCGTTTTTTTTTTTTTTTCGAATATATTGTAACAATGCCTACCCTTGTCTGCAAAACAGACAAGAATAGAACATGTTCTATTTTTTTTTTTGCGTGGCTACGGAATGGACATATGAATGTGGATAGCACACTGTGTGCTGTCCCCATTTTTTGCGACCCCATTGAAATAAATTGGTCTGCATCCTATGCGCAAAAAAAAAAAAAAAAAAAAAAACGGGGAAACAATATATGTTTGTGTGCATGAGCCCTTAGGCTGAGTTCACATTAATGTTATTATCCGTTCTTCTGATCTGTTCCGACACCGGAACTGCCCGCCTGATCCGGAAAAACGTGTGAAAACGGATTACATTTGAATCCTGATCAGGATTTTGATCACAATGAAAAAATGCATTGGAAAAAACGGATCCACCATTTATGGACTTTTTTTCAAATTTTTCTGGTTTAATATGCAAAAGCCGGATCCGGTTTGACTGAACACACGGCGCCGGATCCGGCGTTAATGCAAGTCAATGGGAAAAAGGCCTGATCCGGCATTCAGTCAAAGTGTTCAGGATTTTTGGCCGGAGGTAAAAATACAACATGCTACGGTTTTCTGAAAAGCCTGATCAGTCAAAAAGACTGAACTGAAGACATCCTGATGCATCCTGAACGGATTGCTCTCCATTCAGAATGCATTAGGATAAGGGCTCATGCACACGACAGTATTGCTTTTTCAGTGTTTTGCGGTCCGTTTTTTACGGATCCGTTGTTCTGTTTTTTGTTTCCGTTGTGTTTCCGTTTCCTTTCCATTTTTCCGTATGCCATATACAGTAATTACATAGAAAAAATTGGGCTGGGCATAACATTTTCAATAGACGGTTCAGCAAAAACGGAACGGATACGGAAGACATACGGATGCATTTCCGTATGTGTTCCGTTTTTTTTGCTGACCCATTGACTTGAATAGAGCCAAGCACCGTGATTTGCGGACAAGAATAGGACATGTTCTATCTTTTCACGGCACGGAAATACTGAAATACTGAAACGGAATGCACACAGAGACACTTCAGTATTTTTTGCTGAACCATTGAAATGAATGGTTCAGTATATGTTCCGCATACTGAACTAAAAAAACGTCCAGTATACTGAACGCAAAATACTGTCGTGTGCATGAGCCCTAAAACTGATCAGTTCTTTTCCAGATTTGAGCCCCTAGGACGGAACTCCTCGCCGGAAAAGAAAAATGCTAGTGTGAAAGTACCCTTGGATGGAAATGGCTTAACTGGATGCCAAATGTGCTTAAATGATGCGCATGATCTATTTTTCTACAGGATCCGTTTTTTTTTTCTTTCGTTTTTTTCTGTTCCTCTGAACCCGGCCTAATGTGTGGTGAGGGGGGGGGGGGGGGGTGTGTGTGTCAGGATTAAACCTTTCTGGGACAAAGATTAGCACTGATACCTCCTGCGCTGCCAGAGGATGCATGTAATTTATGACAGGGCGCAGGCCTCATTATAAATTAGGTGCATTCTCTGTCAGTCTGTGCACTTAAATTGAAATCTACTCCAGTTCATAGCTAATATAGAATTCATTCGTTTACTCCAGAAAACCGGTGTAAATGATGATAACTGTGCTGGTGCCGACGATCCTTCCCACCCACACTCCACTCCTTTTTCTGAAAATGGCACCTTGGCGTTTAGAAAGTTGCAAACCTGGGGTTTGTGACTTTTTTTCTGCCAGAAGGCCCCCCCCTCCCAATGTGTTTTCCGCTTACCAATCTACACCCCAAATTGCACTTCTTTATAATTTAACGTCTCCATTGCTTCTTGGAAGAAAAGCCTATTGAGTTTGTCATACAGCAGGTAATCGGCGACTCTGGAGCCCGGCACAAGTTCCATCAATATCAAAGTGGCATCACAAGATGACATACTTACATCACCGAACTGCCAGGGGATCCCCTCAAAATTCCTGGCCTCATGCACACGGCCGTTGTTTGGGTCCGCATCCGAGCCGCCGTTTTGGCGGCTCGGATGCGGACCTATTCATTTCAATAGAGCCGCAGAAGATGCGGACAGCACTCCGTTCCGCGGCCCCGCAAAAAAAAAATATATAAATGCCTATTCTTGTCCTGCAAAACGGACAAGAATAGGACATGCTATATATTTTTTTTGCAGGGCCTGGAACGGAGCAATGGATGCGGACAGCACACGGAGTGCTGTCCGCGTCTTTTGCGGCCCCATTGAAGTGAATGGGTCTGCACCCGAGCTGCAAAAACTGCAGCTCGGATGCGGACCCGAAAAACGGTCGTGTGCAGTAGGCTAAATGCACACGATCAGGATTGCGTGCGGAAAATCCGCACTGTAGGTCATGTACATTGTATTCTATGAGAATTTGAAATTCTCAGTGCACACGATGCAGATTTTTTTTTTTTTTTTCGCGCGGATTTTGACCTGCGGTGCGGATTTTTAAATCCGCAGCATGTCAATTTATTTTATTTTTCCTGACCGGATTTTCTTCATTCACTGCGGAAAATCCGCACAGAAACCGCACCAAATCCGTACGCAAATCTGCACCAATTGATGCGGATTGACCGCACAGATTTGCCTGCAAACAACTGCGGATTTCAGTGCGGATTCTCCGCACATAAATCCTGAACTGTGTGCATGTGGCCTGAGGCCCAACTCTGAGCACAGATTCCACATCATGATTAGAGAAATCACTTCAGTTTTTTCTGTGGCACAGTTTTTAAAACCACAAGCAGGAAAGAGAGAGGAAAAAAAAAAAAAAAAAAAAAAAAAAAAAAAAAAAAAAAAAAAAAAAAATCGCTGTATGAATCAACAAGCAGTTTCTCCATTTAATTCAATGGAGATAAATTCCAAGCCTGTCCATTGTGGCCTTTCAGTATGGAAACTGTGCTAAAATTCACAGAAAAAATACCTCTTGTGTGAACATATCCTAATAGTAGTCAATGTAAGGAGCTGGGGGAGATTTATCAAAATGGTGTAAAGTAGAACTGGCTTAGTTGCCCATAGAAACCAATCCGCTCTCACCTTTCATTTTCCAAAGGAGCTGTGCAAAATGAAAGGTGGAATCTGATTGGTTGCTATGGGCAACTAAGCCAGTTCTACTTTACACCAGTTTTGCTAAATCTCCCCCATTTTGCCAGAGCCCCAGTCATTATTCGTGCCTCATATGAGCCTGGAGTGTAGAAGATGGCGTCACCTCACTACCTGTTCTGGCAGCCACATTGGTTCCTTCATGATGGTGCCCTTATGGCCACCCCCTTAGTACATGTCTCCACAGCTGTGTGACCCCCATTACCTCACCTGAGCTCTCACACAGGGTAATATAGGAAACACCTAATGGCTTCCTAACCCCAGCAGCACCTGTTCTCCAGCACACTAGTCTATGAGGCCGCCCTGGGGCTGCTCCATCACAATGGCCGCCTCATCCGCCGCTAATTCACGATAGCTGTCAGCTGAACCAGCTGTATTTATGTAAAATACGGGGCGGCGAGGCGTGTGCGTCCATTAACTGTATATGAGGCCACTCGTCATGTCTCCTCCCGCCGACAGCGCCGGCTACAACATCATGGCGTCGGAGGCAGCAGCTGCGGTACCCGCGGAGGCCGCCAGCAGCAGCGACAGTAATGGCTGGCACCCAGAGGAGAGGGTGAGCTCCATAGGAAAGGAGGCCATTTGCGGGTTATAATGGTGGAGCCATGAGCAGCCATCTCCTCTAGCAACCTGAATGGCTCTTACTTTTCCAAGACCATGTTCACACTTAGTGGAGAGGCTGCAGATTTTCTGTATGAAAATTTTATATAAATATATATATTTTTTTTTTTTCTGGTGTCCTGAAAGATGCCATATTCTCTATGGGTTCAGCAACTGTCTGCACTCCAGAAGTTGTGTAACTACAACTCTCAGTATGCACACTTGCTTAACTGTTTTTGGAATTCCACATAAAAGTATGCTGGGAGTTGTAGTTTCACAACAACTAATATGCGGGATGTCTCTGACACTGCGAGCCCTCCTTATTTTACAGGATTTTATATCCCGGAGGTCTCAGGTGTGAACGGGTGACTTATTACCATGGCTGCCAAAAATTGCCTCCTCCATGTTTTAACTTCTGGGCCTGGATCTGAAAAGTGTCCAAATCTCCTAATGAATGATTCCAAGACCTGAGGTTCTGTTCACATGGGCAGTTTTCTCTGTGATTTCACTGGGGTGTGCAGAAATCCCTGCTCCTGCTGCACAGGTAACCCCATTACTTGCTATGCGGCTAATGTCAGATGACCGTAAGTCTACTGAACTGAGGTCACACAATGCCGGGACTACAGTTCAGTAGACTGATGGTGAGGATGGAACTCGCAGCATTGTAAAGCATTATGATGCTGTGAATCCACTTCAGATGAGCATATGGGAGACTACAGCTCCCACGTGGACACATACAGCTACATGGCGACACTGGACGCGGCCTTGATCGCGTGGGCATCACAGTAGAGAGGGTGATCCTATAGAAATAAATGGGGTGGCAGCACGTGTGCCATAACTGCGACCCGTGTGCAAAAACTCCAACAAAATTGTGTGTTTTTTTTTTTTTTTTTTTTTTTTTTTTTCTGGCCTATTAACCACTTCAGCCCCGCTAGGTGAAACCCCCTTCATGACCAGAGCACTTTTTACACTTCGGCACTACACTCCTTTCACCGTATATCGCTCGGTCATGCAACTTACCACCCAAATGAATTTTACCTCCTTTTCTTCTCACTAATGGAGCTTTCATTTGGTGGTATTTTATTGCTGCTGACATTTTAACTTTTTTTGTTATTAATCAAAATGTAACTATTTTTTTGCAAAAAAATGACATTTTTCACTTTAAGCTGTAAAATTTAGCAAAAAAAACGACATCCATATATAAATTTTTCGCCAAATTTATTGTTCTACATGTCTTTGATAAAAAAAAAATGTTTGAGCAAAAAAAAAAAAAATGGTTTGGGTAAAAGTTATAGCATTTACAAACTATGGTACAAAAATGTGAATTTCCGCTTTTTGAAGCAGCTCTGACTTTCTGAGCACCTGTCATGTTTCCTGAGGTTCTACAATGCCCAGACAGTAGAAAACCCCCACAAATGACCCCATTTCGGAAAGTAGACACCCTAAGGTATTCGCTGATGGGCATAGTGAGTTCATAGAACTTTTTATTTTTTGTCACAAGTTAGCGGAAAATGATGATGATTTTTTTCTTTTTTTTTTTTCTTACAAAGTCTCATATTCCACTAACTTGCGACAAAAAATAAAAAAGTACGGCGATACCAGATGTGTGACACTTTTTTGCAGCCTAGATGCGCAAAGGGGCCCAAATTCCTTTTAGGAGGGCATTTTTAGACATTTGGATCCCAGACTTCTTCTCACACTTTCGGGCCCCTAAAAAGCCAGGGCAGTATAAATACCCCACATGTGACCCCACTTTGGAAAGAAGACACCCCAAGGTATTCAATGAGGGGCCTGGCGAGTTCCTAGAAATTTTTTATTTTTTGCATAAGTTAGCAGAAATTGATTTTTTTTTTTGTTTTTTTTCTCACAAAGTCTCACTTTCCGCTAACTTAGGACAAAAATTTCACTCTTTCATGGACTCAATATGCCCCTCAGCGAATACCTTGGGGTGTCTTCTTTCCGAAATGGGGTCACATGTGGGGTATTTATACTGCCCTGGCTTTTTAGGGGCCCTAAAGCGTGAGAAGAAGTCTGGAATATAAATGTCTAAAAATGTTTACGCATTTGGATTCCGTGAGGGGTATGGTGAGTTCATGGGAGATTTTATTTTTTGACACAAGTTAGTAGAATATGAGACTTAGTAAGAAAAAAATAAAAATAAATTTCCGCTAACTTGTGCCAAAAAAAATGTCTGAATGGAGCCTTACAGGGGGGGGTGATCAATGACAGGGGGGGTAATCACCCATATAGACTCCCGGATCACCCCCCTGTCATTGATCACCCCCCTGGTAAGGCTCCATTCAGACGTCCGTATAATTTTTACGGATCCATGGATCGGATCCGCAAAACACATGCGGACGTCTGAATGGAGCCTTACAGGGGGGTGATCACCCATATACACTCCCTGATCACCCCCCTGTCATTGATCACCCCCCTGTCATTGATCACCCCCCTGTAAGGCTCCATTCAGACGTCCGCATGATTTTTACGGATACATGGATCGGATCCGCAAAACACATGCGGATGTCTGAATGGAGCCTTACAGGGGGGTTATCAATGACAGGGGGTGATCAGGGTGATCACCCCCTGTCACTGATCACCCCCCCCCTGTAAGGCTCCATTCAGACATCCGCATGATTTTTTACGGATCCATGGATCGGATCCACAAAACACATGCGGACGTCTGAATGGAGCCTTACAGGGGGGTGATCAATGACAGGGGGGTGATCAATGACAGGGGGGTGATCAATGACAGGGGGGTGATCAATGACAGGGGGGTGATCAGGGAGTGTATATGGGTGATCACCCGCCTGTCATTGATCACCCCCCTGTAAGGCTCCATTTAGACGTCCGTATGCGTTTTGCGGATCCGATCCATGTATCCGTGGATCCGTAAAAATCATACGGACGTCTGAACGGAGCCTGACAGGGCGGTGATCAATGACAGGGCGGTGATCAATGACAGGGCGGTGATCAATGACAGGGCGGTGATCAATGACAGGGCGGTGATCAATGACAGGGCGGTGATCAATGACAGGGCGGTGATCAATGACAGGGCGGTGATCAGGGAGTTTATATGGGGTGATCAGGGGTTTATAAGGGGTTAATAAGTGACGGGGGGGGGGGGTGTAGTGTGGTGTTTGGTGCGACTGTACTGACCTACCTGAGTCCTCTGGTGGTCGATCCTAACAAAAGGGACCACCAGAGGACCAGGTAGGAGGTATATTAGACGCTGTTATGAAAACAGCGTCTAATATACCTGTTAGGGGTTAAAAAATTCGGATCTCCAGCCTGCCAGCGAGCGATCGCCGCTGGCATGCTGGAGATCCACTCGCTTACCTTCCGTTCCTGTGAGAGCGCGCGCCTGTGTGCGCGCGTTCACAGGAAATCTCGCGTCTCGCGAGATGACGCATATATGCGTGACTGTGCGCCAGCCTGCCACCTCCGGAACGCAAATCTGCGTTAGGCGGTCCGGAGGTGGTTAAAGGGGTTCTCCAGAAATTTCTCCTTGCTCCTCGACGTCAGAAAGCCAGAGCGCTGTAATCTCACTATGTGTGAGCTAGCGCATGCGCAGTGTCATCATTGTTCCTTCCCTGTGCTGGCATCAGCCTCAGGGAAGGAACTGCGCATGCGCTAGCTCGCGCATCACAAGATTATGGCGCTTTGGCTTTCTGACGTCTGGGAGCAAGGAGGAGATTCTAAGGATGCGGGGCGGTGCTGGGCTCCTTCACGCTGGACTCATCTCCCGTACAGGACACATCTCAGGGTAATTTGCATATCGATCAAACCGTGTTTGCCTTTATTGTGTATAAAAAAAACCACAGAGCTATGGGGACTGGATATTGCGGATGTGCTAGCGGCCATCTAGCAACCCATGTCCTTAGCTCTATACCCCAAATCTCGGTGACTGATTCCCTTTAAAGTAATATTTAAGTGTTTTCATTTTCTTAATTCCCAGAGAACTCCTTAAAAGGGTATTCCCATCGTAGACAATGGGGGCCTATCACTAGGATATGCCCCTATTGCCTGACAGGTGCGGGCCTCACCTCTGGGACCTGCACCTACAAGGAGAACAGAGCAAAGAAAGTTGAGGAGGGCGCACCGCGCATGCGCAGCCGCCCTCAATTCATTTCTATGGAGCCGCCAAAAATAGCCGAGCGCTGGCCGGCTATTTCCGTCGGTCCCATAGAAATGAATGGGAAGAGTGGCCACGCATGCACGGAGTGCTCCCATTCACTTCAGTGGGAGAGGCAGGAAGCTGCGCCTGGTGGTGGACAGACCCCAGGAAACCTGGGGTCCTCCAGCCACAACTCTCCCCGACTCTGTTCTCCTTGTAGGTGTGGGTCCCAGAGGTGGGACATGCCCCCATTGTCTAAGATGGGATAACCCCTTTAAGTTGCTGGTACTTAACTTTACTCGCCTTGTAACCCCATTCATCTCTATGGGATCGCCATACACTGCAAAGCCCCTGTGATCTTCTGTGAAGCCAACTTCTCCGTTTTGCCAGTGTACACTTGGGTGGTCTTTGTGGTTGGAGAGGGTGGTGACCTGAGCTATTGCCTAGTGTCAGCTGTATATGTGCACGTTCACTGTAATCACAACTCCGTAGATTCCTGGATCTTGTTGACAAAGTCCACTTCAGGATCAGAAGAGGTTACAGTGATTGCCCTCCTTCATACCATGAAACTGCTAAAATGAGGAGGCGAAAGGAAGATGTTATGGGAGCATCTGTCCCCTCCTCCACTCCTTATCCCTGGGACCCCCAAGTAGAAAGTTGTCGATTTTATAGTTTATTCTGTTTTGGGTTTCATTTTAGGACAAGAACCATTCTGATCAGAAACCAGGGAGACTGGACTCTCCACATTTCTATATTGCGCCTCCTCCTGAGCTGCTGGGGGATGTTCTGAAGGAGCATTACCACAACCTTCCGTACATGGCCTCCATCAATAAGATGAAGAGACTGTCTTCCGGACATTACTTGTGTCTGGAGAACTTTGAAGAAGTTCTGGAAAGGAGGCATGCAGCCAATGCCAAGGAAAGGGAGCGAGTGAGTATGTACAGTCCACGGCACTCCGAAATCTTTAATGGGAAAATCAAGTCGTCAGTCTCAATCTACTTAGCCGTGGCATAGGGTTTGCTAAAACTTAGTGTCACTGTACTTGGGGAAAACTTTTTGATATGTCACAGCAACGTAACAAAAGTTTTGTTTAGTGGGATTCCGAGCACTAGAATGAGAAGAGGAGCACTTGCGTAGCACTTGGTCGCTCCTCACTGCAGGAGACAGACTCAAGACTGACTCTGTAAAGTCTATGGGTCCATCTCCTGAAGTGAGGAAAGTGCGATGTGCAAGTACATATCGCTCCTCGTTCTAGCGATCGGTGGGGGTCTCAGGGCTCAAACACTCACAGATTAAGACTTTTGCTCTAATTTCATGACATATCGAAAGTTTTCCTAAAGTACAGTGGCAGTATAAAGTAGTGACAGAAATGCTGATTTCAGCGGTGTGTCACTCATGAGCTAAAAGGGTTGCCGAGAACCAGCATCATAATCATTGCAGCACAGTCCTTGAAAAGAGTCAAATCTACCTGAGAAGAGTCCTGGTTATCCATAATCCCCTGCACTCTCACCCATCTGCTGATGATTGGCAGTTCTCTCTTAGAGAGAGGGGGAGAAAGCTAGGTAGAAGACTGTCAGCCATCAGCAGGTGGGCAGGAGAGCAGGAATTCGTGAATAACCAGGACTCTTCTCAGTGAGGTCAGCATAAGGCCTCTTTCACACTGGCGTGTGCGCCCCGTTGCCGTATTGCTGTCCGCAAAATGCGGGTCGCAGTACACGAGCACAGTCCGTAGGGCAGCAGCAGCAGATCGCGGACCCATTCACTTGAATGGGTACACGATCTGGCCGTTCCGCAAAAAGATAGGACATGTTTTATCTTTTTGCGGAACGGAAGTACTGGATGAAGCCCCACGGTTCCATTCCGCATCTCCGTATTTGCAGACCCTTTCAAGTGAATGAGTCCGCATCCATGATGCGGAATGCCACCCGTGTATTGCGGATCCGCAAATGTGGTCTGCAATACGGCAACGGGGCGCACACGCCAGTGTGAAAGAGGCCTAAAGTTGATGACAGGTTCCCTTTAACTTGTGGGGCGGGTACGGTTATATGCATGGATTTTTCACGTGTGGGTATTTAGGCATGGTGTGTGATACAAGGTTTTTACGTGTGGGTTTTCACAGGCGAATATTTATGCATGGATTTTAGTGTATTTTTACATGGTGAATTCCACACTGGTTTGTACGCGTGGCTTGTGACATGAGGAGGCCTTTGGTGCAGGTTTTTCCTTGGGGATTTTCACACGCCATTGGTGCTGGTTTATGTGTGCAACTATCTGCGCAAGGTCCCCCCTCCATGTATTTTTCTATGAATTCTTGCACGTGGATTTTGGGGCTGGTTTTTACACAAGGATTTTCACATGCAGATGTTTGTGTGGGTTGTAATGCGCAGAGTTGTTGCTACTTTTCGTGCATGGACTTGGGTTTATGTGCAGATTTTGGTGCTTGTTTTTACCTGCAGCTCTTGGTGCGGGTTTTTATTTGCAAGTTTTAATGCGCATAAATTGGTAGGGATCCGACACCCAAGACCCCTGCCAATCAGCTGGTTGAAGAGAAGACCCCGCATCATGCGAGCGCAGTCGTCCCTTCATTGATTTTCATTGCAGCGGTGACAAGGTGTAATTTACAAGCTGTCCTATTCACTTCAATGGGACTCTTCCTATTCAAGTGTATAGGAATGAGCAGGTAAACAATGAAGGGAAGGCTGTGCTCACATGAAGCGCGGCCTTCTCTTCAGCCAGCTGATCGGCATGGGTGCCAGGTGTCGAACATCCGCCGGTCTGATATCGATTAGGATAGCTCATCAAAATAAAATCCCGGAAAACCCTGTTAAGTAATCTGGTCTTCCAGAACAATTCATGTGGGAAACGTTTATTTTTAGACTGTCCCTCGATTGTCAGAAAAAAGCACTGAAGGATTTATTTTTGCATATAGTACTGCGCAACTGGGGGTAATCTGCCAAGTTACAAAGATAAATCAATCACAGTTCTGAATAGTCAGCTGTCAGTGACATCAGTAAGTCCAAATCTTAGCCGTAACAGACAGACCTCCATTAAAACATGACCTTATTATATTTAAATGTGAGGAAAAACAAAATGTAGGCAGGGGAGGGTTGATATAAGGGGACAGGGTCACCCTATTCTATCCCTGTTTCTTGCATCCCTGCAGAACAGAATAGTGGTCCTGATGAGGGCAATCCTGTATCGGTGATCTGAAAAGAGCCCAAGAGGCTGTACTTATCAGTGCTGGAGCGGTCTGCAAAAAATAAGGATGACATCCGTGTGCATTCCATATTTTACAGAACAGCTGGCCCCTAATAGAACAGTACTATCCATGTCCGTAATGGGACATGTTCAAATTTTTTTATCTTCTCTTTTTTTTTTTTTTTTTGGGTGGCATGGAAATAAGGACATACGGAAACAGAATGCACACGGGAGTGACATCCATTATTTTTTTTTTATTTTTTTTTTATTTTTTTTGCTGACATTGAAATGAATGGTCCCACATATGACTAGGGCTGCAGCTAACGATTATTTGAATAATCGATTAGTTGCCGATTAATTTCTACGATTAATCGGGGAAAAACGACAAAATTACAAAACAAAGAGGTTTATATGATTTTACTTGAAAAATTATGTTCAAAGGCCATATTAACAAATTGTGGACGACCCTATTATGGGGAGGGGGATCTGTGGACGACGCTATTATGGGGAGGGGGATCTGTGGACGACGCTATTATGGGGAGGGGGATCTGTGGACGCCGCTGTTATGGGGAGGGGGATCTGTGGACGCCGCTGTTATGGGGAGGGGGATCTGTGGACGCCGCTGTTATTATTATTATTATTATTATTATTATTATTATTATTATTATTATTAATTATTTAAGCGCCATTCATTCCATAGCGCTGTACATATGATAAGCGGTGCACATACATAACAGACAATTGTACTAATCATAAACAAGATGAGTTACAAACTGGTACAGAAGGAGAGAGGGCCCTGCCCGTGAGGGCTTACAATCTACATGGTATGGGAGAAGGACACAGTAGGTGCGGGTTGGGTTGGTCATGGCGGTATAGAGGCAGCAGGGTCATTGGTTGTAGGCTTGTCTGAAGAGGTGGGTTTTCAGGTTTCTTTTGTAGGATTCCACTGTAGGTGAGAGTCTGATGTGTTGGGGTAGCGAGTTCCAGAGTATGGGGGATGCACGGGAGAAATCTTGGAGTCGATTGTGGGAAGAGGCGATAAGAGGAGAGGAGAGAAGGAGGTCTTGTGAGGATCGGAGAGTGCGTGTGGGGATGTATCGGGAAAGTAGCTCAGAGATGTAGGGAGGGGACAGGTTATGGACGGCCTTGTATGTGTTTGTCAGTACTTTGAAGTGGATTCGTTGGGCAATGGGGAGCCAGTGAAGGGATTGGCAGAGGGGAGAGGCAGAGGAGTAATAAGGTGAGAGGTGGATTAGTCGGGCAGCAGAGTTGAGGATAGATTGGAGGGGTGCGAGGGTGCTAGATGGAAGGCCACAGAGGAGAATGTTGCAGTAGTCTAGGCGGGAGATAATGAGGGCATGTACGAGCATTTTCGCAGATTCAAAGTTAAGGAAAGCACGGATGCGGGAGATGTTTTTGAGTTGGAGGCGGCAGGTGGTGGAAAGGGCTTGGATGTGCGGTCGGAAGGAAAGGGCAGAATCTAAGGTCACTCCAAGGCAGCGGGCTTTTTTGACTGGGGATAATGTGCAGCCATTGATTGTGATAGATAGGCCTGTTGGGGGGGTTGAACAAGATGGGGGAAAGATTATGAATTCTGTCTTATCCATGTTAAGTTTAAGAAAGCGAGAGGCGAAGAAGGATGATATAGAAGATAGACATTGTGGGATTCTTGATAGTAAGGTGGTGATGTCTGGACCAGAAAGGTAGATTTGTGTGTCATCAGCATAGGAGTGATACTGAAAGCCATGGGACTCTATGAGCTGTCCCAGGCCAAAAGTGTAGATTGAGAAGAGCAGGGGTCCTAGGACAGAGCCTTGCGGGACACCAACAGAGAGGGCATGAGACGAGGAGGTGGTGCGGGAGTGGGAGACGCTAAACGTCCGGTCTGTGAGGTATGATGTGATCCAGGAGAGAGCCAGGTCAGTGATGCCAAGAGATGAGAGAGTTTGCAACAGAAGGGTGTGGTCAACAGTGTCGAAGGCAGAGGACAGGTCAAGGAGAAGGAGGACAGAGTATTGTTTCTTGGTTTTGGCTGTCAGTAGGTCATTGGTGACTTTGGTAAGGGCAGTCTCGGTCGAGTGGTGGGTTCGGAAGCCGGATTGTAGGCGGTCAAAGAGGGAGCAAGAGGAGAGGTGGGAGGACAGTTCAGAATGGACATGTTGTTCAAGTAGCTTTGAGGCATACGGAAGAAGTGATATGGGGCGATAACTGGACAAGGAAGATGGGTCAAGTGAAGGCTTTTTGAGGATGGGTATAATGGTAGCATGTTTAAAAGCAGAGGGGAAGACACCAGAGTTTAGTGATAGATTGAAGAGATGAGTTAGGGCTGGGATAAACACTGGGGTGAGGTTAGGGATGAGGTGGGATGGGATGGGGAGGGGGATCTGTGGACGCCGCTGTTATGGGCATAACAGTGCACAGATCCCTTTCCCCATAACAGTGCCATACACAGACCCCACCCCCCTCCCCATAGCAGTGCCATACACAGACCCCCCCCCCCCCCCACCCTTCCCCATAACAGCCCCGGCCCCGCTGCTTAGTCGGACTAATCACTGCATCTTTATTTTACCTTACAATGACCCTCCAGTAACAGGCAGAGCGGACGGCGGCGTAATGTCACTTACTCACGTGACGCACCTGCTCCGCTCACTTTATGAATGAAGGAGGCGGAGCAGGGGCTTCATGTGAGTAAGTGATGTTACGCCGCCGTCCGCTCTGCCTGTTACTGGAGCGTCATTGTAAAAGGTAAAATAAAGATGCAGTGACCGCCCGCATAGCAACGAATCGTTGATTATTCGATAACTGGATTCGTCGACAACGAATCCAGTTATCGATTATAATCGATTAATCGTTGCAGCCCTACATACGACACCAGCCTAAATGGATATTCTGGGATTGGTAGAATGGCCTATCCTCGAGCGTGCGCTCATCCTTTCCACACCATTTAAAGAGATCAAGTAACCGAATGTATTTACAGATCAGAAATATCAACAGTGGGTTTTCCAAGCTGAAGACTATTGTGCCGCTGATCCCAAAAGACAGAAAACCAAGCAAGGTGGACACCTTAAAAGCAGCCACAGAATACATAAGACTTCTTCATGTAATTCTGGAGGAAACTGGAGGGTTTGAGGTAAAGACTGGCACAGAGTTACATTACATTACCCAGGGATCTGTGCTGTTTATGCAGATACATTGGGTCTTATACTTTAGACTGTATTCAAAGCGAGAGGGTTTTCTCAGGGTTTTATGACATGCCTACAGGACATGACATTGAGAGTATGGCCCTGAAGACCCCCAACTGATCCTGGTCGCAGTTTGAGAACAGGTTGCACATTTGCCCTCTCTCCACGAATATTAATGGGATTTACACTGTGTTCTCCATTAGTGCTCGGGACTAAAAATTTTGGGTCTAATCTCTAGACATGTCCTCAAACACTCTTGTGAGAAACCCCTTGCTTATATAATATATATATAAAAAAGCATAATCTACAATTGATGATCCCGTGCATGAGGAAATGATTTTGTGTTTTGTGGCAGCCCAAGGCAATCGGGTGCTCTTAAAGGGGTTGTCCAAGATTTTACTACTGATGGCCTGTCCTCTCTGGGTAGGTCATCAATATCTGATTAGAGGAGATCTACCAATAAGCTGTTCCAGGATGGGGCCAGAACTGCACCACTATGTCCACTGTGTAGTGGATGGAGCCGGTTACTGCAGCGCTGCTCCCATTGAAGTGAGTGCATTCTACGGCTAGCTTTTTAAAGGCTGCTGCAACCTTAAAACCTCTTGATTCTAGGGTAATAATTCTTTACTGTTTTTCTGATCTGCTTTTCAGAGAGTTGAAGATGTTCCTGATGTGGAAACTCATGAGGGGTACCTGGGTCCGTTCCCTCTGAGACCGGACTTCATGGGCTCACTGTCTGCTGAAATGCGCGTTAAACCTCTGGGAGATATTCAAGAAGGAATGCCATTTATGGTGAAGACTGAAGACCCCATGGGTTTATGGAGGGCTTCTGGCATGTTTCCTGGCTATATGGGATTTTTTCAGATTCAAGAGAATGGGAAGCTGGTAAGAAAATGCTTTTGTTGATGGCTAACCCAATACTTGCAAACATATCTAATATTTCCAGCACCAGAACCTAAGCAAACCTGAACTCCACCAATGATAACAGTTGTGATTACTTGACATCTACAGTAGTTACCTCTGGATAATTTTTTTTTTTTTTCAGGCGTTTCAGGGCAATCATTGAGCAAAGCCTTGTATTCTCTAGACACGGTGAGTGTACAAATGAATGGCTGTATTCTTGGTGATGGAACCCCTGAATTGGAGGCTTAATGAACATTCTGCCTATTTATTAAAGCAATAAATGTCAGATATGTGAGGGGCCCACCTCTGGTACTCTCATCTCCAGAACTAGGCTCTGAAGTGAAAGGAGAGCACGCCCACCCTCCAGTCACCACTGCAGGAGTCATGAAAATAGCCAAACACTGGCTGGACAATTTCCAGCAGTGAATGGAGAAGTGACTGCACTTACATGACTTGCTCTCCATTCACTGCTATTTTTGAAAGTCATAAATAACCTACCTAGAAGAACAAGCCAATAGGGTACCCATAAAATGCAATAAATATCACTCTTTTCCCCGACACCTCCACAACAGCACTGACAGGAGGGTGTCCCCGCCCCCAGGACAGGAAACAACATAGGAGCAACAATTCAAAAAGGCCTCCTGCCCCTTACCTCACCAGTCGTTGTTTCCTGTCCTCGGGTCGTAGGAGCGCTCCTGCAGTGCCAGGAAGATCTATTGTGCCCAGCCTGGATCTATTCCCCACGTGTTGGGAGGGCTGGTGCAGGAGACTGGTCCCCCGGGGTCGCGTTCGCCGCCCTTTCCCGTCTCTGGAGTAAGCCCTGCTGGCAGGCATCCCCGGGCTTCACAAGTCCTGTGCGCATGTGAAAATCGCACGGGATTTCAGATCACCAGGTGAGAATTTCGCGAGATTTCGAGCGCGTCACTTCTGGGTTAAAGGTGAGGAGCTGAGATGCCAGCATTTTGTGACGGCAGGCGGCCATCCAGCTCTCACTCACCTGGCGTTCAGCATCCCTACCTCAGGAGAAGATACCGCCAGGAAGCCTGGTGATCCTGCCTCTGCCAATAGCCCGGTAAGCCTTCTCCCCCAAGGGAGAAAAGATTTTTATTATATTGGGTACTTATGTTCACATCTGGTGAGGTGGTGGCCCTGGTTTTTATGGTGTCTTATTACCCCTATGTCTCCCTTTTAGGGCACAGACCATGACTCACAAGCCAGCCAGCGAAGTGGGTCGCAGAAAATGCGCCATTTGTGAAAAGTCCTTTGCTTCAAAGAGCAAGAAAGCTTTGTCAAAAGTGCACAGAAAAGATGGTGTCTGAGGAATCTCCATCTCTCCTGGAGTCTGAGAGCAATTATAAAGGAGGAAGTTAATTCCGTTGTTGATTTAAAAATGGCTTCAGTCACCACGGCCATCTACCTCAGAGATCCCACACCTCTGATGTTCCCCTTGAAGTTGATGAGGGAGAATTAGCTTCTGACTCCGATTCGGCCTCTTCGGATGACTGCTCTGGCAGACCCCTATTTCTTCCAGAAGAGACTGACGGTCTATTAAAATCTATCCGTGCGACCATCCATATTGAGGATGTTAAAGAGGTCCACTCCATACAGGATCACATGTTTCAGGGGCTGGGAGAAAAACATAGAAGGGTCTACCTGATCCATAATAATATTAAAGCTTTAATATCGAGAGAATGGAAAGACCCTGAAAAAAGAACCACGGTCCCCAATTCCTTCAAAAGGAAATATATCTTTTGAAGAATCGGAAACAAATTTATGGGACAAAAAACCTAAGGTGGACGCTCCAGTTGCCCGTATTTCAAAAAAATCTTCCATCCCGTTTGAGGACATGGGACTTTTGAGGGATCCCATGGATAAGAAATCAGAGGGCATGTTCAAAAAATCCTGGGAAACCAATACGGCAATGTTACGTCCTAGCATTGCCTCTACCTGTACAGCCAGAACCCTCTCAGTCTGGCTAGATCAGTTAGAGGAACACATTGCAGCAGCTACCCCTAGAGAAGAAATTCTGGCGTTCCTCCCCATGCTTAAAAAAGCATCTAACTTTTTAGCAGATGCCTCGGTTGGCCTCGTCAGACTCTCAGCCAGGTCTGCTGCACTCTCCAATGCGGCTAGGACGACAGTCTGGCTTTGCTTATGGTCGGGAGATGCAGGCTCTAAGAGTCTACTGTGTTCCATCCCCTGTGAGGGAGACAGAGTGTTCGGTTCAGGGTTAGACGATATCCTTAAAAAGGCATCTGATAAGAAGGGGTTCCCTCTAGAAAATAAATACTACCATCAAAGGCAATCCTTTCAGAATCAAAGAGACTAGAATGGACCCTAAAAAGAGAGGGTGCCAGGAAATGGCAACCTTCTAAAGGTAGGGGTTTCCTACTTAACCCCGAGAGTACTTCTCGCTCCACCCAATGACGCCAGATGTCCTGTAGGGGGCAGATTGAGGGCTTTTTTTTTTTCCAGCCTGGGAAAACATCTATACCTCCCCGTGGGTTTTAAATGATCTAAAGGAGGATCTAAAACTCAAATTTACCTCCCTTCCCCCAGATCGATTTACAATAAACAAGAGACTCTTCCCAAAGGCAAAACACTTTGTCTAGAGTCAGAGGTATCCTCCCTAATAGAAAAGCTGGTAATTACTCACCGGTAATTCTGTTTCCTCATGGTCACGACAGCACCACCAGAGAGATGGACTCCTCCCCCAGGGTCAGGAAACCTAGAGCACAAAAGGAAGCACTTCCTTTCCCTTCATCAGTGAATTACAGAGATCTAGGAAGCCTTCCAGTTAGTTAACATCTTAAAAAACGCATACAACTTAAACAACCAAAGAACAAGCTAACAATTACCCTGGGTTCACACCTAAGCGTTCGTTTTACGCGCGTTTTTGTCGCGCGTTTTTATGCGCGTTTTTTGTAATAGTAAACGCGTGTTTGACGCGCGTTTGTGTCATTGACTGCGTCAAAACGCCCCAAAGAAGCTCAAGTACTTGTTTGAGCGTCGGGCGTTTTACAGCGCGTTCGTACGCGCTGTAAAACGCCCAGGTGTGAACCCTTCCCATAGGGAAGCATTGGTTTTCATGTCTTAAGCGTTTTACAGCGCGTTTGAACGCGCTGTAAAACGCTCAGGTGTGAACCCAGGGTTAGGGTGGGACCACCGCCTGAAGCACTTTACGGCCAAAAGTTAAGGAAGAAAAGGAACCCACGTCCAGTCTATAGTGACGGAAAAAAGTGTGTGGAGACAACCAGGTAGCCGCCCTGCAAATCTGGTCAATGGAGGCCCCTCTCCTTTCTGCTTGGGAAGATGCCACCGCCCGAGTGGAATGGGACTTCAGATTATCCGGAGGAGACAAACCTGCAGAGACATAAGCTGTAGAAGAGCCCTGCCTGATCCCTCTAGAGATGGTGTCTCCTCTTACTTTGTCCCCTTTATTTGGCCCTGACACCTGACTAAAGAGTCTTCCTGAGGTCTTTAGTCCTCTATGTATTCCAGAACACATCTACGTAAAATCCAACATATGAAAACGCCTTTCTCCTTTGGAAGAGGGATTGGCACAGGAGGAGGGCAGCACCACTTCCTGGGACATATGAAAAGCGGAGACCACCTTGGACAGAAATGCTGGATCTGGCTTAAAGATTTATTCTGTCTTCTAGGATTTGAGTATAGGGCTCCCCTCCCCTACGAGCAGATGTCACTGCGACCAAGAGGGCGGTCTTCTGAACTAGCAGTCTGAGCGGAATATCGGCTAAGGGCTTAAAAGGACCTACACATAAGGACTGAAGAACCACTGAAAGATCCCAAGTTGGCGATTGTATCGGTACGGATAACTGCAGTCTCTTGACTGACTTATGGAATCTGATGATCCAGGGATGATCCGCAATCTTCTGGCCAAACAAAGCTCCCAATGCAGAGACCTGAACTTTGAAAGTGGCCACTCTCAACCCCTTTTCCAGACCTTTTTGCAGGAAATCCAAAATATCTGTATCTGTCGAGCTGGGTTTTTCCGGTTCAAAGGAAGCAAGGTAATCGTGGACAGAAATTTTCTCCAGATCCTGACCTAAATCTTATACGTAACTTCTTTCCTGCTGGCTTGTAACGTGGAGATGACGGCATCAGACAATCCCTTAGCTTTTAAGGTTAACCTTTTCAAAAGCCAAGCCGTCAAATGGAAATCTAGCAACTCCGGATAACATACGGTACTGGGCCCTGTAAGAGTAGGTTGGGAAGGACCCAGGGATCCCCTAGCGACATCGCTCTTAGACAGGAGAACCAAGGCCAAAAGGGGAGCCACCAGGATGACTTTTGCCTGCGCCAGCGGGGGAAAAGCGTACGCTAGGTCCCAATCCCATTTTTGAGATAAAGCTGTCCACTGCTAGAGGTCCGTCCGCCAGAGATGGGGAGTAAAATCTGCTGACTTGCCTGTTTACGCTCGTGGCAAAGAGATCTATCTGAGGCTTGCCCCATAAGGCTGAGATCTTCCGGAACACCTCTGGATTTAACTTCCACTCTCCTTGACGAATCCGGTGTTTGCTGAGAGAGTCTGCACTCAGGTTCAGGTCTTCGCAGTGATGGGCAAACTGCGGCTCTCCAGCTGTTGCAAAACTACAACTCCCACCATGCCCTGTTGTAGGCTGAAAGCTGTAGGCAGTCTTTGCATGCTGGGAGTTGTAGTTCTGCAACAGCTGGAGAGCCGCAGTTTGCCTATGACTGTCTTAAGTGAACCGCTGATATTGAATTTAGTTGGGCTTCTGCCAGAGAGAGAAACTTTAAGACAATGACATTAGACTTGCACATCTGGTAGTTCCTTGTCTGTTGATTAGGGACACAGTAGTTGTATTATCTGATATTTTTTTTACATCTTACCCCTGATAGAAGGAGCTAAGGATTGAAGGGCTGTAAAAACTGCAAGAGTCTCTTTTGTAACTTGAATATCTAGTCTGAGACTCCGGATCCCAAGACCCCTGGCAGTTTATCTTCCCCCATGTGCGCCCCCCCACCCAAAGGGGCTAGCATCTGTGGTTATTACCGCAGAACATCGAGGGTTCCAATCCAGGCGTCTGGATACATTTTTCCTCCTGCAACTACCAAACTAAGGAAGCGATAACATCATCAGACAACTTAATCTTCCTATCCAGGCCTGACTGAGAACCATCCCAGGAATCAAACAGTTGTAATTGCAAACTCCTAGAATGCAGCTGACCCCATGGAACTGCAGAAAAAGCGGCGGTAAACAGACCTAAAAGAGACATACCCTTCCTAATGGTTATAAGGGGAGCAGAAGAAACTTCTTGCACAAAAGATACATTTTTCTCACTTTTCTGTCTGGGAAGAAAGGACTTTTGCACCTCGGAATCTAATAAGATTCCCAAAAACACCTTCTGTCTTGTTGGAAGGGGAGAAGATTTTTCCCAGTTAATTACCCAACCCAGTTTTTCCACAATTGTCTGTGTATGAACTAGGAAATCCTGTACCTTTTTCCTTAGACTCTGCCACCAGCAGGAAGCCGTCTAAGTACGGGATGAAGATGCCGCCCCCCTCTCTGATGTGGGCAGCCATCTCGGCAATTATCTTTGTGAAGATCCTTGGAGCGACGGCAATTCCAAATGGTAGGGCACAGAACTGTGGGTGCAACAGATGGGAGTTGACATGAACTGCCACCCTTAGGTACTTCTGGAAGTCCTTGTGGATGGGCACATGGAGGTAGGCGTCCCTTAGGTCTAGAGATGCCATATAACAGTCCTTTGTTAACAACAGATTTATCGTTGACTTCAGGGTCTCCATCTTGAACCGATGGTAAGTGAGAAACTGATTCAGATGCTTCAGATTTATGATGACTGAAGGTTCCGTTTTGGCTTTTTTTATAAGGAAGAGAGTCGAACAGAAACCCTTACCTATTTCTTCTGCTGGAACCAGAACCCCTTTTTCCATCAGTGATCAGACTTCCAGCTGGAGAGAAGACAGACCCGATGGACCTGGTGGACATTTTGTGACTATGTAACGCGTAGGTGGCAGGCTGCAGAAGTTCGAGACGGAGACCATCCCTTATGGTCTCTAGGACCCACGAACTCCTTGAAATTGACTGCCACTCCCCCAAGAAGTTTCTTAGCCTGCCACCTACCCGCAAGACCCTGTCATTGGGGGTTGGGCTTTTTAGAGGAGGAAGAAAAGGGCTGGTTAAACATAAAGCCACTACCTGGTGAACCCCTCCATCTAAAGCCTGACTGCCCTCTACCTCTATCCTGGCCCCCTCCCCTTCGCACAAAAGGACCGGTATTGCCTAGACGACTGAGGAAGAGGGAACCCTTTCTTCGTATCTCCCGCTTTTTTCTAACACATCTGAGGACCGAACCAAAAAGCAACTCGCCCTCACACAATTTACTTTTGGAGCTGAGATCCCCCGACCAGTACTTTACCCATAGAGCCCGCCTAGCCGAGTTAGTCAAGGCCCCAGCCCTAGCGGACAGCCTCAGGGTATCCGAAGAAGAGTCCGCCAAGAAGGCGGCCGCTTGCCTAATTGCGGGAAGAGAGGCAAGCGGTTGCTCCTTAGGAACTTCATTTTGGATATCTGCTGAGAGCTGGTCAATCCATAATATCATGGACCTAGCCACTGAGGTACCTGCTATGCTTGGTTTAAGAGCTGCCCTCGTGGACTCCCAGGCTCTCTTAAGGAACCCGTCTGCCTTTTTATCCATGGGCTCCCTAAGAGACCCCAAATCTTCAAAAGGTAGAGAACCCTGTCTAGAAATCTTGGCAATAGCCACATCAATTTTAGGCAGATGATCCCAGGAACTGGTCTGTCATCAAAGGGGTATTTCCTCTTTATGGCCCTAGGAATAAACTATTTCTTATCCAGGTTCTCCCATTCCCGTTTAAGTTGGGACACAGTCCGTTGAATAGGGAAAACTTTCCTTTTCTTTACTTCAAGACCCTCAAACATGATGTCCTGGATGGATTTCTGCTCTCTAGCCTCTTCCAGACCCATAGCTTATCTTACTGCCTTGACCAACTGATCCGTATCTTCACATTGAAATAACTGTCTGACATCATCTTCAGACCTTTCCGGCTCCTCTTCTCCTGCATAAACGTAAGAGAAATAGCTGGGGCAATATCATATATACAAAAATATACATTGATGTAAAGGTCGGACAAGCCGCAGACTATACCTGAGTCCGAATGGGCCATAATTTAAACCTTCCTCAACGTCAGATAGCACTGGGACAGAAGGGGTAACTGCCGGCTGAGGTGCAGGTGACTTGAAGCGCTGGCAAAACTCCTCTTAGGGAGGCTTCTATTTGGTTCTTGACCATGTCCTGCATCTGCAGTAGTAATGACTGCGCTTCTTGCTCAACGACCTTATTAGTGCAGCTGACACAATTAGGCTTATTATAGTCAGCCGCAAGACTGACTTTGCACATGGCACATTCTTTGCTCAACCTTTTTAGATTTCCTGGGACGCTCATCCTAAAAAGAAAAAGGTAACCATACCAAGGGTCAGGAAAAAAAATTATTCACAAGCCAAACTCATACACTCACCACCTCGCCCCACGGTACTGTAAATGGGACCTTGGTAGAAGATTCTGAGCAAGCCCTCCTGGAGACACTCATCTTCTGGGCAAGCTGAATCACCGAAGCTGGCTGTTCAGCTCACTTAATGGAGGCAGAACTGCAGCCAAAGGAAATTCTTTTAAATCTGCCGCTCTGAGCCGGCGTCTGACTTAATCAGTAAGCGCCGCCTCCCTCCTCCCCAGCCCCATGTGATTATTATTTTTTTGTCCCGCCTCCAACATGGCCGCAGCCATCGGCGCTCCCAGCGCAACCACGCCTGAGCACCGGACCTGTCCTTCACACCACCCACAGCTGCGATACAGCTGAAGCGGTAAGCTTTCTAACTAACCTGCTGCGGCCCCTCCCGCACTACAAGCAGCCCGCGGCTGTGGTGAGGAGAGGGAGCAGGAGGTGGGCAGAAAGTCAAAGGACCTGCAGCTGGGGGTGAATGAACCGGCTACACACCGGGAGCCATACGGGGGACCTAGCTACCTTGAACTACAGGAATTTCTAACTTCCACAGCCCCCCAGCCAGACCCTACACACAACCCATCAGGCTATGAGATTACACCAGGCTTCCTAGGGACAGGAAACCACTGATGAAGGGGAAGGAAGTGCTTCCTTTTGTGCTCTAGGTTTCCTGTCCCTGGGGGAGGAGTCAATCTCTCTGGTGGTGCTGTCGTGACGGGGAAAGGAGAGTACTCCTTCCTGTTTCAAAAGATCAATACGGGAAGTGGTTCTATTCTCTGGTCTTCCTAGTGCCGAAGCCAAATGGGTCCTTCCGACTAATAATAAACTTAAAATCCCTAAACAGATCAATCATTTATGAAATATTCAAAATGGAAACCATAAAATCAACAATAAACCTCCTTCCTCAAGACTGTCTGATGGCTACATTAGATTTACAAGTTGCTTACTATCATGTCCCAATATATCCACCCCATCAAAAATATCTTAAGAATCGCAGTCTTTATAGGAGACTCATTGTGCCATTTCCAATTCAAGGCGCTTCCATTCGGGCTTGCCTCAGCTCCAAGAGTATTTTCCAAAGTCATGTCCGACGTTATAAAATGCCTACATCTCCAAAAGATATTAATACTTTACCTAGACTATTTTTTTGGTAGCGGCAAGCTCCAAAGAGATGCTCAAACTCCATCTCTCCCGGGTCCAAGACTGCTTCACCACTCTAGGGTGGATCATAAACTTCAAGAAGTCGGATCTGTCCCCAAAAAGAAGTAAAATCTTTCCCGGGGTTCTTCTGGACTCTCCTTTTTGTGATGTCCTTTTTACCAGCAGACAAGAAGGCAAAAATAATGCTGGAAGTCTACAGATTCTGCTCCCAAAGGACTGCCACCCTCAGGAACATAATGATGATCCTGGGCCTTCTCACCTCCACGATTCCATCTGTCAGATGGGCTCAGAGCCATACTGGGGTAATCCAGTCTTTTCTCCTTTCCTCATGGAACGGAATGATCTCTGCCCTGGAGGTTTACCTCCCGAGTGCGGTAAAAACATCTTTAAGGTGGTGGCAAGTACAGAAACACCTAGACACGGGGGGTCTATTGGAGACAGAAGGACATGATGCCTATTACCACAGACGCCAGTGGTTTAGGATGGGGAGGCCATGCGAATGGGAAGGTACATACAGGACGAATGGAGCCCAGACATGATAGATGCCTCGTCAAATGTCAAAGAGCTCATGGCCATCTTCAAGGTAGTTACGTCTCTTCACACACCCTCTTGCTCAAAGCACGTAAAAGTATTGTCCGACCAATACTACAGCGGTCGCCTACCTCAAAAGGCAAGGGCGGACAGAGTCGCTTTTTAGCAGCCGTAGCTCGCAACATTTTTTTTCTAGGCAGAACGAAACCTATCGTCCCTTTCGGCAGTTCATGTGAAAGGAGATCAAAATCTCGTGGCCAAATTATTTTAGTCTGACAACAGTCAAAGAAGGAGAATGGTCCTTAGATCCCCAAATGTTAAAAAAGATCTGCGAAAAATTGGGCTATCCGGAAATAGACCTATTCACCACAAGGGAAAACAAACCAACCAAAAAGTTCTGCGCTCTCTCTCTGGGCAGGGCCAGCCGCTTTGGTTGATGCCCTAGCCCAACCTTGGCCGAACACTCTATTGTATGCCTCCCCCCACCCCGCCCCCCTTCAGCCTAATACCGAGAATGCTGATGAAAATAGGGGAAGAACGAGCTTGTGTGATCCTCATCGCACCTTACTGGCCAAGGAGGGCTTGGTTTCCTCTACTGCTAGAAACTGTCCAAGGGGATTTAATGGACATTACCACAGAACACGGACCTTCGTTATCAGGGTCCCATGTGGCATCCAAGCTTAAAACAACTGAACCTGACGGCCTGGAAATTGAACGGTCAGTGCTAAAAGAAAGGTCTGTCAGATGAGGTGGTTGCTACACTCATGCTGAGCCGCAAACCAATTACCTCAAATATACTTAAAGACCTGGAAAGCCTTCCAGACCTTTTCAAAACGTTCTCTTTATCCTGACATCCCTCAAATTCTAGAGTTTCTGCAAGCAGGTCTAAACAAAGGTCTTCGTCCTACCACTCTAAAGGTTCAGATATCTGCCTTCAGCGCCTTTCTGGATTTAAGACTGGCTGATTCCCCTCTTATTAAACGCTTTATCAAGGGGGCTACCAGAAAGATTCCGACTGTTTGTTCCATGGTTCCACCTTGGGATCTGAGTCTAGTCCTCTCTGTATTAATGGAGCCTCATTTGAACCGGTGGATGAAATCTCTCTAAAACTATTAACTTACAAGACAGTATTCTTAGTGGCAATAACCACCACCAGAATAATTAGGAAGATACAAGCCTTCTCCTGTAAGACACCCTATTTGTCTATTCTAGACTATTGTATAATTCTAAGGCACTGTCCCTCATTTCTTCCTAAAGTGATCTCCTCCTTCCATTGTGGTCAAGAAATCTCGCTGCCATCCTTTTGCCCACATCCTTCCTCTCAAAAAGAGAAGAAATTTCATAACCTGGATGTAAGATCTGTGTTGGCCTATCTAAAAGCCACGGAGGCGTTTAGACGATCGGACCAACTTTTCCTTCAACACCAGGGGGCCAATAAAGGAAAGGCCGCCAGCAAGTCTACCATAGCCAGGTGGATTCTGGATGTTATCTCCACTGCTTACATCAAGAAAGACCTTTTACCTCCTGTAGGAATAAGAGCCCACTCCACTAGGGCAGTTTCATCCTCCTGGGCAGAATCTGCCTCGGTCTCTTTAGACCAGATTTGTAAAGCGGCCACCTGGGCAAGTCCCATGACTTTCTACAATCACTATAAACTAGATGTCCAAAAGAATCTGGACTTATCCTTGGGCGTAGAGTTCTTGCCGCTGTTGTCCCGCCCTAGTAGATTACTCTGCTAATCCTCCTGTCAGTGCCGTTGTGAAGGTGCCGGGGAAAAGTATAAATTACTCTTACCGGTAACTATTTTTTCCAATAACCTCCAAAACGGCACTGAGTTTTTCCCTCCCAAATGGAAGTGTGTGTTTATTGATTTCTGCAAGTATTATGCTTCTTATATTGTCAAATGATGTAATTTGATATTTAATACAATTTTCTTTTGCATCTTCTAGTACTCTTACTGACTGTTGAGGTAAGGGGGAGGAGGCCTTTTTGAATTGTTGCTCCTACGTTGTTTCCTGTCCTGGGGGCGGGGACACCCTCCTGTCAGTGCCGTTGTGGAGGTTATTGGAAAAACGAATTACTGGTAAGAGTAATTTATACTTTTATTATGACACCTGATTAGAGATTAAAATTACATGATGCAAGGAAAGGTGACAGAAACCACATCCATTCCTGAACCACAGAATGTAAAATGGGAATTATTCAAGAATTTACAATATAACTGGACCATAAGCAGACAAAATGCAAAACCCCTGGACGATTATACTTTTTAAATAACTATGGTCTGGGCGCAGCTACTTAAGTACCGTAATGGTCTGGATTTAGCTATTGCATATGTGTTTTTGTCTGTTTATTGTCCAGTTATATTGTATATTCTTGAATAATTCCCATTTGACATTCTGTGGGTCGGCAATGGCGTAGATTGTCGCCTATCCTTGCATCATGTCATTTTAATCTCTAATCGTGTCATAATAAAGATTGATATTGTATTTTATGGGTACATTATTAGCTTGTTCTTCTATGTAGGTTATTTATGGCTTTTGGTGCTTGTAACGAGTAATTCATACTTGGGTATATTGTAAACACGAGCAGTGTATTATACGCTGCTGTTCAATTTGTTGTGTGTTTTTTCTGTTTTGGTTTTCTTTGTTTTATTTTCGAGAGTCTCATAGCAGTGAATAGAGGGGATGTTTTGCATGCGTGGTGTGCTCTCCATCACTTCGGGGCCCTGTTCTAGAGATGGTGATATCCCATAAATGTTGAGATGGGACAACACCTTTTAAAGATGCAGACAGGGCAACTATAATTTTCAGGTACTTTAAGTTGTGTTTTTTTTTTTTTTTTTTGTTTTGTTTTTTAACTAATAAAAATGTCTGAAAACCATACGATATGTCCTCCCTGTTTTTATGATCCACCCCTGACATTGTCTTCAAAAAGTAATCTAAACTCTGCATTAATATGGCCTGTGTCAAAGCATCCAGATTTCTTTTGTGTTTTTGTTGAAATGGGATTGTCTCACTTCAGTAAATAGCATTTATCATGTAGAGGAAGTTAATACAAGGCACTTACTACAATGTATTATGATTTGTCCATATTGCTTCCTTTGCTGGCTGTATTCAATTTTTCCCTTCGACAGCACCAGGAGAGAGGATCCTCCGTCCAGGACAGGAAACCCACAGATATTTAAGGAGGGGGGGGCCTGTCCATTCCTCAGTGGTTTTCCTGTCCTAGGAGAGGATTCCTACAAGCGTCTGCTGGGGAGTAGTTTCTCAAGTTAACCTCGCCGGCTGGGCTGGGGAGCGTGTCGGGTGAGTTCCCCCGCTGTGCGCTCCCTGCAGACTGTGGGGGCGGCGTACCTGTAAACCCAGGAGGTCCCTCCTTTCTGCTTCTGCCTACAGGCTCCATCTGCAAGGAACCGGGAGCGCAGGGATTGCGAACATAGCGCTTCCCGTCCGTAGTATCGTGAGACCACGGGCGAGATCTCGCGATACTTTGTCTCCTGGAGGGTGGGAGATTTGAATTTCCGGCACATTTAGCCCAGATAGTGGCCTGTGGATCCCTACTGTGAAGGACCTGATCCAAGGCACCCGTCTACCTCTGCACCTTTGGTATGGCTGGAGGGTATGTATGTACGGCAAGGCATTCTATTCCCTTCTTTTGGGTTTCCTTTTAAATTGGGTTTCTTATGGCATATTGTCTTTTATGATAAACCCAGGAAAGTGTCTGCTAAGACCAAGCATAAGGAATGCAGAATTTGTAAGGCCAAATTGCCCCCTTCCTATGTTAAGCTACTCTGTCACTCCTGCATAGAAAACACTAACTGAAGAATCCCCCTCAATGTTCAAATGTATGAAAAGACTGATTAGAGAAGTGGGTAACGCCCTTAAATCTAAAAAAGTAGCCCATAAAAGCAACAACAGCTCCTCTTCTGGGCAAAGGTTTTCGGATGTCTCTAGTTTGGATGAAAATACCTTTAGTGGAAAGTAGAGAGGTTTCATCCGAATCATCCTTGGATGAGGATAGAGGTGGTAGACCCTTCTTTCCCATTTAGGATGTTGATCAAATTCTAAAAGCAGGTAGAGCTACAAAGAATATTGAGGAGCCCAAGGAAATGAGATCAGTCCAGGACGTAATGTTTGAGGGGTTGAAAGGAAGACATTTTATTTTTTATTCACAAAAACGTGGCAGCCATGATGACAAACGAGTGAAAAAAATCCAGACAAACGTAATTTTATTCTTTTGTCGGAGCTGATTCAGTACTCTGGGACCACGCACCGAAAATTGACGTACCGATTGCTAAAGTGTCACGCAGATCATCTTTGCCTTTTGATGACCTAGGGCAGCCATGGACGCCATGGACAGGAGAGCAGATAGCTTCCTAAGGCGAACGTGGAAGTCAGCAGGGGTTTCACTTAAACCAAACATAGCGGCTAAAATCACTGCAAAAAATGCACCAAAATGATACGCAACTGACAATACTAGCTAATTCCTCAAGCCGATGTTAAAAGCTGAGAACTTTGCCAATATCTTCCAGTCAGGAACATATATCGGAGCCCCTCATGCACCACATCACGGTGTCTCAGCAAGCATGGGGTACTACCACCAGGTGCAGCTCACAGCTTTATTCTACCTCAGTGCATTGGGGATACCACTATGGAGGCATGTGAGTCTGGCCAGGGGAGGGCTGGCAGCCTTAGTCCTGGGGGGCAAATCCAGTCAAGTGGCCCATTTTTAGCCCTGCCCATTATTAAAAGCCCCTCCTACATATAATAGGCCACTCCAACAAACACTGTACAGCTGACATTCTATAGTTGCGGCCTGTCTCTACAAATCATACGGAGAGAGGGGGAGGTCTGTCCTGGCTGCACTGCCTGCTTCACATTATACAATAAACAGCAGGCTACAGCCAGGAAGCTCCTCCGCTCTCCTCCCTTCCCAGATCCTGCTCAAGCCCTGTGGTTCCCCCCACCATCTGCCATCCGCCCGTGGCCTGCTGCCCCCTTTGGCCGTCCTCACCAGCTCTGAATCCTCCTTCTGCAAATGGCAGGGGAGGAGCCGGAGCATCTCCTCTCCTACATGGCGCCCCATACCTCTTACATCCAGTGATGTCACGTTTTGTTGTAGACGTTCTCTTTCTTTATCTTCTCCATTCAGACCAGACCGTCATGATGATTTTTCAGCCATCTCCCGTCTCTGCAGAGATTAACAAACAGACCTTAGTTTCCCACATTTCCATTATCTTCTGAACACCCTTTCCTGACACCCCCCAATACTATACTACAGAAACAGTCCCCCTGGAAATACTGCTACCACACAGATGGTGCCCCCCTCAACAATTATTGGCACACAGTGCTCTAAAAAATAACTGTGCCCAGACACTAATAGAATAAAGATGTCCCCCAAAAATAATTGTGCTAAGCTGATACTATGCCAGGGTGCCCCCCAAAGTAACAGTGCTCCCCAAAATCCCACCAATAGAAATAATTATCTGCCAGGGCACACTTAGTAGTAATAATGCCCCTATAGTGCCCATACTAGTAATCATGTTCCTCATAGCCCTCCAGTAGTAGTAAAGCTCTGCATAATACCCCCAGTAGTAAAAATTCTCCCTATAATGACAGTACATGAAATACTCTTGCGTAGTGCCTGCAGTTGAGCTAATGTCCCCATAATGTATGCCAGTATAAAATACCCCTATATAGTGCCCCAGTAAATGCCCTCATAGTGCTCCTCTATCCCTTCCCCATAGTGTCCCCCATTATATGCCAGTAAAAAAATGCCCCTTCTTAGTGCCCCCAGCAGATGTCCCTATAGTGCTCCTCTCCCCCATAATGTGCCAGTAAAAAATGCCCCTTCTTAGTGCCACCATATGCCCCATAGTGCTCCACTCCCCCATAGTGCCCCCAAATAATGCCCCATAGTGCCACTCTTCCCTATAGTGCCCCCCATAATGTTCCAATAAAAAAGGCCCCTTTAGAGCCCCAAGATGTCCCCCCCCCCCCCCTACACACACACTCACACACCTGTGCCAGTAAGAAATGCCAGCTCCCCCCCCCCCCCTTCCCCCGTAAAGAAAAAAACCCAAAAAAACACTAATACTTGCCTCAATCAGCAGCGATGCGATGCAGGCCTCTTCCGGCCTGTGTCCTGTGCTGTGTGCTGCCCAGCTCAGGCGTCGCGATGATAATGACGTCATTGCGCCGCCTGAGCCGGCCTCTGATAGGCTGCAGGCATTAGTGCCTGCAGCTGATCAGAAGAACAGGGGAGGGAGACATCTCTCCCTCCCCTGCCCCACAGCACAGGTATCTGTATTGCTGTCCTGGGGACGGCGAGACGGATGAATATGGAGATGAGCTCTTCCACAATGGAAGCGCTCATCTCCTACTGTCTGCCGGCCCTGAGGAATTTAAAAGAATAAATTTATTTGTTAAAGACGGCCCAGCGGCTGTTTTCGATGCTGGGAAAAATAAAAAACTAAGAATGTGCTATGTGCAAAACATCATTGTCATCTTCGTATGAAAAGAGGTTATGCCAAAGTTGTATTGACAAGACCATCTCTGATGAATCGCCGTCCCCTTTTAGAAAATATTAAATTGCTGATTTAAAAAAAGTGAAGAAATCCTTGAAACCAAGCAAAAAATGTAAGGGTTCAGAAAGGGTCAAAGGCTCTTTGATTAGCCTATCCCAGGATCCTTCCTCTGGTGACAGTGATTCCCCCTCAAGATACTTCTACCTCTGATTCGACCTCTGTTATGAATAGAGCCTTTTTTTTTCTCCCCCGGAGGACACTGATAGTGCTTAAGGTCATAAAATCTACCATGAATATTGAGGATGTTAAGCAAGATAAGTCAGTGGCAGACTCTTTATTTGAAGGGTTACAGAAGTATTCTTTCTCTAATTCAAAGGGAATGGAAAAAGCCATGGAAAGGTATTTATCACTAGGACTTTTGAGCGAAAATACCCCTTTGAAGAGGAGACTTCATCTGTGTGTGGAAAAGCCCCTAAGATAGATGTCGCCATTTCAAAAGTTTTAAAAAAAATCCTCTCTCCCTTTTGAGGATACTGGTGTTCTTGGGGACAACCTGGATAAGAAAACCTGAGTCTTTCCTAAGAGGGGCATGGGAAGCGTCTACTTCCTCATTCCATCCCAGCATAGCTGCTACTGTGACTGCCAGAACCTTAGCTCTTTGGTTACAACAGCTCAAAGTCCAGTTGAAAGATAGGTGCCCTAGAGATCAAATTTTATCCTCTGCCCACCTTACCGAAAGCGGCTGACTTTTTAATTTTTTTTTTTTTTTTTTTTTTTTTTTTTAGACTCCTCTGTTGATGCAGTTAAACTTAGCGCTCAGTCTGCATCCCTTACAAACTCCGCTCGTAGGGCGCTTTGGCTTAATTTCTGCTTTGAGGCCACATCCCCTCCACTCCAACTCTTATGTGGTATTCCCTGCCAGGGAGAGTTTCTATTCGGTCCTGACTTAGATGATTTGTTGGAGAAGGCAGCTGATAAAAAGAAAAGGTTTCCTACTCTGAAGTACAGGCAGTCCTTTCGTTCCTTCAGGGTTAATTCAAATAGACAGTTTAGGGACAAAGGTCAAGAAATTTGGCAGGGAAGGGGTTCTTGTTCGGAAACTCTTCCTCATCAAAGAAGCAGTTGCAGCAATGACACTGGGCTAAAAGTGTGTGGGGGGGGGGGGGGGGGGAGACTAAAATTCTTCTTTCCTGCCTGAGCAATTGCAGGACCATGGGTTTTAGATATTATTCAAACAGGCCTAAAACCAGAGTTTCGCTCCTTGCCTGCATCAAAGGTTTGTTACAAAAAATTATGTGAAAGGTTATTTTCCCATAATAAAAAGTGCAAGATCTGATAGAAAAAGATGTCCTTGTTCCTGTTCCGCACAAAGAGCTGTACAAGGGTTATTTTTCCCCACTGTTTCTGGTACCCAAGTCAGATGGTTCACACAGGACTATTATCAATCTGAAGGATTTGAACAAATTCTGGTGTTCGAAAAAATTCTAAATTGAAACCATGAGGAACACTATACATCTTCTGTTTCCTCAGTGTTTCATGGTGGTAATAGATCTAAAAGATGCCTATTTTCACATACCCATGCACCAGGAATTCCAGAAGTCTCTCAGCGTTGTAATCTCTATGGACTGTCATCTGCAGTAGTATCTATTCCAGGCATTACCCTTTCGGTCTGTCTATGGCCCCGAGGATCTTTACCAAAGTGTTAGCAGAAATTATATATTTTATAAGACTAAAGGATGTGTTGATAATACCGTACGTTGATAACCTTTTAATCATTCCAAAATCCTGCAACAGTTGCAGGGAGGCAGTTCAAATTGTAATATTTTCAGGAGTTTGGCTGGATGGTGAACAACACAAAATCCAGACTAAAACCAGTAAGGCGGCAGAGGTTTCTTGATCTAATCTTTGACTCTGACACAGAGTACATCTCCCGGAAGAAAAAATTTCAAAGATCTCAGTCCAAATCGGATCCCTTTATTCTACATCTCTGACGATTCAAGAAGCACAAAGGAGCCCTAGATGTCAGGATAAAAATATCAAAGACTACCTTAAGGGGTCTCTCTTGATGGTTGGATAAAGAAAATTTGAGTCGGGGTATTCTGTGGGCATATCCAGATCAAATTGTCCTAACTACGGATGTAAGCCCCTGGGGGTGGGGAGCTCATGTTCAGGGTCGCAGCTTTCAGGGTCAATGGTCCCCAAGTCAGACTTTTTTTTTTTTTCCCTCCAACTGGAAGGAGTTAGTGGCAGTGAAATTGGCACTGGAGGCTTCCCATTCCCTTCTAGGCTCTGGTCATGTAAGAATATTATCAGACAATCAGGTGACGGTAGCCTATTTGAACCACCAAAGGGGAACAAAGTCGGTAGCCCTGGGTTGGGAAGGAAACCAATTATTGATGAGGTTGGAAAAGCAGGTCGGTCATGTTTCAGATCTCCATATAAAGGGAAAAGAAAACTTGCAGGCAGACTACCTAAGCAGATGTCGCCTAAGACAGGGAGAATGGTCCTTTAACAGTTTAATATTTTCCAAGATCACAAGGTTGTGGGGTATGCCAGTAATAGACCTGTTCGCCTCAAGCAAAAACAAGAAGGTAGATATGTTTTGTTCACCGAATCCAAGGGTGTACCCTTATGGGGTAGACTCCCTCCTACTGAAATTTGAACTTTTCTCTAGCCATAGCCTCCCCCCCCCCCTTTCAATTACTGCCAGTAGTTCTGAAGATCAGGAACGACAGAGCGAGAGTAATCCTCATAGCTCCCTTTTGGCCGAGAAGGGCATGGTTTACTCTTCTCGGGAGAATATCTGTCTCAGAACCGTGGATTCTTCCAGAGATTCCCAGTCTACTGTCCCAAGGTCCAATATTACATCCAGCAGTAGACGGTCTACACCTAACTGCTTGGAATTTGAAAGGAACCTATTAGACGGGAAAGGTTTTTGTATGGGGGCTTATTTCTACACTGCTTAAAAGTAGAAAGCCAGTAACAGTCTCTATTTACGCTAGAACATGGAAAAAATGTATACATTTTTGTAAATTTAACCGTGAAAAATTACCTCTTTTCAGTCCCTATTTCTTATGTTTTGGAACTTCTGCAGAAGAGTCTAACCATGGGGCTGGCAAAAAGCACTTTAAAGGTGCAGGTCTCGGCCTTGTCAGTACTATTTGAATACATTTTTTTGCTGCAGATCCTTGGGTCCTTAGATCCTCCCTTTACCACGATTCTTGAAGATGGTCAACATTCATCCTGACCCGGCTTTCCTGCCTAAAGTCTCCTCAAAATTCCATAGATCTCAGGAGATCATTCTTCCTTTTTGTGACCATCCTAAAAACTCTATAGAGGAGGAGTTTCATACCCTTGATGTTAGAAGATGCTTGTTGCATTATCTCAAAATTTCTGAAGGATGGAGAAAGTCTTCTGCCTTGTTCATTATTTTCTCTGGACCCAATAAGGGTAAGAAGGCTACCAAAAATACTTTGTCTAGATGGATTAGACTGGGTATTTTGCAAGCTTTCTTGGAGTCTGGTCTTTCACCTCCAACCTCGGTTAAGGCTCACTCAACTCGTTCTGTTTCCACTTCTTGGGCTGAAAGGTCGGGTGCTTCCATAGAACAAATCTGCAGGGCTGCAACCTAGTCTTCTCCCTGTACTTTTTTCCGACCTTATCGTTTGGATCTTTACTCTTCCTCTGATCTTTTTTTTGGTAGGAAGGTTTTACAAGCGGTGGTCCCTCCCTAAGGAAGGGCGTTCTCTGTAATTCTCACTGTCGTGGGGGAGGGGAAAACTGATTATTACACTTATTGGTAATTGGATTTTACATGACCCCATGACAGCACCCTTCCTTATTCCCTCCCTGTCTTGAGTTCTGGGTTCTTTCCTTCCTGAGTGCACAAAAAAAAAAATAATAATAATAATTCCATCATGATCAAAAAAGACAACGCCCAATGACTCCAAGGTCGGAGGGAGGCTGTTGCACTTTCTCCCAGCCTGATCAGATTTCAAACAGTACCTGGATTCTTCAGTCCTTGCGGGAGGGATTCTGACTGGAATTCAAGAGCCTTCCCCCAGAAACATTTTTGGTAAGAGGTAAGCCCATGGGCTCAGGAGGCTCTGGAAAAGGAGGTTATCTCTTGTCCTCCATCAGAAGAAGGTATGGTGTTCTACTCAAACCTTTTCTGGTTAAATAAATAAATGAATATGGAGAGTTCAGAACTATCATAAATTTTAAGATATTAAACAAGTTCTTAGTATACAGAAAATTCTAAAAGGAGACAATGAAGTCAGTAGTGGACCTCCTGTACAGGGCCTATGATGGTCCTGGACATCAGGGACACATATTACGATCTCCCAATATACCCTGCTCATCAGAGGTTCCTGAGAGTGGCACTGAAGATGCAGGGATGTCTGAGACATTTTCAGTTCCAGGTGCTACCCTTTTGGAATCTCTATGGCACCGCGGATCTTCACAAAGGTTCGCTGGTAGTGGAGATGGCAGCCCATATAAGAGAGAGACATCCTGCTTGTGCCGTATCTGGACGATTTCCTGATCATAGCCCAGTCCGGACAGGCCTGTTTCACCCAGATGACAAAGGTGATCTGCATTCTGAACGCTCTGGGGTGGATAATCAATGTGGAAAAATGCAGAATGGTTCCTCAGAAGGTTCAGCAGTTCCTGGGCATATTACTGGATTCTACATCTCCGAAATCTTTTCTGCCTCCAGAAAAGTTCCAGAGAATAAGGTCAGTGATACATCAACTTATTCAGAATCCTACTCTGTTGATCAGAAAGGGCATGTCAGCTCTGGGAACTTTAACCTGCATTCCAGCGGTTCTGTGGGCTCAGGCTCACTCCAGGAGCCTTCAATGGGAGATTCTCCAGACTTGGTCAGGGAAGGGAGAAGAGTTGGATAGAAAAATGTCTATTTCCAGTCAGACATGCAGTTCCCCAAGATGGTGGTTGGATCCAGTCAATCTTGTCCAGGGGGTTCCCTGGAGGATTGTGGATCCAATAGTAGTAACCACCGATGCCAGTCCAGTTGGCTGGGGAGCTCGTGTCCAGGGCAGGGTTCTGCAGGGCCCCTGGGATGGATCAATATGTGCAGCATCTTCAAATGTAAAAGAGTTGATGGACGGTTCTTCTAGGCTTGCAGGAGAGTTTCCCTTGCTAGGGAACCGTCATCTAAAGGTTTTGTCAGACAATAGTTCTGTTGTAGCTTATCTGAATCACCAGGGAAGGACCAGATCCATAGAGTTACAACAAATAGCTGCTCAGATTTTTATTAATTTTTTTCTTTACTAGAGTGCTGTCATTGTCGGCCCTTCATATCAGGGGAATGGAAAACCAACAGGCAGATTTTTTGAGTAGTCTCAAACTAGACCAGAGAGTGGTCCCTAAATCATTATTTTTTTATTTTATTTTTTTGTTTTTTCCCCCCAGCTAGTACAGCTTTGGGGGGGTACCATTGGTGGATCTCTTTGCTACACGATCCAACAAAAAGGTGGAAAAATGTAGTTTTATTTTTTTCCCCTCTTCCCAAGAGACCTTCCTTCGTGGTGGATGCCTTTCTACAGCCGTGGGACCAGGGTCTTCTCTATGCATTCCCACCTCTTTCAGCTGATCTCCAGGATTCTCAAGAAGATACAAGAGGACAAGACTTTGGTGATCATGATGGCACCTTTTTGGCCCCATCGTGCTTGGTTCACATGGCCGAGGCTTCTTTCAGTCAGGGAGCCTTGGGTGCTACCAGTCATCCACCTCTCCGATAGAGGGCCTTCACTTGATGGCTTGGTTTTTGAAAGGTCACTGCTAATGCATAGAGGATTGTCTGAATTCTTTATTTCCACCTTGCTTAAAAGTAGCAAACCGGTAACCACTAGAATTTGCTAGAACCTGGGCGGCTTTCTTTGCTTTCCTGGGAGTTGATCCTGCCCCACAGTGTAGTCTCTCTATTCCAAGGATTTTGCAATTTCTTCAGAAGGGTCTTTCCCTTCGTTACTATAAAGGTGCAGATTTTCGGCTTTAAGCGTTTTGTTTGATGTTAGATTAGCTGTTCATCCTCTTAGGGTGCATTCACACGACCGTAAGTGTTTTGCGGTCCGCAATCCCAGGTGTCAGAAGGAATTGGAGTTTAGATACTTGGACATTAGGAGATATGTTCTAGCTTACCTGGATGCTACTAGAGAATGGAGAAAGTCAGGGGCCTTGTTTTGTCCAGGATTCAGGTCCTAAAAAGGGAAAGGCTGCTAGCAAAAGTTCCATAGCCAGGTGGATTAAGCAAGCTATCAGTCTAGCTTATGTTTCCTTACAATAACCAGTACCTGTGGAGTGCGCCGCTCAACCCATAAGAGCGGTATCTACTTTGTGGGCAGAGAGCAGATGCGTCTATTCACGACCTTTGCAAAGCAGCTACCTGGTCTTCTGCTCAAACCTTCTATAGGCACTATAGACTGGACCTTTCTTCTGTCTGACCTTTCCTTTTGGGCGTAAAGTCCTGCAGGCTGTTATCCCACCCTAGTTCTCCATCTGAGATCTCTCCTGTTGCGGTCATAGGACGAAGGGGAAAATGACAATTACTCTTACCGGTAATTTGGTTTTCCAGAGTCCATGACTGCACCCTTATAATTCCCTCCCTTGATTTTGGTGTTGGTGATGGGTCTTGGTTATGGTGCACAGGGTGCGCAGCAAAAAATAAATTTGATTAAATGCAATGGTTTTAGAAGGATAATTATCGGGGGATGCTCTCTGTCTCTGAAGACCACTGAGGAATGGAGAGGCCCCTCCTTCTTAAATATCTGTGGGTTTCCTGTCCTGGGCGGAGGATCCTCTCTCCTGGTGCTGTCATGAACTCTGGAAAATCAAATTACCAGTAAGAGTAATCGATTTTTCCATCACTGCTCGTATCCAGGAGTTACAACCACCTTGCAATCCATCAGTGGTGGTCGTGCTCGAACACTATAGATAAAACCGCCAGCCTCTCTGGTGACCGGGACTGTGGGAATGCGCACAGGCTGGTGCTTTTTCCTATAGTGTGAAAGCACGACCACCACTTTTGGATTGCAGGGTGGTCACAACCATGGAAACGAGCAATGTATAATTTGATGGAAAAATGAATCCAGCCAGCAAAGGAGACAATATGGATAATTACAATACATTAGCGAGTGCCTTGTATTAACTTTCTCTACATGTACTTTATTTACAGTGGAACTTTATGGTGAACAGATGCCACTATATGGCATCAGTCTGAGGCATACGTTTTTTGTAAAACTGATGGGGGGAAAAACGTGATGTGAACCCAGTCTAAGAAACCAACTTCTGCATCGTTTTATCATATCAATAATTTAGGCTAGAGCAGGAATCAGCAACCTTCAGCACTCCAGCTGTTTTGAAACTACAATTCCCAGCATGCTCCATTCATTTCTATGGGAGTTCTGAGAAGAGCAGTGCAAGTATGCATGCTAGGAGTTGTAGTTTCACAACAGCTGGTGTGCCAGAGGTTGCCTACCCCTGGGCTAGAGGATAAGTTTTCATAACACTTGTGCCATGATAAGCACAAACATCGCCCAGAAATGCAGTCATTGTAGTCCACATATCACACTTCTGCACATTAAAGGGTTTAACCATGATTTCCATTTTATGTCCTGTAATTGGGAATGGCAATAATTTTAAATCTCAGGTAAATTACGGGTGTGAACTGCTACGTTTCCTCCAGAGTTGTAATTCAACAAAAATGTCACTAGGTGGCATCAGTGTCCATATTGCTTGCATTTCAGCGTCTGTGCTGTCGTCTTGTCCCTTTCTAGCTCATATGGAATTTTTTTCCATATGAAATGTAGTGACGTCTTATATACTGCTGTAGAATTATTGTGTAGAGATTGCATCAGTGATGATTTAGGAAGCCATGTTTCCTGACAAATGAAACTTTTATGTTCAGTATCCACTAACAGACTGTGGGCAGAGTGCAGATCACTGGCATTACAAGGCCTGCTTGCATCCAGTGCCCACAAGTTATCACCCAGCCACCGCCCCCCATGTTGAAACGCTTACTTCCTAACAGCATTTTTTGAAGATGAATAACCAGCTTCATGTTCTATTTTTTATTTTAGGTTCCTGTGGAAATGACATGAATTCTAAAGACACTTATTTTTGTTATATGAAATGACTATTGGAGTTTTGTAATATTAAAATATTAAATCCTAAGTTAAAATAAAATTATTTTTGGCAGGCAGATTTGTGTTATGTGGATTCTCCTGGTACATGGCATTGTGTAGCAGTGGTTTTTGGATACTGTCTTTGTTAGGGAAATGATCTATGAGTAAATGAGCATGCCGTTCTGCAGTGAATGTGAGATCGGGGTGTGCATGCGATGTGGTAGAGGTGGGCACTGGCAGAAGAGACATCGGTTATACCAAATTAGATCCCACATAATTTTTGACGAGAAGGGACTCACCCCAGAGGATAACTGCGTGTATTAGATTGATCATTACATAGATACGGAGATTTAAAAACACAGATCCAGGTTTTTCCATCGTAAATCATTCAGATTGCTTCTACCCCTCCGTGATAGAACATAAGCATCCAGTCTGCTGACACAGTAGCTCCAATTACCAGCTGTTGGGTAGGGCATTCCACAGTCTGACATCTCTAGCTGTAAGGAGTCTTTTCCTTGATGTGTAAGTCACCTTTCCTCCACATGTAATGAATGTACCTGGATAGAATATATCATTGTGTTCCCTATGCTGCCCACACAGATACACTGCATAAAATGAGAGAAAAACGTAGTGATTGAGCAGCGATTGACATAGTATAAACTGCTAGTGGTGCTTGTTCAATGATCACACAACCAAGGTGGTGCACCACTTATTTTAGCCGCCATGCTAACGCCGAAAGGCGTCATTGCGGCGGCTCTCCCAGGTCACACTAACGCTGATTGGCGTCATCTCGCGTGAGCTGAGATTTCCAGTGAACTTGCGCACACAGGAACGGAAGGTAAGTGAGTGGATCTCCAGCCTGCCAGCGGCGATTGTTCACTGGCAGGCTGGAGATGTGATTTTTTTTATTTTTTTAACCCCTAACAGGTATATTAGACGCTGTTTTGATACCAGCGTCTAATATATCTGCTACCTGCTCCTCTGGTCCCTTTTTTGTTTGGATCGACCACCAGAGGACACAGGCAGCTCTGTAAAGTACCACCAAACACCACTACACTACCCCCCCCCCGTCACTTGTTAACCCCTTATGAACCCTTGATCACCCCCCCCCCCCCCCCCCCGTCATTGATCACCCCCTCCCCGTCATTGATCACCCCCCTGTAAGGCTCCATTCAGATGTCCGTATGTGTTTTACGGATCCATGGATCGGATCCTGCAAAATCACCTCATATACACTCCCTGATCACCCCCTGTTATTGATCACCCCCCTGTAAGGCTCCATTCAGACGCCCGTATGTGTTTTACGGATCCACGCATCCATGGATCGGATCCGCAAAACACATACGGACGTCTGAATGGAGCCTTACAGGGGGGTGATTACCCCATATACACTCCCTGATCACCCCCCCCCCCTGTCATTGATCCCCCCCCCCCCCCCCTGTAAGGCTCCATTCAGACGCCCGTATGTGTTTTACGGATGCACGCATCCATGGATCGGATCCGCAAAACGTATACGGGCGTCTGGATGGAGCCTTACAGGGGGGTGATCACCCCATATACACTCCCTGATCACCCCCCTGTAAGGCTCCATTCAGACATTTTTTTTTTTGGCCCAAGTTAGCGGAAATATATATATATATATATATATATATATATATATATATATATATATATATATATATATATATATATATATATATAGAGAATAAATAAAAGACACCGCAGCACATCCGTTTGGTGAAAAAAAGTGGGACCCTTTATTCACCTGTGCGACGTTTCGGTCCGCTCACTGGGACCATTCTCTTGCTTGAGAATGGTCCCAGTGAGCGGACCGAAACGTCGCACAGGTGAATAAAGGGTCCCACTTTTTTTCACCAAACGGATGTGCTGCGGTGTCTTTTATTTATTCTAGAATTTACACCTTGGTAAGGTGTGTTCACCGCTGGCACCCACACATTTACTACCAGGAGTGCCGCTCTGAATTTTCATCGCTATATATATATATATATATATATATATATATATATATATATATATATATATATATATATATATATATATATATATATATATATATATATATATATATATATATATATATTATTTATAATATTTTTTCTTACAAAGTCTCATATTCCACTAACTTGTGTCAAAAAATAAAATGAACTCACCATACCCCTCACGGAATCCAAATGCGTAATTTTTTTTTGACATTTATATTCCAGACTTCTTCTCACGCTTTAGGGCCCCTAAAATGCCAGGGCAGTATAAATACCCCACATGTGACCCCATTTCGGAAAGAAGACACCCCAAGGTATTCCGTGAGGGGGCATATTGAGTCCATGAAAGATTGACATTTTTGTCCCAAGTTAGCGGAAAGGGAGACTGAGAAAAAAAAAAAATTCCGCTAAAAAATTTCTATGAACTCACCAGGCCCCTCATTGAATAGCTTGGGGTGTCTTCTTTCCAAAATGGGGTCACATGTGGAGTATTTATACTGCCCTGGCTTTTTAGGGGCCCGAAAGCGTGAGAAGAAGTCTAGGATCCAAATGTCAAAAAATGCCCTCCTAAAAGGAATTTGGGTCCCTTTGCGCATCTAGGCTGCAAAAGTGTCACACATCTGGTATCGCCGTACTCAGGAGAAGTTGGGGAATGTGTTTTGGGGTGTCATTTTACATATTTCTCTCACCCAGCATGGGTATATCTTGGTCAAATGCCAACTTTGTATAAAAGAAAATGGGAAAAGTTGTCTTTTGCCAAGATATTTCTCTCACCCAGCATGGGTATATGTAAAATGACACCCCAAAACACATTCCCCAACTTCTCCTGAGTACAGCGATACCAGATGTGTGACACACTTTTTTGCAGCCAAGGTGAGCAAAGGGGCCCACATTCCAAAGAGCACCTTTAGGATTTTACCGGCCATTTTTTACAGATTTTGATTTCAAACTACTTACCACACATTTGGGCCCCTAGAATGCCAGGGCAGTATAACTACCCCACAAGTGACCCCATTTTGAAAAGAAGACACCTCAAGGTATTCCGTGAGGGTCATGTTGAGTTCCTAGAATTTTTTTATTTTTTGTCCCAAGTTAGCGGAAACTGATGATTTTTTTCATTAATATTTTTTATTTTTTTCTTACAAAGCCTCATATTCCACTAACTTGTGACAAAAAATAAAAAATTCCATAAACTCACCATATCCCTCACGAAATACCTTAGGGTGTCTTCTTTCCAAAATGGGGTCACTTGTGGGGTAGTTATACTGCCCTGGCATTCTAGGGGCCCAAATGTGTGGTAAGTAGTTTGAAATCAAAATCTGTAAAAAATGGCCGGTAAAATCCTAAAGGTGCTCTCTGGAATGTGTGCCCATTTGCCCACCTAGGCTGCAAAAAAGTGTCACACATCTGGTATCGCCGTACTCGGGAGAAGTTGGGCAATGTGTTTTGGGGGTGTAATTTTACATATACCCATGCTGGGTGAGACAAATATCTCGTCAAAAGACAACTTTTGCCATTTTTTTTTTTTATACAAAGTTGGCATTTGACCAAGATATTTATCTCACCCAGCACGGGTATATGTAAAATGACACCCCAAAACACATTCCCCAACTTCTCCTGAGTACGGCGATACCACATGTGTGACATTTTTTATTTTTTTTTGCAGCCTAGGTGGGCAAAGGGGCACACATTCCAAAGAGCACCTTTCGGATTTCACCGGTCATTTTTTACAGATTTTGATTTCAAACTTCTTCTCGCTCATCTGGGCCCCTAGAATGCCAGGGCAGTATAACTACCCCACAAGTGACCCCATTTTGGAAAGAAGACACCCCAAGGTATTTTGTGATGGGCATAGTGAGTTCATGGAAGTTTTTGTTTTTTTGTCACAAGTTACTGGAATATGAGACTTTGTAAGAAAAAAAATAAAAAATCATCATTTTCCGCTAACTTGTGACGAAAAATAAAAAGTTCTATGAACTCACTATGCCCATCAGCGAATACCTTAGGGTGTCTACTTTCCGAAATGGGGTCATTTGTGGGGGTTTTCTACTGTTTGGGCATTGTAGAACCTCAGGAATCATGACAGGTGCTCAGAAAGTCAGAGCTGCTTCAAAAAGCGGAAATTCACATTTTTGTACCTTAGTTTGTAAACGCTATAACTTTTACCCAAACCATTTTTTTTTTTTTTTACCCAAACATTTTTTTTTATCAAAGACATGTAGAACAATAAATTTAGCGAAAAATTTATATATGGATGTTGTGTTTTTTTTTGCAAAATTTTACAACTGAAAGTGAAAAATGTCATTTTTTTGCAAACAAATCGTTAAATTTTGATTAATAACAAAAAAAGTAAAAATGTCAGCAGCAATGAAATACCACCAAATGAAAGCTCTATTAGTGAGAAGAAAAGGAGGTAAAATTCATTTGAGTGGTAAGTTGCATGACCGAGCAATAAACAGCTAAAGTTGTGGAGTAGCGATTTGTAAAAAAGGCCTTGTCACTAGGGGGGTATAAACCTGTGGTCCTTAAGTGGTTAGGTTCTGCAGCCAGGTATATGTTGTCAGTCACATTAATACTGGGTGGCATCTCCCCATACTGTGGTCCAAGCAGTCACTCTGGCATGGTAACGGTCATGCAGATGCTGGGTATCCTTCTGTATTATGTCATTACAAGCTCTATCAACTTGGAGCCGTAGTTCAGCGAAGGGGGATGTTGGCTGCTGTGCACGGGCAATCCGTCGCCCCAGCCCGTCCTAGACATTTTATAATGCCTATACAGGCTACTCTCTATATAAACGTCTTGTGCGTATTAATGCAAGTCTGCGGTGTCATGATTTTTACTAAGGGTACATTCACACAACCGCGTGTAATCCTTTCCGTTTTGCGGTTCGCAAATAACGGAACAGTGTGTCCGCATTTTGCGGACAAATGACTTCCGTTTGTGTTCCGTATGTCTTCCTTTTTTTTTTTACGGTCTGCAAAAAATGGAAGGGAAAAAAAAGCAATTCCGTATGTCATCTGCATTTTGCGGTTCCATTGACTTGAATGGGGCTGCGGACCGATCTGTGCGGACAATAGTAGGACAAGCTTCATATTTTTGAGGACTAGAAATGCGGAACCACGGATGCAGACAACATACTGAACGTTGTCCGCACATTTTATTCACCCATAGAAATGAATGGATCCGCATCTATTCTGCAAAATCCGGATCAGATGCGGATAAAATTATACGGTAAGTGTGAATGTACCCTAATACTATCGGCGTGGTGGTCTAGCGGCTAGTTAGCCTCCTGGTGGGCATTAGTGAACATTGGACATGGTACCTGCCTCAGTTTTCCAAGCCCCTGGCTCAGGGGGGAGTTGTTATTTAGACTAGTATTGGTTTCTCTGAATAAATACCAACCTCTTAGGACACGTTCACACCACAGCTATCTATTTCCAGTCTGCTCCGTTACAGAAGTGCCGGATCCAGCAGATAACTGTAATGAACGATGCTGAACAGACTCCATTGACGATGATTGAGTCCTTTTAGTTTCCTTTTGGGATCCTGTCTTTTTGACTGACTGCAACAGATCTGGAACCTCCAATGCAGAGATGAACAAGCCCTTTACGTTTTGTAGGCCTCTGTGTTATATGTACCATTTGTGTGCCTTTTGCATTTTGCGGACAGACCGTCCAGCCCTCAATAGAACAGTCCTATCCTTGTCTGTAAAACGTTCATAAATAAGGGGTTGCGAAACGGACGGACATTGCGGCCCCATTGAACTGAATGGGTCTGCATCTGATGCAAAAAATGCAGCTCAGATGTGGACCGAAACCACAGTCGTGTGCATGAGCCCTTACTGCAACTTTCCTTCTCCTCCTATTTGCATTTTTATGGGAATATCTCAGGAACAGTACATGCTAGAGAGCTGAGACCTGGTCTAAAACCTTCCCGGACACCTGGTGTACCTGTGTGCCAAATTTCGTGATTGTAAATGCGACGGTGCAGATTCCTTTAGTGGACATACATACATACACTCAGCTTTATATATTAGATGTACACACACACATACGCACACACCCATGGACATCGTCTATACGGCCTCCACACATGCAGTTCTGCTTCTGCTGAGGTCTTAACCCTTATTTAGGCCCCATGCACACGAGCGTGTGCACCCCGTCGTCGTGCTGCGGCCCGCAATGCACGAACACAGTCCGTGTGGCAGCCGCAGCGTATCACGGTCCTACTCACTTGAATGGGTCCGCAATCCGGTCGTTCCGCAAAAAGATAGGACATGTTCTATCTTTTTGCAGATCGGAAGTATGGGATGAAACCCCACGGAAGCACTTGGCACCCGTGTATTGTGGATCCGCAAATGCGGTCCGCAATATGGCAACGGTAAGCACACGTTCGTGTGCAGGGGGCCTTAGACTGGAGCTGTTGATTTCAAGAAAGCATGAAGTCCTCATCTTCTGCTAAACGATACAAGCCTGCTGTTCAGTCTCACAATTACTATGACATAATAAACAACAGTTGTTTAGCAGCTCGCCTACGCTTCCCACAAATTGGAAACCTTGACGCATACAATGGGTTGCCAGCCATGATGGAGAGGGCAAGCAAAATGTTTATTCTTCAAATGGCTGTTATATGTTAAGAATCTCTTTCAGGCTCAACAGTGGCGTGCCTAGGGTGTTTGGCACCCGGGGCGTGTCCTTTCTCTGGCACCCCCCACCAATACTTAAAAAAAATTGTACCCCCTTACAGTAGTATTGCCCTCATTGTACAACCTTCACAGTAGTTTTGTCCAGATATGTGCCCTCTCATGGTAGTTATGCCCATATTGTGCCCCTTCAAGGTAGTTATGCCTTCACTGTACAACTTTAACAGTAGTTATGCCCACATTGTGCCCCTTTAACCACTTCAGCCCCGCTAGGTGAAACCCCCTTCATGACCAGAGCACTTTTTACACTTCGGCACTACACTCCTTTCACCGTTTATCGCTCGGTCATGCAACTTACCACCCAAATGAATTTTACCTCCTTTTCTTCTCACTAATGGAGCTTTCATTTGGTGGTATTTTATTGCTGCTGACATTTTAACTTTTTTTGTTATTAATCAAAATGTAACGATTTTTTTTGCAAAAAAATGACATTTTTCACTTTCAGCTGTAAAATTTTGCAAAAAAAACGACATCCATATATAAATTTTTCGCCAAATTTATTGTTCTACATGTCTTTGATAAAAAAAAATGTTTGGGCAAAAAAAAAATGGTTTGGGTAAAAGTTATAGCATTTACAAACTATGGTACAAAAATGTGAATTTCCGCTTTTTGAAACAGCTCTGACTTTCTGAGCACCTGTCATGATTCCTGAGGTTCTACAATGCCCAAACAGTAGAAAACCCCCACAAATGACCCCATTTCGGAAAGTAGACACCCTAAGGTATTCGCTGATGGGCATAGTGAGTTCATAGAACTTTTTATTTTTTGTCACAAGTTAGCGGAAAATGATGATGATTTTATTTATTTATTTTTTTCTTACAAAGTCTCATATTCCACTAACTTGCGACAAAAAATAAAAAATTCTAGGAACTCACCATGCCCCTCACGGAATACCTTGGGGTGTCTTCTTTCCAAAATGGGGTCACTTGTGGCGTAGTTATACTGCCCTGGCAATTTAGGGGCCCAAATGTGTGAGAAGAACTTTGCAATCAAAATGTGTAAAAAATGACCGGTGAAATCCAAAAGGTGCACTTTGGAATATGTGCCCCTTTGCCCACCTTGGCAGCAAAAAAGTGTGACACATCTGGTATCGCCGTACTCAGGAGAAGTTGGGGAATGTGTTTTGGGGTGTCATTTTACATATACCCATGCTGGGTGAGAAAAATATCTTGGTCAAATGCCAACTTTGTATAAAAAAATGGGAAAAGTTGTCTTTTGCCAAGATATTTCTCTCACCCAGCATGGGTATATGTAAAATGACACCCCAAAACACATTCCCCAACTTCTCCTGAGTACGGCGATACCAGATGTGTCACACTTTTTTGCTGCCAAGGTGGGCAAAGGGGCACATATTCCAAAGTGCACCTTTTGGATTTCACCGGTCATTTTTTACACATTTTGATTGCAAAGTTCTTCTCACACATATGGGCCCCTAAATTGCCAGGGCAGTATAACTACGCCACAAGTGACCCCATTTTGGAAAGAAGACACCCCAAGGTATTCCGTGAGGGGCATGGCGAGTTCCTAGAATTTTTTATTTTTTGTCGCAAGTTAGTGGAATATGAGACTTTGTAAGGAAAAAAGAAAAAAAAAGAAAAATCATCATTTTCCGCTAACTTGTGACAAAAAATAAAAAATTCTAGGAACTCGCCGTGCCCCTCACGGAATACCTTGGGGTGTCTTCTTTCCAAAATGGGGTCACTTGTGGCGTAGTTATACTGCCCTGGCAATTTAGGGGCCCAAATGTGTAAGAAGTACCTTGCAATCAAAATGTGTAAAAAATGGCCTGCGAAATCCGAAAGGTGCCCCTTTGCCCACCTTGGCTGCAAAAAAGTGTCACACATGTGGTATCGCCGTACTCAGGAGAAGTTGGGTAATGTGTTTTGGGGGGTCATTTTACATATACCCATGCTGGGTGAGAGAAATATCTTGGCAAAAGACAACTTTTCCCATTTTCTTATACAAAGTTGGCATTTGACCAAGATATTTTTCTCACCCAGCATGGGTATATGTAAAATGACACCCCAAAACACATTGCCCAACTTCTCCTGAGTACGGCGATACCAGATGTGTGACACTTTTTTGCTGCCAAGGTGGGCAAAGGGGCACATATTCCAAAGTGCACCTTTTGGATTTCACCGGTCATTTTTTACACATTTTGATTGCAAAGTTCTTCTCACACATTTGGGCCCCTAAATTGCCAGGGCAGTATAACTACCCCACAAGTGACCCCATTTTGGAAAGAAGACACCCCAAGGTATTCCGTGAGGGGCATGGCGAGTTCCTAGAATTTTTTATTTTTTGTCGCAAGTTAGTGGAATATGAGACTTTGTAAGGAAAAAAGAAAAAAAAAGAAAAATCATCATTTTCCGCTAACTTGTGACAAAAAATAAAAAATTCTAGGAACTCGCCGTGCCCCTCACGGAATACCTTGGGGTGTCTTCTTTCCAAAATGGGGTCACTTGTGGCGTAGTTATACTGCCCTGGCAATTTAGGGGCCCAAATGTGTAAGAAGTACCTTGCAATCAAAATGTGTAAAAAATGGCCTGCGAAATCCGAAAGGTGCCCCTTTGCCCACCTTGGCTGCAAAAAAGTGTCACACATGTGGTATCGCCGTACTCAGGAGAAGTTGGGTAATGTGTTTTGGGGGGTCATTTTACATATACCCATGCTGGGTGAGAGAAATATCTTGGCAAAAGACAACTTTTCCCATTTTTTTATACAAAGTTGGCATTTGACCAAGATATTTTTCTCACCCAGCATGGGTATATGTAAAATGACACCCCAAAACACATTGCCCAACTTCTCCTGAGTACGGCGATACCAGATGTGTGACACTTTTTTGCAGACTAGATGCGCAAAGGGGCCCAAATTCCTTTTAGGAGGGCATTTTTAGACATTTGGATCCCAGACTTCTTCTCACACTTTCGGGCCCCTAAAAAGCCAGGGCAGTATAAATACCCCACATGTGACCCCACTTTGGAAAGAAGACACCCCAAGGTATTCAATGAGGGGCATGGCGAGTTCCTCGAATTTTTTTTTTTTTTGCATAAGTTAGCGGATATTGATTTTTTTTTTTTGTTTTTTTTCTCACAAAGTCTCACTTTCCGCTAACTTAGGACAAAAATTTCAATCTTTCATGGACTCAATATGCCCCTCACGGAATACCTTGGGGTGTCTTCTTTCCGAAATGGGGTCACATGTGGGGTATTTATACTGCCCTGGCTTTTTAGGGGCCCTAAAGCGTGAGAAGAAGTCTGGAATATAAATGTCTAAAAATGTTTACGCATTTGGATTCCGTGAGGGGTATGGTGCGTCCATGTGAGATTTTATTTTTTGACACAAGTTAGTAGAATATGAGACTTTGTAAGAAAAAACAAAACAAAACAAACAAAAATTTCCGCTAACTTGTGCCAAAAAAAATGTCTGAATGGAGCCTTACCAGGGGGGGGTGATCAATGACAGGGGGGTGATCAATGACAGGGGGGTGATCACCCATATAGACTCCCTGATCACCCCCCTGTCATTGATCACCCGCCTGTCATTGATCACCCCCCTGTAAGGCTCCATTCAGACATCCGCATGATTTTTTACGGATACATGGATACATGGATCGGATCCACAGAACGCATGCGGACGTCTGAATGGAGCCTTACAGGGGGGTTATCAATGACAGGGGGTGATCAGGATAATCAGGGTGATCACCCCCCTGTCACTGATCACCCCCCCTGTAAGGCTCCATTCAGACATCCGCATGATTTTTTACGGATCCATGGATCGGATCCACAGAACGCATGCGGACGTCTGAATGGAGCCTTACAGGGGGGTTATCAATGACAGGGGGTGATCAGGGTAATCAGGGTGATCACCCCCCTGTCACTGATCACCCCCCCTGTAAGGCTCCATTCAGACATCCGCATGATTTTTTACGGATCCATGGATACATGGATCGGATCCACAGAACGCATGCGGACGTCTGAATGGAGCCTTACAGGGGGGTTATCAATGACAGGGGGTGATCAGGGTAATCAGGGTGATCACCCCCCTGTCACTGATCACCCCCCCTGTAAGGCTCCATTCAGACATCCGCATGATTTTTTACGGATCCATGGATACATGGATCGGATCCACAGAACGCATGCGGACGTCTGAATGGAGCCTTACAGGGGGGTTATCAATGACAGGGGGTGATCAGGGTGATCACCCCCCTGTCACTGATCACCCCCCCTGTAAGGCTCCATTCAGACAGCCGCATGATTTTTTACGGATTCATGGATACATGGATCGGATCCACAAAACGCATGCGGACGTCTGAATGGAGCCTTACAGGGGGGTTATCAATGACAGGGGGGTGATCAGGGAGTGTATATGGGTGATCACCCGCCTGTCATTGATCACCCCCTGTAAGGCTCCATTCAGACGTCCGCATGTGTTTTGCGGATCCGATCCATGTATCCATGGATCCGTAAAAATCATGCGGACGTCTGAATGGAGCCTTACAGGGGAGTGATCAATGACAGGGGGGTGATCAATGACAGGGGGTGATCAGGGAGTGTATATGGGTGATCACCCGCCTGTCATTGATCACCCCCCTGTAAGGCTCCATTCAGACGTCCGTATGCTTTTTGCGGATCCGATCCATGTATCCGTGGATCCGTAAAAATCATACGGACGTCTGAACGGAGCCTGACAGGGGGGTGATCAATGACAGGGCGGTGATCAATGACAGGGGGGTGATCAGGGAGTTTATATGGGGTGATCATGGGTGATCAGGGGTTTATAAGGGGTTATTAAGTGACGGAGGGGGGGGGGGTAGTGTAGTGTGGTGTTTGGTGCTACTGTACTGACCTACCTGAGTCCTCTGGTGGTCGATCCTAACAAAAGGGACCACCAGAGGACCAGGTAGGAGGTATATTAGACGCTGTTATGAAAACAGCGTCTAATATACCTGTTAGGGGTTAAAAAATTCGGATCTCCAGCCTGCCAGCGAGCGATCGCCGCTGGCATGCTGGAGATCCACTCGCTTACCTTCCGTTCCTGTGAGCGCGCGCGCCTGTGTGCGCGCGTTCACAGGAAATCTCGGCTCTCGCGGGAGGACGCGTATATGCGTCCACCCAGAAGAGCAGGACCGCCGGCAGGACGCAATCCTGCGTACGGCGGTCCTGAGGTGGTTAAAGTACTTATCCCTTCATTGTGCCCCATTCACAGTTGTAATGCTCTCTTTGTGTCTCCCTCACAGTAGTTATGCCATCTCTGTGCCCATTTCAAAATAGTAATGCCCTATCTGTGCCCCATTCACAGTTGTAATACCCTCTCTGTGCCCCTTAGAGTAGTTATACCCTCACTGTGCCCCCATACCAGTAATAATGCCCTCTGTGCCCCTTCATAGTAATAATGCCCCCTCAGTGCCCCATAACAGTTATGCCCACCCATGCTCTCTGTGCCCCCTTCACAGTAGTAATGCATTCTGTGCTCCCTTCATAGTAGTAATGCCAATTGTGTACCTTCATTGTCCCCCCTTAATAGTAATAATGCTCATTTTGCCTCCTTTACAGTAGTAATGCCCATTGTGCCCACTTCATAGTTATAATGCCCATTGTATCCGATTTATAGTAGTAGTGCCCATTGTGCCCCTCTAATACTAGTTATGCCCTTTGTAGTAGTAATGCCCTCTGTTCCCCCTTTGTAGTAGTAATGCCCTCTGTGCCCAATTCGTAGTAGTATTAATGCCCTCTGTGCCCCCACCATAGTAGAAATACCCTCTGTGACCCCACCATTGTAGAAATGCCCTCTGTTAAATAAAATTAAAAAAAACACAGTACCTACTTACCATGTCCCGTTCCTGAAGCTCACAGTCCTCTCTCCCCTACAGACACAGATCGCTCTGCAGCACCGTATGGGCGGAGCCTATGCAGATTTTTGGTCTGCAGGCTCCACCCACACAGGCCGGCAGCGCGATCTGTGCCTGCAGTCTGAATGGTGGAGTGGGGAGAAGTCTTCCTGCGTCACCATTCAGTGGGGGAGAGACAGAACGCAGGGAGCTGAGCGACAGGACCCAGCTCCCTGTGTTCCTGCAATGAACGCTTCCATCTATATTGATGGAAGCGCTCATTGCTTCTAGGCTCAGGTATCCTCTGAGAGCCAGCACCAGGGTGGACCGCCCTCCCCCTGGGCACGCCACTGAGGCTTAATACTGCAATTAAATTTTGTTCTGAACGTATGCAGATGATCACTCAGACAGAAATCGGTTGTGTTTTCTAGGCTGTACTGCCTCCCCCTCCATATATGGGATGTAAAAATTCAACTGCCTGATCCGTATCTGCAATGGGACGCCTCCTCCCAGGGCCCTCCTATTGCGTCTCAGGTTTAGTAAGAATGCCGAGTGGTATAGTGCGGCCTTAATGTCTCTTTGTGTGTGTCACGGTGCTCCTATCTGGATACGGCTGGACCCCAGGCTTTGGCTACGAAGCAATAAAAAGGGGGAATAATTGAGGGATAAAAGAATAACTTGAGTCCAGACCTTGCGAATGCTATGCTAATAAATTAGAGATGCTTGGCAAATACATTTTGTACAAAAATATTTGAGCCCGTCTGCCGCACGTCAAGGCGACCTCTATTTAGACGGGAACCTAACACTAAATACACCTGTTGCGTGCCATGACTGCCACCATGAAATTCAGAAGGTGTAGGTTCCACATGCATGCTGGGCCCCTTTTTGGTTTATATCTCTGTAGTGCCAAAATGGCCTCTATTGAATCCAGGGACTACAAGTTCCAACATGCATGCAGAGCAAACATATACTCATGCTAATTAAAATCAGCCTGTGAGGCAAAACAGGTTAACAGGAGTGCACGACCAAATAGGAGTCAGTCGCGTATCCCAAATAAACTAGAAAGAAAAAAGGGGGTTAGTCAGCACATCCCAATGCGCATGTGCACGACGCCACGGCTGAAAACATAAATAAAACACATAGTGCAACAGCACTCTGCAAACCAAATACAGTACAAAAACGTATTACATTGTGAATGCCATGCTAATAAATTAGAGATGCTTGGCAAATACATTTTGTTCACAATGTAATACGTTTTTGTACTTTATTTGGTTTGCAGAGTGCTGTTGCACTATGTGTTTTATTTATGTTTTCAGCCGTGGCGTCGTGCACATGCGCATTGGGATGTGCGGACTAACCCCCTTTTTTCTTTGAGTCCAGACCTTGAGATGATGTTCAACGGCAGCTTTGCTTGAATAAATGTTTCTTCAAGCAGTTTTCAGGCTTTGTCTTGGTTCCAGCAAGCTTTAGCATGAACTGGCAGGCAAATTCAACTCTGCTTTATCTCTTTCTCTCTGCTGTACTGACAGACTAGCTTAGTGATTTTGGTTTCTCCTTTATGCTGCACTTCACTCTTTAGTCTTAGTTTCAGCCAAGGAACTATTCTCCTGGCTCCTGAGGCTTCCAAGCTTCTGCCTCCATGGCCAGCAGAGCTTAGGGTGCTCTGGCTGGCGTGGGCACATCAGGCATTGACATGTGGCTGCACTACCTTCCCCTGTCTAGGGAAAACTGGAACTAACTAGAAACTTCTGCCCCACCCTTCCGACAGGAAGCATGATTGGGTCAATGGAATGGTAAGTCCCAGTCTCTCTAACTATAGCTCTGCCACCTGCTGGTGAACCAGGCACCTTACTTGTAATAAACAGTTACATAACAAGATTTTCAATGGACAATATGGAGATGACCTGGAACAAGATACATCAGATGACATACAGGTTAGCCTATTGGAGATAGTAGCAGGGTGCAGGAGTGATAACACCACTCTGGGGTGTTACATACCCCCTTACTTAAAACCAAACCGCCATCAGCTTGTGCTTAGGATGTCCTCCTAGGATACCCAAGGAAAGTTAGAGTGAACATCAGGAGGATCCCCGGTAAATTTCACTTGCAGCATATAGTGAACATCATGAGGATCCCCGGTAAATTTCATCTCCAGCATGTAGTGAACATCAGGAGGTCCCCTGTAAATTTTACCTGAAGCATATAGTTAACATCACGAGGATCCCTGGTAATTTTTTAACCTGCAGCATGTAGTGAGCATCACAAGGATCCCTGGTAAATTTCACCTGCAGCATGTAGTTAACATCACGAGGATCCCCCATAAAGTTCATCTGCAGCATGTAGTAAACATCACGAGGATCCCCAGTAAATTTCACCTGCAGCATGTAGTGAACATCAGGAGGGTCCCCAGTAAATTTCACCTGCAGCATGTAGTGAACATCAGGAGGTCCCCTGTAAATTTTACCTGAAGCATATAGTTAACATCACGAGGATCCCCCATAAAGATCACCTGCAGCATGCAGTGAACACTACGAGGATTCCTGGAAAATTTCACTTGCAGCATGTAGTGAACATCACGAGGATCCCTGGTAAAATTCACTTGCAGCATGTAGTGAACATCACGAGGATACCCAGTAAATTTCACCTGCAGCATGTAGTGAACATCACAAGTATTCCTGGTAAATTTGGATTGGGGGTGGATTACGCCAGACGTGTTTCGGGGACTTCTTTCCCCTTCCTCAGTGGCACGAGGATACCCAGTAATTTTCACCTGCAGCATATAGTGAACATCAGGAGGATCCCGGGTAAATGTCACATGCAACATGTAGTGAACATCAGGAGGATCCCGGGAAAATTTCATCTGCAACATGTAGTGAACATCACGAGGATCCCCAGTAAATTTTATATGCAGCATGTAGTGAACATCACGAGGATTACCGGTAAATTTCACTTGCAGCATGTAGTGAACATCACAAGGATCCCCAGTAAATTTCATCTGCAGCATGTAGTGAACATCACAAGGATCCCCAGTAAATTTCATCTGCAGCATGTAGTGAACATCACAAGGATCCCCAGTAAATTTCATCTGCAGCATGTAGTAAACATCACAAGGATCCCCAGTAAATTTCACCTGCAGCATGCAGTGAACATCACGAGGATTCCTGGTAAATTTCATCTGCAGCATGTAGTGAACATCACAAGGATCCCCAGTAAATTTCATCTGCAGCATGTAGTGAACATCACAAGGATCCCCAGTAAATTTCATCTGCAGCATGTAGTGAACATCACAAGGATCCCCAGTAAATTTCACTTGCAGCATGCAGTGAACATCACGAGGATCCCCAGTAAATTTCACCTGCAGCATGCAGTGAACATCACGAGGATACCCGGTATATTTCACCTGCAGCATGTAGTGAACATCACAAGGATGCCCGGTAAATTTCACGTGCAACATGTAGTGAACATCACGAAGATCCCCCATAAATTTCACCTGCAGCATGTAGTGAACATCACGAGGATTCCTGGTATATGTCACCTGCGTCATGTAGTGAACCTCACAAGGAACCCCAGTAAATTTCACCTGCAGCATGCAGTGAACATCACAAGGATTTCTGGTAAATTTCACCTACAGCATGTAGTGAACATCATGAGGTTCCCTGGTAAATTTCACCTGCAGCATGTAGTGAACATCACGAGGATCCCCAGTAAATTTCACCTGCAGCATGTAGTGAACATCACGAGGATCCCCAGTAAATTTTATATGCAGCATGTAGTGAACATCACAAGGATTACTGGTAAATTTCTCCTGCAGTATGGAGTGAACATCACGAGGATCCCTGGTAAATTTCACCTGCAGCATGTAGTGAACATCACAAGGATTACCGGTAAATTTCACTTGCAGCATGTAGTGAACATCACGAGGATCCCCAGCAAATTTTATATGCAGCATGTAGTGAATATCACAAGGATTACCAGTAAATTTCACTTGCAGCATGTAGTGAACATTACGAGGATCCCTGATAAATTTCACCTGCAGCATGTAGTGAACGTCAGGAGGTTCCCCGGTAAATTTCACCTGCAGCATGCAGTGAACATCACGATGATACCCGGTATATTTCACCTGCAGCATATAGTTAACATCAGGAGGATCCTGGGTAAATTTCACCTGCAGCATGTAGTGAACATCACGAGGATCCCCAGTAAATTTTATATGCAACATGTAGTGAACATCACGAGGAACCCCGGTAAATTTCACCTGCAGCATGTAGTGAACACCACGAGGATTCCTGGTATATTTCACATGCGTCATGTAGTGAACATCACAAGGATCCTCAGTAAATTTTATATGCAACATGTAGTGAACATCACGAAGATCCCTCATAAATTTCACCTGCAGCATGAATTCAGCATCACGAGGATCCCCGGTAAATTTCACCTGCAGCATGTAGTGAACATCATGAGGATCCCCAGTAAATTTTATATGCAGCATGTAGTAAACATTACAAGGATTACCGGTAAATTTCACTTGCAACATGCAGTGAACATCACGAGGATACCCGGTATATTTCACCTGCAGCATATAGTGAACATCACGAGGATCCCCAGTAAATTTTATATGCAGCATGTTGTGAACATCAGGAGGATTACCGGTAAATTTCACCTGCAGCATGTAGTGAACATCACGAGGATACCCGGTATATTTCACCTGCGTCATGTAGTGAACAGCACAAGGATCCCCGGTAAATTTCACCTGCAGCATGTATTGAACATCACGAGGATACCCGGTAAATTTCACCTGCAGCATGTAGTGAACATCACGAGGATACCCGGTAAATTTCACCTGCAGCATGTAGTGAACATCACGAGGAACCCCGGTAAATTCCACCTGCAGCATGTAGTGAACATCACGAGGATTCCTGGTAAATTTCACCTGCAGCATGTAGGGAACATCACGAGGATTCCTGGTATATTTCACCTGCAGCATGTAGTGAACATCACGAGGATCCCCGGTAAATTTCACCTGCAGCATGTAGTGAACATCACGAGGATTCCTGGTATATTTCACCTGCAGCATGTAGTGAACATCACGAGGATTCCTGGTATATTTCACCTGCAGCATGTAGGGAACATCACGAGGATTCCTGGTATATTTCACCTGCAGCATGTAGTGAACATCACGAGGATCCCCGGTAAATTTCACCTGCAGCATGTAGTGAACATCACGAGGATTTCTGGTATATTTCACCTGCAGCATGTAGTGAACATCACGAGGATCCCCGGTAAATTTCACCTGCAGCATGTAGTGAACATCACGAGGATCCCCGGTAAATTTCACCTGCAGCATGTAGTGAACATCACGAGGATCCCCGGTAAATTTCACCTGCAGCATGTAGTGAACATCACGAGGATCCCCGGTAAATTTCACCTGCAGCATGTAGTGAACATCACGAGGATTCCCGGTATATTTCACCTGCAGCATGTAGTGAACATCACGAGGATTCCTGGTATATTTCACCTGCAGCATGTAATGAACATCACGAGGATTCCCGGTATATTTCACCTGCAGCATGTAGTGAACATCACGAGGATTCCTGGTATATTTCACCTGCAAAGCCTGATGAACGTTTAAAAATAAAAAACAAAGCCTTTATTAAAGTCTGTTTAAAAAGAGGGTGGGGGAAACCCATATGTCACAGTCTGTGACCATCAGGCAACTAATCTTAGGAATGTATACAGAGAGGGGAACAAATACCTCTGCACATTAGAAAGACTAGGCTAGGACCCGACTTGCTAGCTGGAAATTGCTATAAATATGCAGGCCGGGGTAAGGGACACTGAAGTCAGTGTGAATGGATGCAGTGTGTGTGTATAACCGGTGATCCTATAAGATGTATATACACGGATAAGGTTGTGCCAACTGGTACATGTATCCTGAAATGCTCAATACACTTGATCGCACTGCCTCTGTCAAATAGAAGTCTCAATGGACTTGCAACCACTAGGTGTAGTGCAGATTCCAGATCAATATATATGTATGGCTGATGGTAAATACCTAGGTCACAACCCTATATCCGCAGCCAGTATTGGCTATATACAATCACTCAGAGCCAATATGATTTAGCTCCATTCACACACCTATAGCCAGTATGTTTTGGCTCATCCATTAATCAATTGCATACTCCAAGGCTGACTAAAGGGTTAATTGCATCTAGTGCAGTCCTGCCTAAAGAGCTGTGTCCTGATACAATGCAGCAGCTCTACGCGTTTCCACGTGACCTGTAATTATCACGCATCTTCAGGAGCTTATTTTTGCTACTAATGTCAAGACAGTACAAGCCGCACTGTGATGTGCTATGGCTATTGGTGCTGTAATGGCCACTCGCGGCCGATAGAACGCCGAGTTCATATGGCCGAGGCCCCGCCCATCAGGAGGAGTGTGCCGATAACATCTCCAATCAGAAATAGGGGCGGGCTCTCTGGCTCCGCCCTCTGACCGGCCGATGCCGAAAATGATTCTTACACCTCCTGACATAGATTGCTTTTCTCGCAATAACAGGGGGAATGAAAATCGCGGCGCATGTATTGTCATTGGATCCAGAGCAGGTCCGCAGAACAGGGTGCCCTCAGGATTCATAAACTGAAAAAGCAAGTACCGCTCCCATCCATGTCATATGACAACAATAGGGAGGGGTAAACTAGTACACTGATAGACTCAGAAAAGTATCACTAACAATCGCAGCTCAGGTGTGATATGTAAAATATACACCCAGCATGTATAGGTGCACATCAACATAACCCCTGATGTACTAAAATGGAGAGACTGAACAAGATGCAATTGCATCATATTATAAGGCAGCATATAGATATGTGTACAATACAACTCCAATATCAGACGTACAGCTCTAATCTAGGTAACACATATCATCCCGTATGTATTGGGGCTACTGTATTAGATGAAGCTGGCAAAAGATATGGACTCATTAAGCCCTAGTTGTTGAACTGGATCCAATGACAATACATGGGCCGCGATTTTCATTCCCCCTGTTATTGCGAGAAACACAATCTTATGTCAGGAGGTGTAAGAATCATTTTCGGCATCGGCCGGTCAGAGGGCGGAGCCAGAGAGCCCGCCCCTATTTCTGATTGGAGATGTTATCGGCACACTCCTCCTGATGGGCGGGGCCTCGGCCATATGAACTCGGCGTTCTATCGGCCGCGAGCGGCCATTACAGCGCCAATAGCCATAGCACATCACAGTGCGGCTTGTACTGTCTTGACATTAGTAGCAAAAATAAGCTCCTGAAGATGTGTGATAATTACAGGTCACGTGGAAACGCGTAGAGCTGCTGCATTGTATCAGGACACAGCTCTTTAGGCAGGACTGCACTAGATGCAATTAACCCTTTAGTCAGCCTTGGAGCATGTAGTCAACATCACCAGGATCCTCGGTAAATTTCACCTGAAGCATGTAGTAAACATCACGGGGATTCCGATAAATTTCACCTGCAGCATGTAGTGAACATCACGAGGATCCCTGGTAAATTTCACTTGCAGCATGTAGTGAACATCACGAGGATCCCTGATAAATTTCACTTGCAGCATGTAGTGAGCATCACGAGGATTCCCAGTAAATTTCACCTGCAGCATGTAGTGAACATCACGAGGATCCCCAGTAAATTTCACCAGTAACATGTAGTGAACATCACGAGGATTACCGGTAAATTTCACTTGCAACATGTGGTGAACATCACGAGGATTACCGGTAAATTTCACTTGCAGCATGTAGTGAACATCACGAGGATTCCTGGTAAATTTCACTTGCAGCATGTAGTGAACATCACGAGGATCCCTGATAAATTTCACTTGCAGCATGTAGTGAACATCACGAGGATACCCAGTAAATTTCACCTGCAGCATGTAATGAACATCAGAAGGATTCCCGGTTGTTATTACCTGCAGCATATAGTGAACATTATGAGGATGACCGGTAAATTTCACTTACAGCATGTAATGAACATCACGAGGATGACCGGTAATTTTCACCTGCAGCATGTAGTGAGCATCACGAGGATCCCCGGTATATTTCACCTGCGTCATGTAGTGAACATCACAAGGATCCCCAGTAAATTTCACCTGCAGCATGTAGTGAACATCACGAGGATTCCTGGTAAATTTCACCTGCAGCATGTAGTGAACATCACGAGGATTCCTGGTAAATTTCACCTGCAGCATGTAGTGAACATCATGAGGATCCCCAGTAAATTTCACCAGTAACATGTAGTGAACATCACGAGGATTACCGGTAAATTTCACTTGCAACATGTGGTGAACATCACGAGGATTACCGGTAAATTTCACTTGCAGCATGTAGTGAACATCATGAGGTTCCCTGGTAAATTTCACCTGCAGCATGTAATGAACATCAGAAGGATTCCCGATTGTTATTACCTGCAGCATATAGTGAACATTATGAGGATGACCGGTAAATTTCACTTACAGCATGTAGTGAACATCACGATGATCCCCAGTAAATTTTATTTGCAGCATGTAGTGAACATCACGAGGATTTCCGGTAAATTTCACTTGCAGGATGAAGTGAAGATAAGGAGGATCCCTGGTAAATTTCACATGTAGCATGTAGTGAACATCACGAGGATTACTGGTAAATTTCACATGCAGCATGTAGTGAACATCACGAGGATTACCGGTAAATTTCACCTGCAGCATGTAGTGAACATCACAAGGATTCCCGGCAAATTTCACCTGCAGCATGTAGTGAACATCACAAGGATTCCTGCTAAATTTCACCTGCAGCATGTAGTGAACATCACGAGGATCCCCAGTAAATTTCACCTGCAGCATGTAGTGAACATCACAAGGATTCCTGGTAAATTTCACCTGCAGCATGTAGTGAACATCACAAGGATCCCCAGTAAATTTCACCTGCAGCATGCAGTGAACATCACGAGGATCCCTGATAAATTTCACTTGCAGCATGTAGTGAACATCACGAGGATACCCAGTAAATTTCACCTGCAGCAGGTAGTGAACATCACAAGGGTTACTGGTAAATTTCTCCTGCAGTATGGAGTGAACATCATGAGGATCCCCAGTAAATTTCACCAGTAACATGTAGTGAACATCACGAGGATTACCGGTAAATTTCACTTGCAACATGTGGTGAACATCACGAGGATTACCGGTAAATTTCACTTGCAGCATGTAGTGAACATCATGAGGTTCCCTGGTAAATTTCACCTGCAGCATGTAATGAACATCAGAAGGATTCCCGATTGTTATTACCTGCAGCATGTAGTGAACATTATGAGGATGACCGGTAAATTTCACTTACAGCATGTAATGAACATCACGAGGTTGACCGGTAATTTTCACCTGCAGCATGTAGTGAGCATCACGAGGATCCCCGGTATATTTCACCTGCGTCATGTAGTGAACATCACAAGGATCCCCAGTAAATTTCACCTGCAGCATGTAGTGAACATCACGAGGATCCCTGGTAAATTTCACTTGCAGCATGTAGTGAACATCACAAGGATTCCTGGTAAATTTCACCTGCTTCATGTAGTGAACATCACGAGGATACCCTGTAATTTTCACCTGCAGCATATAGTATACATCAGTAGGATCCCTGCAGCATGTAGTGAGCATCACAAGGATCCCCGGTATATTTCACCTGCGTCATGTAGTGAACATCACAAGGATCCCCAGTAAATTTCACCTGCAGCATGTAGTGAACATCACGAGGATCCCTGGTAAATTTCACTTGCAGCATGTAGTGAACATCACGAGGATTCCTGGTAAATTTCACCTGCTTCATGTAGTGAACATCACGAGGATACCCTGTAATTTTCACCTGCAGCATATAGTATACATCAGTAGGATCCCGTGAAAATTTCACCTGCAGCATGTAGTGAACATCACGATGATCCCCAGTAAATTTTATTTGCAGCATGTAGTGAACATCACGAGGATTTCCGGTAAATTTCACTTGCAGGATGAAGTGAAGATCAGGAGGATCCCTGGTAAATTTCACATGTAGCATGTAGTGAACATCACGAGGATTACTGGTAAATTTCACATGCAGCATGTAGTGAACATCACGAGGATTACCGGTAAATTTCACCTGCAGCATGTAGTGAACATCACAAGGATTCCCGGCAAATTTCACCTGCAGCATGTAGTGAACATCACAAGGATTCCTGCTAAATTTCACCTGCAGCATGTAGTGAACATCACGAGGATCCCCAGTAAATTTCACCTGCAGCATGTAGTGAACATCACAAGGATTCCTGGTAAATTTCACCTGCAGCATGTAGTGAACATCACAAGGATCCCCAGTAAATTTCACCTGCAGCATGCAGTGAACATCACGAGGATTACCGGTAAATTTCACTTGCAACATGTGGTGAGCATCACGAGGATTACCGGTAAATTTCACTTGCAGCATGTAGTGAACATTAAGAGGATCCCTGATAAATTTCACTTGCAGCATGTAGTGAACATCACGAGGATACCCAGTAAATTTCACCTGCAGCATGTAGTGAACATCACAAGGGTTACTGGTAAATTTCTCCTGCAGTATGGAGTGAACATCACGAGGAACCCCGGTAAATTTCACCTGCAGCATGTAGTGAACATCACAAGGATTCCTGCTAAATTTCACCTGCAGCATGTAGTGAACATCACAAGGATTCCTGGTATATTTCACCTTCAGGATGTTGTGCACATCACGAGGATACCCAGTAATTTTCACCTGCAGCATGTAGTGAACATCACGAGGATACCCAGTAATTTTCACCTGCAGCATATAGTGAACATCACGAGGATACCCGGTATATTTCACCTGCAGCATGTAGTGAACATCACGAGGATCCCCAGTAAATTTCACCTGCAGCATGTAGTGAACATCACAAGGATTCCTGGTAAATTTCACCTGCAGCATGTAGTGAACATCCCAAGGATCCCCAGTAAATTTCACCTGCAGCATGCAGTGAACATCACAAGGATTACCGGTAAATTTCACCTGCAGCATGTAGTGAACATCACAAGGATTCCCGGCAAATTTCACCTGCAGCATGTAGTGAACATCACGAGGATCCCCAGTAAATTTCACCTGCAGCATGTAGTGAACATCACAAGGATCCCCAGTAAATTTCACCTGCAGCATGTAGTGAACATCACGAGGATTCCCGGTAATTTTCACCTGCAGCATGTAGTGAACACCACGAGGATACCTGGTAAATTTCACCTTCAGGATGTTGTGCACATCACGAGGATACCCAGTAACTTTCACCTGCAGCATGCAGTAAACATCACGAGGATTCCGGTAAATTTCACCTGCAGCATGTAGTGAACATCACGAGGATTCCCAGTAATTTTCACCTGCAGCATGTAGTGAACATCACAAGGATCCCCAGTAATTTTCACCTGCAGCATGTAGTGAACATCACGAGGATCCCCAGTAATTTTCACCTGCAGCATGTAGTGAACATCACGAGGATCCCTGGTAATTTTCACCTGCAGCATGTAGTGAACATCAGGAGGATTCCTGGTATATTTCACCTGCAGCATGTAGTGAACATCACGAGGATACCCAGTAATTTTCACCTGCAGCATGTAGTGAACATCACGAGGATTGCCGCTAAATTGCTGTCTGTCTATTCCTTTCAGCAAATATTTGCTGGCTCTGTGGGATGGCTTCTATCTTATTTGTTTTCTATGTTTCCTTTATGGAAACTAGAATTGTAATTTATTTCCATAATATGCATTTAATCCAGTCACTGTCAGGTTGAAGGCGCATCTCTTGGGGGAATAGGGGAATTCTAACGTTAACCCCTCAGTTGCTGAACAGCATCACTGGTTGTGCAGGGATATTCTCCGGTCTATTGTGATGAGGTTGCACAGAGCATCCCAGGGATGCTGCACGGCGGGTGGGTGTGGTAGGGGGAGGGCGCACACAGATCACTGTCACTGCCTTTTGTTTGCCAGCTGTACAGAGCGAGGGGCAGGGCTTCTGCTCCATAGCCAGAAACCAGGAGGAGATAACATGGGCTTCCCAACCTGCAGGAGATAACATTCCAATTGCAGAGATTCAAGGTACGTCTCCATCTTCTCCTTATTGAACACAAGGCTGCGGATGCTGTAAAGGTGCAGCACCAGATGTGTTCTGCTTCTATTTAACCCATTGTGCCCATTAGTAGATTAATGCATGACTTGTCCATTGACTACCTATTATTGCTATAGCGCCAACATATTCTGCAGCGCTGTAGAGAGATTGGCATAACCCCTGCCCTGTATTCAGTGGGTTTTACAATCTAAGATCCCCCTCGTGAGCATGCATACCCTCCATAGGGCCAATTCCATCAGAAGCCAGTCTGTAGGATAGACCATGCTATGGCATTCAGGCGATTAACCATTCAGTCTCTTTTACTAGCAATTATTGAATGTTTTTTTAGTGTCGGGTGAGTGTACGTGTTTTTTTCTTTCTAGACAAGTAAATCTGAGTGTAAAAATAATGGATGTAACGTAGCTGTGAAATAAAGCACCCTGCTGTGCCTCTTTTCATGGCTGCAGTACTGTCAGCAGCCACCGGGGGCATGCAGGCTGCAGAGGGATGCGCTGACGATAATAAAATAATGCATGTTATATTAGTACAAACACATGATGGAAGACATGCCCATCTGCTGTACGCTGTCCGGCATGTTCCATTTGTGGCAATGCAGAAGCAATAATGAATGCAGCGTGGGAGGACGGGAGAGGCTGTGGTCCTGGACCACTGCTGTACTCAGCTATGGAGATACCTGCTGCTCCTAAGAGCAGTCCTCTAACAAGGGGGGGTCATCTCAGATCTGGCTTAACCATTCCAGCGCATGCACATGTATATGAATGGAGTGGCCCTTGTTAACCCTTAATCGACTCAGATACAAGATGAGGGTGTGACCCGCCAATGAATGGTTGATGTGACTATATACTGGGTGTGACTGGTGCGTGCCGGTGATAAACTTGCAGCCTAGGCCTCTGGACATTATAGGTGTTAGGGCTCATGCAAATGAACATATTTTCTTTCCGTGTCCATTCCGTTTTTTTTGCGAATCGTATGCGGAACCATTTATTTCAACGGGTCTGCAAAAAAAAGCGTGTACCTTTCCTTTCCGTATGTCCGTATTTCCATTCCGCAAAAAAATTGAATATGTTTTATTATTGTCAGCATTATGGACAAGGATAGGACTGTTCTATTAGGGGCCAGCTGTTCCGTTCCGCAAAATACGGAATGCAAATGCGGATTGCAAAATGCATACGGTCGTGTGCATGAGCCCTAATAAAGAGGTTAGGATGGAAAAGCAAGGCTGTTCCGTTACGCAAAATACGGAATGCACACCTTATTTTTTGCGAATCCGTTGTTTGCGAACCGCAAAATACATACGGTCATGTGCATGAGCCCTAAATATAAGTGCTTGAGTCACCTCCTTTTAAATATTCTGTTTCCTAGTTCTATCGTTTTATCAGGAAAGTTGTGTGAAAACCAGTATAGCCATCATTAGCCCCTATACAGTCAGCTGTCCCAGACTCCTGAATGGTAAATCTGCCAACTGCCATAGGCACGGCCATCCAGCCCCTGCAGAAGTCAGAGAAAGGCTCCATGTGATAGCGGCCATATTGAGTGTTAGGGCTCATGCACACAAACATTTTTTTTTTCCGTTCCGTTTCTTTTTTTAAAGGTCCATATGCAGAACCATTCACTTCAATAGGGCTTGAAAAAAAAACGTGCATTCCAAGTCCGTTCCACAAACAATATAGAACATGTCCTTTTCTAGTGCATCTTGTGGACAAGGACGAGCGTTGTTACAATGGATCTGCAAAAAACGGATGCAACACGGATGTCATCTGTTTCTTTTTTGTTTGTTTTTTTGCGGATCTGTGTTCTGCGGACCGCAAAATACATATGGTTGTGTGCATGAGCTCTTAGCCTGCATTTCCAGGTCCAGGTATGACTACACTGTAGACTACTCAATGGCCATGTAAAGGGGTATTCCAACCATTTATGTAGAATAATACATTTTTAGATAAGTGATTATTCCTCCATCCCTCCCCACCAGCAAGACCTTGGTGCGGAGGAGTTGTATGAAGTCAACAATGTGTGATGCCGCTCCATACAACTCAATGGGAGCGGCAGAAGTAAGAGCAGTGGGTTCCTTATAGTCAGACCCCACCCATCCAATATTTATCATCCACTACTTGAAATATCCCTTTAGGCTGAATTCGCGCCTTTAGGCCTCAGGCACACGGCCGTTGTGAAGCCATTCTGTGTATTGGGTACTGCAATTTGCGGTCCCCAATGCACGGGCAACATCCGTGCAGCGGCCGGGATGGATTGCGACCCATTCAACTTGAATGGGTTTGTGATCCGTCCGCACCGCAGAAAAAATAGAACAAGTTCTATTTTTTTGTGGTGCGGAGGCACGGACAGAAACGCCACGGAAGCAGTGCCGAGTGCATGAGCCCTTATTGTGGCGTTTTTCTTGACTTTAGCGTTCTTTGGTGCACTTTTTGCAACAAACACAACACCAGCTCCATAGGTTAGCTGGAAGTCTATGGGAGTCTTGAAATGCAGGACACGTATTTTTTGTTAGTGGCCTTTTTTTCAGTTTGGGTGTGTTTTTTGTGCAGGATGCTGAAGCAATGGCGTTTTTTTTTTTTCACCTGTTTTTTCCATCCCAAGAAAAAATATTCAACCTAAATTTGGTGAGATGTTTTGTAATGAATTGATGATATATCAAATAATATGTCAAATATAATGTTCTACTTCTCGGCTGAGGACACGGAAATGTTAGTTTATCGCTGTCCATCTACAGTTAGCTTCCCGGCATTGAATATTAGCGTACCGTCTGTCTCTTTCCACTGCTTGGCTCATATTTCGGGACATCAATAGTTTGCTCGCCTGCAGTATTGCATGAGGTCATCTGTTGCAGCACAATGATGGAGCTGGAGCTTTCAAAGCTGTGTCCCTTTAACCCTTTAGTATCCTTTGGATACAGTTACTGGTAATACTGGACAACTGTACTGTACATAAATATCCCGCACTGGCCATCTGCACTTTCTAGTTCTCTATATACAGACGGAGTATTTCCTCATCTCGTTGATTAGGTGTCTGCAGATGTTCAAAAGTTGATGAAAAAACCTATGTTTAAAGGGAATGTGATGGCCTATTTTTGAAACCAAGGGGGTCATTTATGAATAGATATACAACACTTTTTGGCATATATCTGTCGCATATTCGTTCGCGAGAACTTGAGCTCATTCTCCCCGGCTAAGAGCTGGTTGCGCTCACAGCCAGGGAGAAGATAACCACTCCCAGGGGAAATACAAGTCTCCGCCTAGTATAACCGAGTCGCCTCATTATAATATAAGGCGCTAAAATATACGGGCGGACGAACGGGGGTTCTAGAAAAAAAATAAAAGTGCCATGGCATCAGTGGGGGCCATTCTATAAGGTAAAATAATAATTATACTAGAGCTAGCCTGATGAAAGGTCCTCATTAAGTGCATATCGTCTAAAACTAGTTTTCATGCTAAACATATTTTTAAGAGTTTTTGGTGTTTATGTGACTAATAATAATCTGAAACTTCTGTATAAATCACTTGTCAGCAGTCATTTCATTATCATCGAAGGCAGGATTACAATGACAGGTAACACACATATATAAGACAAAGGATCCACCATTTATAACTTATGTATTCCTCCTCCCTGCACAATGACCTCTGCACTGGTCACAGAGCATGCCCACAGCACTCTCTCTCTCTAGAAGTCAATGAACATCTGCAGACTACAGATTCCTGTAGTCAGTGTGGCTGCTGTAAAGCATATCTCTGAGTGCTGTCAACAGCATCTCAAGCAAGGCCTCAAGCAAGGCCAACCCCATAATCATCTACAATCTGATGACGCAACCAGATTAGAAATAAAGGATAGGTATCATTATCTGGTTTTAACTAGTTAAAATATCTACCGTATATGATACGTTCCTTTTGAAACCCATCAAAAGTAAGAATGTAGCTTCTGTCGTGTATTAACCTCAAGGTAGGTTAGGTGCTGTGCCACAGAGGCAGCCCATGCAGGAGGCGCATTCTAGGTTAATCTCATGCCACTTTAAAGGGCATCTGTCAGCAGTTTTGTCCCTATGACACTGGTTGACCTGTTACATGTGCACTTGGCAGCTGAAGACATCTGTGTTGGTCCCATGTTCACATGTGAGAAAAATGATGTTTTATTATATGCAAATGAGCCCCTAGGAGCAACAGGGGCGTCGCCGTTACTCCTAGAGCTTCAGCTCTCTCTGCAGCTGCCGCACCCTCTGCACTTTGAGTGACAGGACTAGGCAGGCGTGGTCACATCTACACTGCCTGACCCTGTCGATCAAAGTGGAGAGGGACCAATACAGATGCCTTCAACTGCCAAGCGCACATGTAACAGGTCAGCCAGTTTCACGGTTACAAAACTGCTGACAGATGCACTTTAATAGGTGGAAAGAAACTGCACAGAGATCTGGTCTCCACAGCTGCTGAAATGTTATCCTAACCATAAAAAGGAGACCACTTGAGATGGTTAGGAAGCTGGTGGCCTCAAGCAGCACTTGAGAGACGGGGACTCCATTATCTATCAACAGAACGGAATAACTGCACTTCTCCGACTATCCGAGAAAAAAAGTTCAACTTAAGGGTTCAAGAAAAAAATCTGAGCTTCATACTTGTTCGTAATACATGAACACTTTATTCAGTAGCCAGGAATCTTGTATCTGCAGCACCATCCAGTCTGAGGGCAGTAGTCCACACCCATACAGAATGTGGTACGGATGGATGCTGCTGGACGGGCCTCTGATATGGAGGACAAGCAAGGTTAATCTAGTCCACCCTATGTTACAGTACATGCTAGGTCAGCCATTTGACCACACACGTGACATGCAAATTGTCCATTGATCCGGTGAGATGTGTACAGAAGCAATCGCTGCGTGCATTAACCCAAAGCGATGTCACAGGAGTCATGCATCTGCCTGAGCTAATGGATGAAGGAGCCTCAGATGCCGTGTTAGTTCTTAGTGCTGGTTACAGGGCACCTCCCGGGGTTAAATCGTACAAAGCTCACTTTTTGTAATAATGTTTTTGCGTGATTTATTATTTATTTTTATGCTCTATAAATGTTTTAGATTTTTGGGTTCAGGTAGGAGCTCGGTGGCTCAGGAGGATCTGTATTACCTTATCCTATTCGCTCCTCCATTCTGTCTTGCGGATCGCCCCATGTGTGTCACCAGCTATAGGAGAGGGTTGCATGTAAATCACCCTCCAATGTGACTCACTCGAGTTATTTTAGATTCACGCCTATGTGATCCTCCCACGCAGCTGTGTGAATACCAATCTGCCGGCTCCTCATGACAATCTGAAAGTCTCCGCTGTGGGGAACGATCACATTGATTTTTAATGGAAAAATTAACACTTAAAACGGAGAGATGTGGTTCTACATGAGGATATTCTTCACTGTAAGACCAGATGCTAGCGGCAAATCTCAGGCCAAGCCAGAGCCCCACAGAATGCGGGTGCAGCCATTTCCTCCCCAGAAGGACTTGTTGCTCACGCTCATGCTCCATGCTGATGTATGGAATTTCTTCATGAGCTAGCTATTTACCTGTTTGAGTTTTAAGTCTTAAGCGATATTACGTGACTTTTTTTAAATATATATTTTTTTATATCTTGGAGGCTCCACCGATAACCAGCCGTCTCGGAAGATATCATTTTGCAGTGCTTGATAGGACATTGGCATGCAGTGGGTATGGTGCCGCAGAAAGCTCTACATGAAAAATGTGTTTTTATGAGGTTTTACTGCAATTGCTGCATTTTGAGTAGAAATCGTTTCCCATTTCTAGGAAGAAAAAACAGGTCCATATTTTGTACAACTGTATGGGGTGGAAGAAATCCTGCAACACAACAAAGGGCTTTGGGATCAAGGTATCGAAATTCCACTACCAAACTGACCTGCAAACATCCAAATCAGGGTTCATGCACACAAACGTATTATCTTTCCGTGTCCGTTTTTTTTGGCAGACCGTATGCGGAACCATTCACTTCAATGGGTCCACAAAAAAAAAGGAAGTTACTCCGTGTGCATTCCGTTTCTGTATATTCGTATTTCCGTTACGCAAAAAAATAGAACATGTCCTATTATTGTCCGTATTACAGACAAGGATAGGACTGTTCTATCAGGGGCCAGCTGTTCCGTTCCGCAAAATACGGAATGCACACGGATGTCATCCATATTTTTTGCGGATCCGTTTCTTGCGAACCGCAAAATACATACGGTCGTGTGCAAGAGCCCTAATAAAGAGGTTAGGAAGGAAAAGCAAGGCTGCTTACTTCCAAACAACAGCGCCACTCTTGTCCACGGGCTGTGTGTGGTATAGTAACTCTTGGCCTAGCCTGGCCTTTGCTCATACTAAGGCCATCACTACTTCATTGGCTGGGGTTCAACAAAACACACCCACATCAATCAGCTGTTCTGGCACCAACTCATGTATCCTGATATTTAGTTTGATATCACCTGAGAACAATACATTAAAGGGGCTGTCTCACCATGATGATTTACCAGCTATCCTACGAGAACAGGGATGCCTGAGGACCCTGAATGAATGGAACGACGATGACATGTGCCCCCTCTGCTCCATTCATCTCTATAGGACTGCTGGAGATAACCCAACTCTGTACTTACTTCTCTTAAAGGGGTTGTCCGGGCTCAAAGTTGAACCCGGACATACCTCCATTTTCACCCCAGCAGCCCCCTGACTTGAGCATTGGAGCAGTTCATGCTCCGATGCGCTACCTTGCCCTGCGCTAAATCGCGCAGTGTGTTCGGTGACGTCACCGGCACTGATGGGCGGGCTTTAGTGCTGTGCTGCCCTAGCCAGTAAAACGGCTAGGGCAGTGCTAAAGCCCGCCCATCAGAGCCGGTGACGTCACCGAACACACTGCGCGATTTAGCGCAGGGCAAGGGAGCGCATCGGAGCATTAGATGCTCCAATGCTAGCCTCAGGGGGGCTGCCTGGGTGAAAATAAGGGTATGTCCGGGTTCAGCTTTGAACCCTGACAACCCCTTTAAGTGGTTCCATAGAGATGAATGGACTGGATGCATGCGTGACCATCGCTCCATTCATTTTGGGGACTCAGGGACTCTTGTAATCATTAGGGGTCCCAGCAGTCGAAACCCCATCAATCAGATACTTATTACCCATCCTGTAAAAAAGTGGTGAGTTGTAAGAGACAACCTCTTTATAGAGAATCAGTCACCTTGGGCAGGGCCTAATAAGTACAGTAATATCTGTAAAGAACATCTGCTGTTGACTCCAGATCAGTAATTTCTATATTGATACTCACCCCCATTCCCCAGCTATCCGCACACAAACCATCCATGGAATGCATTGGGAGGACTCCTGTGCATGCGCACATAACAGAGAGAACTCCTGTGCATGCGCACATAACAGAGAGGACCCCAGGAGAAGTCCTCTCTATGCATTCTTCAGCTGGCTTGTGGCACATAGAGGGGAAATGGGGGTGAATATCGACAGATTGCCTTTAAGAGGTTGAGCTCTGAGCCTGGACATAAGCTCCTCTTCACACACAAAAAAATGTTCAGATGGTGTACCCTGCTCCCCTTCACACATCTAGCCTGTATCAGTGGAGCCTCAGAGCATTTCTAGATCTGATGCTTCCCCCGGCCCTGTAGGACAAGGGCTCTTTCTTCACTACTGGTGATGTACTGGGCTTCTCATGGGCATGCTAGGCAGAGGCTTCCGCCTAGTACTGAGCCCAGTGACATCATCAGCACAAATGGATGGTCTACACCGGGATCACTGCTAGGCGGAAGCCTCCTCCTAGGATACTTGAAAAAAAAAAGCCGGGTACGTCACCGGCAGTAAACAAACAGCCCTTGCAGGAGCATCGGAGTAAGAAATGCTCTGTTGCTCCACTTATACGGGCTAAATGTGTGAAGGGGAGCTTAAGTGGAAAAGCAGGGTGCACCATATGAACATTTTCTTTCTTGGGGGAAAAGCTTCCTATTGTGGATGATATTTTGTGTGTGCTCCTTTACCGATGAGTGTCCCAATAGTAAAGAATATTGAAAAGCCCGTAGGATCAAGGTCATTTGCCTCACTTCCCACTTTTTTGGCTTTTGTGATGTTCGGAAACCTGTAGCTTGATTCTCTTTTGTGTTTTCATTTCCATTAGAAGAGTGCAAAAGGGTAACCGTTCTACATAACAATTGAAATCAGAAAAGATCAGACACATCCCGCTTAATGAATACTCTTATCCGCCTCCAGTTTGCACAAATTAATGACCCTAGTGGGAATTTTGCAGACTCATTAACTTACTGGAGACCTTAAATATCTTAATATGAGCTCGTTCTTCTATGCATGGATATACTTGTAGAAAATATTTATCTATTTGGTTCCTTTTAGCTGAAGGTTCAAAAAATGTTAAAGACACATTCAGGGCTGGTGGGGCACATCACCCACCCCTGCTGAAAGGGGCATCATGGAAGACCTGGCACCTATGGCTTGCAGGCAATGCAAATCTTAACTTTAATTGTATAGTAGTAATATTGGTGTACTTTATGTATAGGGCTATTATTTAGTCCCTGTGTGTTGGCAGTGTTTCAGCATTGTATGGTGGTACTGGGTGCAGGAGCGGACATAGACAGTAGAGGTCCCCTGTACAAAAACGGTATGTGGGCCCCTTGCCATATAACAATTAGTTTATAAAATGTGCTCCTTGTGCCTTACTATGACCATTTAGTCAATTCTTAATCTAAGAGATCAGAATCTATCGGTAATTTTGAGCCAAGGAAGCCTTGCCTATGGGGCCTCTGGTCAGAGTACATGCTGCACCAAAGGTATGCCCGCTCCTGATTGGGTGGCATTGGCACTTAGGTACTGTACAGCACAGTACATTACTGTTGCAGTGTATGGAGGTGTTGCCATTGTATAGGATTGTGTGGTGTGATTATGAGCACTCATTGGAATGAAGAAAGTGGTTCGTTTTGAACAGTATAGACAGTAAAAAAAATCTTATTCTACCACCTAGGTTGGAGGGTTCAGATCAGGAGCGGACTGGGAACTTAAAGTGGCCCTGGAAAAAAAGCTAACAGTGACCCAATGTTGTAGGTGGATCTAAACTGACAGAAGGTGTGGCATCTCAAGTAGATGGGGCCAATACAAGTTGCCAGGGTCTGTAATACCATAGTACAGAACCAAATACTACAGTGCAGAACAAAATACCTCCCCAGAAGCTGTCCCTCTGTGGTGGCCATGAATAGCTGCCACGTTCTGTCCTCCTCTAATTGTCTCTAATATGGATCTGGAGCAGGTGGTATAGGAGGTGAGATGTGGGCCACAACACCAAGCCAGCCCTACCTTCAGCATGCTGCCTGGACTTCCTCTAATAATGACCACCTATAGTTCCCCCAGTACTATGTACCCGGCCAGCGGCAGTGAGGAGGGCTCAGGAGGCCCTATAGGGTCTATGGCTAGTTCACCCCTGGTTCAGATATGTCTACAGTATTGTAAGTTGACATACAGCATTGTGAACAGGGGGATCGAGGACAATGAGCTGGTCAGGCAGGGCACTTTGTCCATATGACAAACAGTCCAGCTGCACAACCCTCTTCAGCACAGCATCATGCAATGTATCCAAACATGAGGGACAGTCAGATGTCGTAGGATGCAGCAGAGGGCCATAGCGTATCCTCCTCTCTCTTTCTATATTAATGATATGGAAAGAAGTTATGAAATGCTGATATCATCAGTCCCATCATCTGGGCTTCATGTGCCACGTGCGAATCCTTTAGATAAACTAGGGTGAAATCGCTATTATATACATTACATAGACCTTGTACATTTTAAATAATCAAACATATGGATATATTGGTGGTAAAGATAAAAGTAACTAATCCAAAAGATTTCTTCTCTGTCCGCACAGTTTTACAAAATTTTCTTTATTTGCTTTTTTTAACATTCTATATAAAGGCAAATGAAGCAAGTACAGAACAAAAATTGGTGCTTGAAAGTTGTGCCATATTATGTTGTGACGATGATCCTTGTCCATTTTCCGTCTGTAAGGAATGTTCCCGATCCAGCTGGACCACACCTGTCCATACATTACATAGGTAGCCATTCATTTTCATGTAATCTTCAGGGAATTGCATCACCTATATTTACAAACCGGATTCCAAAAAAGTTGGGACACTATACAAATCGTGAATAAATACTGAATGCAATGATGTGGAGGTGCCAACTTCTAATATTTTATTCAGAATAGAACATAAATCACGGAACAAAAGTTTAAACTGAGAAAATGTACCATTTTAAGGGAAAAATATGTTGAATCAGAATTTCATGGTGTCAACAAATCCCCAAAAAGTTGGGACAAGGCCATTTTCACCACTGTGTGGCATCTCCCCTTCTTCTTACAACACTCAACAGACGTCTGGGGACCGAGGAGACCAGTTTCTCAAGTTTAGAAATAGGAATGCTCTCCCATTCTTGTCTAATACAGGCCTCTAACTGTTCAATCGTCTTGGGCCTTCTTTGTTGCACCTTCCTCTTTATGATGCGCCAAATGTTCTCTATAGGTGAAAGATCTGGACTGCAGTCTGGCCATTTCAGTACCCGGATCCTTCTCCTACGCAGCCATGATGTTGTGATTGATACAGAATGTGGTCTGGCATTATCTTGTTGAAAAATGCAGGGTCTTCCCTGAAAGAGATGACGTCTGGATGGGAGCATATGTTGTTCTAGAACCTGAATATATTTTTCTGCATTGATGGTGCCTTTCCAGACATGCAAGCTGCCCATGCCACACGCACTCATGCAACCCCATACCATCAGCGATGCAGGCTTCTGAACTGAGCGTTGATAACAACTTGGGTTGTCCTTGTCCTCTTTCGTCCGGATGACATGGCGTCCCAGATTTCCAAAAAAAACTTCGAATCGTGACTCGTCTGACCACAGAACAGTCTTCCATTTTGCCACTCTCCATTTTAAATGATCCCTGGCCCAGTGAAAACGCCTGAGCTTGTGGATCTTGCTTAGAAATGGCTTCTTCTTTGCACTGTAGAGTTTCAGCTGGCAACGGCGGATGACACGGTGGATTGTGTTCACTGACAATGGTTTCTGGAAGTATTCCTGAGCCCAGTCTCTGATTTCCTTTACAGTAGCATTCCTGTTTGTGGTGCAGTGTCGTTTAAGGGCCCGGAGATCACAGGCATCCAGTATGGTTTTACGGCCTTGACCCTTACGCACAGAGATTGTTCCAGATTCTCTGAATCTTCGGATGATGTTATGCACAGTTGATGATGATAGATGCAAAGTCTTTGCAATTTTTCGCTGGGTAACACCTTTCTGATATTGCTCCACTATCTTTCTGCGCAACATTGTGGGAATTGGTGATCCTCTACCCATCTTGGCTTCTGAGAGACACTGCCACTCTGAGAAGCTCTTTTTATACCCAATCATGTTGCCAATTGACTTAATTAGTGTTAATTGGTCTTCCAGCTCTTCGTTATGCTCAAATTTACTTTTTCCAGCTTCTTATTGCTACTTGTCCCAACTTTTTGGGGATTTGTTGACACCGTGAAAATTTGAATCAACGTATTTTTCCTTTAAAATGATACATTTACTCGGATTAAACGTTTGATCTGTCATCTACGTTCTATTACAAATAAAATATTGACATTTGCCATCTCCACATCATTGCATTCAGTTTTTATTCACAATTTGTTTAGTGTCCCAACTTTTTGGGAATACGGTTTGTACTAATTAGAGCCGGATTCTGAGTAATCTTTTATTCTACTATGTTTTTATTTTCTGTTTGTAGGTTTTTTATTCCTGTACATAATTATGGGGCATCCACCTTGCCTGTGCTGCTAATAGCGTTAAAGATTTACTTTACAGCAGCCCCGTGGACATAGGAACCTATAGAACAGGCATCCTCAAACTGCGGCCCTCCAGCTGTTGTAAAACTACAACTCCCACAATGCCCTGCTGTAGGCTGTTACCTGTCGGCTGTTCGGGCATGCTGGGAGTTGTAGTTTTGCAACAGCTGGAGGGCCGCAGTTTGAGAATGCCAGCTATAGACAGAAGATGTTTACTGATTGTGTTGTGGGCATGCTCTGCGACCTATCTAGAAAGAAAGAAGATGAGCTGTGACCATCACCTACTGTGAATGGTGGATCCTCTATTATCTACATATAGGTGTGACCTTTCATTGTAATCCTCCCTGTGATGATAATGAGATGAATGATGAAATTGATCTCGGGAGAACAGGCAGCATCAGCCTATTAGGAAGCTCAGTGACCAGAACAAAAACTGAAGGATTTCAAAGATTTTTTTAAATAGAGATAGTGACAGCACCGACAACATAATGCCCCTTTCACACGAGCGAGTTTTATGCGTGGGTCCAATGACGTGAACGCATAGCACTCGCACTGATACCTGACCCATTCATTTCAATGGGTCTGTGTACATGAGCGTTTTTTTTTTCACGCATCAGTTCTGCGTTGCGTAAAAAACGCAGCATGTTCTATATTCTGCGTTTTTCACGCAGCCCTGGCCCCATAGAAGTGAATGAGTGAAAGCAAGTACGGATGTGATGTGTTTTTCACTGATGGTTGTTAAGAGATGTTGTTTGTAAACCTTCAGTTTTTTATTGCGCGTGCGTGAAAAACACGCATGAAAATGCATTGTACCCGCACGGAAAAAAACTGAATAACTGAACGCAATTGCAGAAAAATGACTGAACTTGCTTGCAAAATGGTGCGATTTTCACTGAACATATCCTGAACGTATCTGGAGCCAATCCGTCACGCTCGTGTGAAAGATGAGGAAAAGTGGAGAACCGCAAGTTCCGGTGCCAACCAAAGGCTAAGACAGCCACATTCATGTAGTAGAGATTGAGGCACCCAGATTTTTTATTTATGCATTATTTTCATATTCCAGTTGCCCAATTTTTGCCCAAATCAGAAAATAAAGAGAGCCGACCGGACGTTTCGGTCTCAAACGGACCTTTCTCAGCGGTCATAAATTATTTTATCTGTGAGGCGTATGGGGTAATCAATCGGCAGCTCGTGTGAAAGAGGCCTAAAGGAGACAATATTGATACGTGTCCCCCACTAAATAATAAGGATACTGGAAAATCTCACTTCTCTGTCACTCCAGGACAGGGTTAACTCCACTCTGCTATAATGTCTGCCTGGCAGGATGACAGCAGGAACTGAGATTGCTGCATTATTCATTTTCATTTGTATTTACCACTTGGTTCCATCACAAAACATCCATTTTTCATTAATTACTGATTGGATGTGAATCTGTTCCAAGCCTATAATTATATGTCTGCAGTTACCAGAACAATCTACAAGTGAAATCAACTCAAACACACATTTTGGGGTAATCTCATTTTCCACTTTATAGGCACAACTTAAGAAAATGACCCATTAGTAGAGAGGAATGGCACAGAGATGTATCTCTATAAGAAGCTAAGGCCCCATGCACAGGACCGCTGTGTGTTTTGCAGTTCGAAAATTGCAGATCCACAAAACACGGATGGCGTTCGTGTGCGTTCCACAATTTGAGGGACGGCACGGACAGCCATTAATATAACTGCCTATTCTTGTCTGCAAAACGCGGGCAAGAATAGGACAGGTTATATTTTTTTGGCGGTGTCACGGCTGAGGATGGGGAAAACCCTCAGCCGTGCGGTGCCAGGAGATGGAAGGGTTGTCACTTGGCCAGAACCACAGAATTAGGGAGCAGGTCACCTCCTAGCGCTTCCCTAATCTGACCCTGACTCCTAGCTGCATGGGCCGCCCTTAAAGGTAGGAGGGCCCATACTCAGGAACCTCGGATCCCTACTGACCCTCCGTCGTTCCCTGAGCTAGGAGCTGGGTAGACAGCCCGTTCCTCCAAGACACGGAGAAACAGAAGCCTAATGAGGCCAAGCTACAAAGGAAACAGAAACACCTTATGGCAGTGACAGGCAAACGCAATCAACACAACACTTACCTGCCACAGACAACACAACCAGGAACCCATGTGCAGGTGCTGTTTGTTCAGGACACCAACAAAGACAGCACACACAGACCCGGACCATAAGCTGCAATAATACAGAAACCCCACACACACCTAGATAACACCGAATAACAAAGTTTTATGACCAGAAGGGAGGCCCCCACTGGTAGATGGTAAAGTAACCAGGAGGATGTCTCCAGCAAGCATGGCTGAAGCACCCTCTCTGACTACTGCCTTACACTGAGGCTTTATAGGCCTAAGAGGCCACACCCAACGGTCAGACACACCCAGTGACTCACACACACACTGGGAAGGGAGTTAACCCTTCCAGCACCAGGGAAGGGAAAACACCACTTAAAGGGGAAGTGCACACAATACATAAACACAAGTGCACACATACACAGATATCACACACAACCGCATGCACAGCATAGCAAGCTGCCACATACATACTGTTGCCAGCGGCAACCACAGGTGAGGCAAATACCACAGCCCTCACCTGTGATTGACAACCAAACTAAACCGCTGACAACCGCGGTTCAGGAGTCACGGTCATGGCCGTGACAGGCGGACCACGGAACGGAAGAACGGCCCCATTGAAGTGAATGTGTCCGCATCCAAGCCGCCAAAACTGCGACTCAGATGCGGACCAAAACAACAGCTGCGTGCATGAGGCCTAATTCAGATGCTTTTAAAGGGTGTCTCCACTGAAAAGCAAATATCAACCTACAATGGGATGTCATTTATAAGTGAGCGTAGGTCGAGAATCCCTTCTTTCATTACTTTCATCAGTTAGCCAACGCAGAAGACAGACAGAGTGTCTCTGATGCCGAATGACCTGCCGTCAAGCCCAATGATTTCAATGAGAACTGTACAATGCTTTTTTTTATTCCCCGTGTGGTGATGAACTTTGGTTTCCACACAGATTACAGCTGTTTCCTTAGGGCAGGGGTAGGCAACCTCCGGCTCCCAGCTGTTGTGAAACTACAACTCCCAGTATGCATACTTGCTCTGCTCTTTTAAGAACTCTCATAGAAATGAATGGAGCATGCTGGGAATTGTAGTTTCACAACATCTGGGAGCCGGAGGTTGCCTACCCCTGCCTTAGGGGTTAGAGCAGCAGGACACTTTTATTACTTACATAGTATGGACATGTTCCCCAGTGTTTTACAGATCATCACTCACTGTCCCCATTGGAGCTCACAATCTAAATTCACTATCAGTATGTCCTTGGAGCCAGGGGTGTATATATCACGAGGCAAACAAGGCATTTGCCTAGGGCGGCACTTGCCAATGGGGCGGCAAAATGCCTTGTTTGCTTAGTGATAGTTACACTCCAGTGACTGCTCGCTCCTCTGCCTTCGGCATCCTCCTCCTCTCCGTCTCTCTGGAACAGTCCCCGCCCCTCCCTCTCTCTCCTCCAATCAGGGGGAGCATTACATGGGGGAGCGGTCACATGACCAGTGCCGGACATGACCAGGGACACGATGGCTGAGGATGAGCTGGCCTCCAGGCTGAACCGGCACCTGCGGATGGAAGACCCGGCGGAGGCGGAGCAGGACCCGCCGCAGATGAGGGTCTTCAACCCATACACCGAGTTCAAGGAGTTCAGCAGAAAGCAGATCAAGGACATTGAGGGGATGTTCAGGCGGTGAGTTCCCGGAGTGCTGGGGCAGTGACCCCGGTGCCCATCACCAGTCTCTGATGCGCTGGCCACACGCAGATGGAGCTGAACTTGTGTCTGCAGGGGAGAACTAATCTCCAGTAAGAGCTTGCCGTACGTGCAGTCCTATGCAAAACTACAGGCAGCGCGCGAGAAGTGCTCAGTGACAAACTCAGCTCTGCTACATCTGTGTGTAATGAGCACATATACGCTGGATGGACATTTAGGGTCCAAAGCGACCAATCAGTGCCTTGCTTTCTTCTTTTAAACCGTGGCCCCTGATTGGCTGGTTTATGTGGGGGCCCCATTGGCCCTCTTCACCGCTTCATGTTGTTAATAGAGTGGTCCTCTAAACATCCCACATAGACAGATTTCCCTACACATCGCCCTTCATTTTGTGATGATTCTTTTTCAGGAAAGGGTGGAGCCTAAAGAGGAAGGGGTGTGGTTTACAGGGGAAGGGGTTTGGCTTTGACAGGGAGGGGTGGGTCAAATTTATATTAGGGGGGTGCCTGAGTTTAGTCTCGCCTAGGGAAGCACAAAACCAAGATACACCACTGCTTGGAGCACTGGGGGAAACCCACGCAAACACAGGTAGAAAATACAAACCACATGCAGATGTTGTCCTTGATCAGATTTGAACCTAGAAACTCAGCGCTGCATGAGCCCTAAGTCTCAAATGCTGCACCATACTTCCCCGTGTAAGGCCTCACGCACCCGGCCGTTTTTGTGGTCCGCATCCGAGCCGCTGCATTTTTTGCTGCTCGGGTGCGGACCCATTCACTTCAATGGGGCCGCAAAAGGTGCGGACAGCACTACGTGTGCTGTCCGCATCCGTTGCACCGTTCCGTGGTCGTGCAAAAAAAATATAGCATGTCCTATTTTTTCATTTTTGCAGACAAGAATAGGCATTTCTACAATGGGCTGCCCGTTGTGTTCCGCAAATTGCGGAAGGCATACGGGTGGCTTCAGTTTTTTACGGATCCACGGTTTGCGGACCGCAAAAAACGGCACGGTCGTGTGCATGAGGCCTTAAGCTGATTGTTTTGTCTTTCTTCACTAAAAATTCCTCCTTATTTTATAGTGATTATTTATAATCCGTGTAGTAAAATGATACTTTTGTGTTTGTTTTTATATGTATTTTACATAATTTTGTTGCCTTTTGTTTACTTATTTTTCAATATATTTCTATCCGATTCTACGCAGAAAAAAAACACTGTGCTACTTGGAAACTTCACTGTGCAGAGCTCTGACTGCTGACAGATTGTGGGACTATCCAGAATAGCACATGAAAAACCCTTCCTAAATGTTCTGTTCTCTTCCCATATTTTTGTGGATTTTACCATCTAGTTTTAGTCCTCCTGTTATGTTTACATTGCAGTAACATTCCTGTGCTTGCAGTGCAACATAGTAACATAGGGGGGAACTGATCATTTTTGGTGTTTTTGGTGTCAGTTTTAAATCTGGTTTGTGTCGCTGCGCCACATTTATGAACTGGCGCTCAGTTTTATTCAATTTGGCGCAATATGGTTTAGCCGCTCTCAGTGAAAGTACGCCAGGAGATTGCAACTTTTAAGAAAGTCAAACATCATAAATGAGACATACCACAGTTTGAATCTCTAATCCTGAACCACGTTTTTTTTTTTTTTTTTTTTTTAGTTTACTGAGGTGGCAAGGCTCACCAAATGTCGCAAAAATATGCACAAAATGACGCATGCAACATCTCGTGACATTTTTACTACCATAGTAGATTTGATAAATGACCTCCATTCGTTGAGGCTGAAAGAAGACGTCCGTCCAACCAGTTCAGCCTGGTATTCTACAAAGTTGATTTAGAGCAGGCATGCTCAACCTGCGGCCCTCCAGCTGTTGTAAAACTAAAACTCCCACAATGCCCTGCTGTAGTCTGATAGCTGTAGGCTGTTCAGGCATGCTGGGAGTTGTAGTTTTGCAACAGCTGGAGGGCCGCAGGTTGAGCATGCCTGATCTAGAGAAAAGCAAAAAAACCTCATGAGGTAGAAGCCAATGTTCCTCATCTCAACAGGAAAGAAATTTCCCAAACTTCAAATCTGAAAATCAGAATAGCTATAGCACTCCAGAAATACATCCAGGCCCCTCTCTAGTAGCTATAGCCTGTAATATTATTACGCTCCAGAAATACATCCAGGCCCCTCTCTAGAAGCTATAGCCTGTAATATTATTACGCTCCAGAAATACATCCAGGCCCCTCTTGAATTCCTTTATTGTACTCACCATCACCACCTCCTCAGGCAGAGAGTTCCATAGTCTCACTGCTCTTACCGTAAAGAATCCTCTTCTATGTTTGTGTACAAACCTTCTTTCCTCCAGACTCAGAGGATGTCCCCTCGTCACAGTCCTGTGGATAAATAGATGATGGGAGAGATCTCTGTACTGACCCCTGATATATTTATACATAGTAATTAGATCTCCTCTCAGTCGTCTTTTTTCTAAAGTGAATAACCCTAATGTTGATAATCTTTCTGGGTACTGTAGTCCACCCATTCCGGTTATTACTTTAGTTACCCGTCTTTGAACTCACTCACTCACTCAAGCCCTACATCAGGGATCAGAAACGTTCGGCACTCCAGCTGCTGTAAAAACTACAACTCCCACCATGTGCACTTACTTGGCTGTAGAAGTGAAGGGAGGATTCTGGGAGTTGTAGTTTCTAAACAGCTGTAGTGCTGGAGGCTGCTCTACATTGTACACAATATTCCATGTGGGATCTGACTTTAAAATCATCTCATGTGTTAATGAGCAGGGCTGCAGGGTGTTTCATGACGGTAATGAACCAGTCCTCCCCACAGCCCTTTCCCAGCAGTACGCCATTATGTACTGAAACTTCTAAACAGAGACACATAATAGGCACAGATTCATCAGCAGCGTCTTGTTGAAATGTCACTGAGAAAGGCCATGTGCATTGACCTGATGATATAAGGACAGGTCTAAATACCAGGGGCCAGTCACAAGCGTATATGACAGCAGCGCCCTGACTGATATCTCCTCATACAGCAGACACTCGATTTCATAAAATCTAATCTAATGACATTTTATTTCTCAGAAACAATAGCTTATTCCTACGTCCGTTATTACAATTGTCCCTGTGGCGGCCCCAACACGCGGATGATTATTAAATGGCAGTGAGGTCCGTATGGCAGTGTAGGACAGGGATCAGCAACCTCTGGCACTCCAGCTGTTCTGAAACTACAACTCCCAGAATCCTGCTTTCCCTTCTGTGAGAGTTATGTGCATGCTGGGAGTTGTAGTTTCACAGCAGCTGGAGTGCTGAAGGTTGCTGATCCCTGTTGTAGGACGTGGCCCTCGCAGTGGTCAGACACTTTTTCTGTGAGACATGGATCAGAATAGGTCCTGTCCCGAGTTTGACACCAACTCTTAATCTTCTTGGACGTCTATGGGTCCATGTGCAGTCTGTTGAACACACAGATGGGAAATATGTTTGTACAAAGTTTTAATTTTACCCATTTATATAGGAATTTGTTCACACTAGTGCTCATTTATAATGAGAGCCTCAGCACTTTGTTGTATGGCGGATATGACTGGGAGCCAATGGACCCCACTGAATTAGAGTCCTCCAGGTTCCGTTGTGATTTCTGTAGATGTGATGAATAGCACTGCATCTACCGTTGGATATTAGAAGGAATTAGTATGAATAGCCCTACCTGATGGGTCCATGACATGGATCTTGTATGACAGTAAACACTATCCCTACAAGTCTGTGCTACAAACCTGTAGGAAAACGTGTGGTGCCTTATGATGTTTCCAGGAGGCACTATATCCTCACCTACAAGCAATGCTTTGTAAGGCTGCATATGATGGAGCATTTCACAATAAATTTCTTCCAGATCCTATGGATAAAAGCTCTGAGTCACTGGACAAACCTCTAGACCAGGGTTTCTCAACTCCGGTCCTCGGGACCCCCCTACCAGTCATGTTTTTTTCAGGATTCCCTTAGTATTGAGCAGGTGATTATAATTAGTGTCCATGCATCAGGACTTACCACAGGTATTCATTCTGTGGGATATTCTCAAATCCTGACCGGTAGGTGCGTCCCGAGGACCGGAGTTGAGAAACCCTGCTCTAGACTGAGCCATGTAATGAATGCCTGTCTGGTTTTAACTATCCCTTTTCTACAACCCATATATCTACCTAATGCCCGTTTCACACTGCCAGCGCAGCCTTCCGGCAGGCTGTTCTGGCACAGAATACAGGGAATCGGTCAGACAAAAAACATTGCACAGCAGTATTTGTCCAGCTGTTTCACTGTATATTTGCTGGATGTGCGGCTGGATCAGCCCTGGTTAATGGGGCCGGACAGCATTCCGGCAGCGTTCGGCAATGCCCGATCCAGCAGGCTGTTCACAGCCAAAACGGCCTGCCAGATCGGTAAACGCTACTGTGCAACTAGCCTAAGACATTTGTAATTGCTCATATTCCTAGTTCAGCACTCTGGACAGCAGCTCACTGCACTCAAAGAAGTCTGTTCTCTGCTCAACAGGAACGCTCATGGTTGGTCTGTAAATCCTGTCCAGGCTAGGTTCACCCGATATTTATGATGTTTGTTTAGCATGTATTCTGGGAAAGCTCCTTGTATACAAGCTAAACATGTCCATAGGCTTACATGTCTATTGTATGGCATCTGTCACAGGCATCCTTTTAACATATTTGTCCTGTCGTATACGTTACAGGCTACAGCTATTGATCACCTACTGTATCCTCAGGATAGGCCATCAATATCAGATTGCTGAGGGGCTGACTCCCAGCACACCTGACGATCATGACATGTTTACCTGCACGCTGTCTACATTATGGCGGAGGTGCAGGGTAATTACAGCTTCACTTGAATGGGTTGTAATCACCCTGCACCACCACTACAATCTAGATGGCATGCAGGTAAACACTGAGGAGGACACAGCCCTTGCACGAGTGCCACCACCCCTTCAAACCGCTGAACGGTCGGGGTGTTTGCAGTTGGACCACCGTCAATCTGTTATTGATGACCTATTTCTTAGGATAGGTTATCGATATCAATAACTGAAGACCATAAATATGACAGGAATAAAGCCTAGTAGAATTGTGTGTTTTTAGTAATGCTCAGTCTAGATAAGTATAAGATTTATAGGCCCACCATATAGATGTAGAAGACACAGCATGCAGCAGATCCATAGACACATCATATAAACACTAAAGGCTTAGCAGGCAGGCAACATATAGACATAGAAGGCTAAACATGTAGTACATCTATAGATCCATCATATAGACCTAGAAAGCTAAGTAGGTATCAGGTCTATAGCCCCATCATATAGACATAGAAGACTAAGCAAGCAGCAGGGATATAGACCCACCATAGAGACATGCAAGGCTAGCAGGTAATAGGCCTGTGTCCAGTGGCGTACATAAGCAGGCCCCATAGCAGTTGGATGGTCTGCCGCTATGGTAGTTATGCCCCTGCCTGTGTCCATTGCTGTCCCACTATGTCTCTTAAGAAAATAGGGGATCATTTACAAACAGATACATGACACTTTTTGACCTATATCTGTTGCAGATAGCGGTGCAAAGGTTATTTGCACAGCAATCTGCGACTTTTCCCTGTTCACACAGGTCTGAAAAAGTGGGCAGGGAGGGGGCAGGCCTGTCTCATTTATCAATTTCTATGCCTATTCTAGGTGTAATAAATGGTCTAAATCTACACCAGCAGGGTACACCGAAGTTATGTAGAAGACGGCACAGTGCAAATCTTACCCAATGGCAAAGTTTGGATATGAGCAATGATGGGCGCTATAGTACTCCTTTTCTCTATCTTTCCGTCTACAGGATCTAAGGCTGGCAATATTATTCTTGCAAACTTGTCTGTAATTCTCTGCTGAGGAGTTCAGTATTTAGATACACCTGCCCAGGACTGTGCCAAAGTGTGGAAGGGTGTATTAGCAATGTCCCCTTCACTGCAGTAAAGTCTTTAAACAGCAGATACCTTGCTGACTGACTCCAATGCTCGTCCATGCAGATTCTGGACCTTCTAGTTCTTTCTTTCTCTTTCTGGAGCCCTGTAGAGTAGAGATGGCTTTCTTCTTCCGAGACATGAGCACATGTAGCTCCTCTCTCTTCCTATATTCACACATAGCTTTTCTTTGAGATATGTGTGAACATAGCCTCAGACAGTATAGGGGCACACCCTATTGGCAGGAGTTGTACATTTATTCATACTCTTCTAGGAGGCATTACAGAGGAACAGCATCATCCAAAGTGATAAGTGAATGTAGTTCAGCATTGGTGTTTCATGGGGACGATAAGTACTATTTACTATGTATATACAGTCCTAATGCCCATTAGGTGTATTTTTTTGGGTAATTTTGTTTATTAGGTTATTGACTATTAACCATATCTGTTCTGCTGATTTTTATGCTTCAGTTTATGCAGTTTTCCTGTAAACATTTTTATGTTTTACCTTTTATTTGGATGCATAAATAACCATAAAAATGCAAAAACGAATGTAAGGGGATTCATTTTAACAAACTACTGTGTGAGCGATGCCCCCATGGACCCCCAGAGTCTCTGCATCTACCAGTAATCTAAGGGTGAAGTCAAACCAGTTTATACCATGAGAGAATGGCCTTTTCCCAATGGGAGCTGCTTCTACCTAGCAACAATGGAAGCCAATTTTCTCTGCCTTGGAAACAGCCGGGGCGTGCCAGCTACTAATCTGCCATGGACGCTCTGTGCAGCCCTGTACTAGCCTTCCTGCTGCTCCTCTGTTGTATATTGTCACTTTAACAGACATTAATTACACTCTGAAAATAACGCGTTCAAACCCTTAGGCACAAGCGCAACAACACAATCCCCAAGTGGCACACGAAATGAATAGCCAAGAGTGTGACCGTGACTCATTCTGAAAAGGTACACACAAGAACATTGCTCTGGCTTCTCCCCGCTCTCATTTTCTACCGACTTTACATTTTGGGGGTCATTTATCAAATCTGCTATGCCAGTTTTGCAGCGTAAAAATACCTAATTTCATGCCAGCGTGCAACATTTGATGCAAATTTTTGCAATATTTGTTCAAATTTTGTGACATTTGGTGAGCCTCGCCACTTTTAGAAGTGGAATGAAAAGTAGATCAGGATTTCTCCTTTAAAGGGGTTATCCTACGATGAATGTAAAAAATGAAAATCTGATATCACATGACAGTCCCTTTCTAACAAAGGGAGAACCAGCCCTGTACCTCACCCGGATCCAGAGCTCCCCCCATTCATTGCTCCAATAGATTTATTTTAAACTAGGAAGATTAGGGGATGTGCACTTTCTCTGGGGCTGTGTCCTTTCTGCTGCAGCACGTGGCAGTTGAAGGATGGAGCATGTGCTTCCATCTCAGTAAGCAGGACAGGGAAATTAGAAAAAGAGCAAACAGCAGGTGGCGCTATACAGATAGATTTCAGTGAATAGCTCAGTGGCTATAATACATTTTTAATTTCATGCAATTAGAAAAGTATGCAGATCCAGATAATGGTTTGAACAATGTAGAATTTTGTAGAATTTTTTTTTCGTGGGACAACCTCCTAATTCTCATTTATGATGTGCAACATTCTAAAAAGTCGCATCTCCATGTTTTAACCCCTTAGCAGCAATTTCCAAGTACAGCTCTCTAGCACCAGTAAGGATGGAGGCAGGTTGGATGGCTGAAATTTAGAACTTGTATTGTACTGGCCTAGTGGTAGTCTGGGTGTAGCCCTCACCTCACAGGTGGTCACTCTGCTGTCTGACTTCTCAAGGATTTACTTGAGAAAAATTGTTGGTCGTTCTCTCTGGATAATCCTTCTTAGGAGCAGGAGCTCAGCAGTGTGCTTCCTCTCCTCTCTTAGGTTGAACTAAAAACTCCTGGTAGGAAATAGCACCAACCCACTCCTACCAAGAGGGGAGGAACAGGGTGGTTAGCCCTGTTGCTGCCAACCTTTGCCATCCACTCCCTACTGAAAATAGCAGCCAAAAACATACAAATAGATAACAATATATAACACATAACTATTTACAATATTCTAAAACATTGCAGATACCACCAGGTATGGGGTACTACACCTGATTAACAGACAGTCATAGAAAATATATAAGGTGCACTCGTAAGGTAAGAAACCCCAAAATACAGTGTTAAAACATTTGATTTGGGGGTTTAGTGCTGGAAAAAGTTCCAGATTATCAGATTTTCTAGGTTACCATTTACCAACTGCATACAGACATCATAAGCCAGATCCTCCACCAACGTAAGAATGTAGAGCTGTCCTTTATAGGAGTTGTCTAGACAGTAAAAAAAAAATAAGATATGGTATACTTTAAAAATCCCTTTCAAATGCTTTCTGGTTCCCCTTTCAGTCTCTATATACTTCCTTGTTTTGCCTTCAGTCTCTCTACTGTCTCTATGTGCTTCCTGGTTCCCCTTTCAGTCTCTCTACTATCTCTACGTACTTCCCGGTTTCCCTTCAGTCTCTCTACTGTCTCTATCTACTTCCCGGTTCTGCCTTCAGTCTCTCTACTGTCTCTACATGGTTCCCCTTTCAGTCTTTCTACTGTCTCTATGTGCTTCCTGGTTCGCCTTACAGTCTCTCTACTGTCTCTATCTACTTCCTGGTTCTGCCTTCAGTCTCTCTACTATCTCTATGTGCTTCCTGGTTCCCCTTTTAGCCTCTCTACTATCTCTACGTACTTCCTGGTTCCCCTTCAGTCTCTCTACTGTCTCTATGTGCTTCCTGCCTCCCTTCAGTCTCTTTACTGTCTCTATCTACTTCCCGGTTCTGCCTTCAGTCTCTCTACTGTCTCTACATGGTTCCCATTTCGGTCTTTCTACTGTCTCTATGTGCTTTATGGTTCCCCTTCAGTCTCTCTACTGTCTCTATGTACTTCCTGGTTCTGCCTTCAGTCTCTCTACTATCTCTATGTGCTTCCTGGTTCCCCTTATAGTCTCTCTACTATCTCTACGTACTTCCTGGTTCCCCTTCAGTCTCTCTACTGTCTCTATGTGCTTCCTGCCTCCCCTTCAGTCTCTTTACTGTCTCTATCTACTTTCCAGTTCTGCCTTCAGTCTCTCTACTGTCTCTACATGTTTCCCCTTTCAGTCTTTCTACTGTCTCTATGTGCTTCCTGGTTCCCCTTCAGTCTCTCTACTGTCTCTATGTGCTTCCTGCCTCCCATTCAGTCTCTTTACTGTCTCTATCTACTTCCCAGTTCTGCCTTCAGTCTCTCTACTGTCTCTACATGGTTCCCCTTTCAGTCTTTCTACTGTCTCTATGTGCTTCCTGGTTCCCCTTCAGTCTCTCTACTGTCTCTATGTGCTTCCTGCCTCCCATTCAGTCTCTTTACTGTCTCTATCTACTTCCCGGTTCTGCCTTCAGTCTCTCTGCTGTCTCTATGTACTTCCTGGTTCTGCCTTCAGTCTCTCTACTGTCTCTACATACTTCCCAGTTCCTCCTTCAGTCTCCGTACTGTACTTCCTGGTTCCCCCTGGCACAGAAATTTGACCATTCAGCCAATCAGTGGCCACAGCAGTGGCCTTCCTGAACCAGTGATTACTTGTGTGGCCACATTTCCGTGTCCATAGGGACTAGGAAGTACAAGGAGAAGCAAGGGACATAGGAAGCGTGGGAATGTGAGTGGCAGGTGGGGGATCAATGAGATGAGTCTTCCTTGTTATGAGGCTGCTGTGTCTGAGACATCTGGTATAACATTACATTTGTCAATGATGGCACACATCCTCCCCGTGTACCTGTAATGCTCATGTTACAATACTTTCACACTTGCGGCAGAGGATTCCGGCAGGCAGTTCCGGCAATGGATCCGGCAAAACGTATGCAAACTGATGGCATTTGTCAGACAGATCTGGATGCGGATCCGTCTGACAAATGTATTGAAATGCCGGATCCGTCTCTTCGGTGTCATCTGGAAAAACGGATCCGGTATACATTTTTTTTTGCATTTTTTTCAGTCTGCACATGCGCAGACCGGAAAGCCGGGTCCGTTTTGCCGGAATACTTAATGCCGGCACTAATACGCTTCAATGTAAATTTATTCCGGCAAGTGTTCAGTCTTTTTGGACGGAGATAAAACCGTAGCATGCTGCGGTATTATCTCCGTCCTGAAATGGCAAAAAGACTGAACTGAAGACATCCTGATGCATCCTGAACGGATTACTCTCCATTCAGAATGCATTAGGATAAAACCGATCAGTTCTTTTCCAGTATTGAGCCCCTAGGACGGAACTCAGTGCCGGAAAAGAATAGCGCTAGTGTGAAAGTATCCTTAGTACAAGTCAGGAGACCTCCTGTTATGTTTCTGCCTTTTACTTACTAAATTAGAATTTAGAGGATGCTATAGAGGGGGATGGGAATATAATGATCCTGTCCTCGTTCTGGGGCAGGGAAGGAGCATTAAGGATGACTGCCCCTTCTAGACCTGCGGGTTATATTTTATCAGGGGTGACTTTCCCTAATACATAAGCATTAAAATGTCTCTACATGCATTAGCTAGAGGGTTTATACTATTAAAACTGCATCTGAAATAATCCCAGGCAAATTTGGGCTCCAGTACAGGATTTGATAATCCCCCTGCTGCCTGTGCCTGCTGAATGATGAGGAGAACTTGGAGCAGAAGCAAAAGTGGGTCAAGATGGCCTTAGCCTTCTCTTATGGAGTCTGCTCCACATGTGGCGCCTGTAGCATCAGTTTCTCTGTCTATGGAAAGTCTCAAAGGGGTTTTTGGGAATCAAATATTGATCAATGTTTGATGTGGTTCATATCCCCAGAACTCCCTATGATCAGCAAAATAAAAGGACAAGCCACTGTGCCTGTGTAAACAATGGGCCATGTTTAAAGGGGGGGGCCTTTTATGCCCCCCCCCCTATTAAAAATTGATGGCCTATCGTAATGACAGGCCACCAATATTTTTCTCGTGGAAGCACCTTTACATATATGGAAAAGTGTATATGCCCTCTGATATCAGAACTCATAAATACTTTACTGGGATCAGAATAATGATAGCCTATCTTCCGGATACCGGCCGTGTGCGTTCTGTAAAAGTCACTTCTCAGTAATCAGCTCATTAAAATCACACACAGGATTACAAGCATAGGTAACTCCTATAGATGGATAACATAAGATCCAACATTCATAATAGGTAATGGCCACAGCTTATCTACTCCCCCTCTCTGAATAATGACCCCTGCACGGTTCACAGTGTTTGTCTATAAAATACTCCCATAGAAGTCAATGAACATGCAGGTTCCCATGGTCCATGTGGCTGCTGTAAAGTATATCTCTAAATGCTGTAAATGGCAGCTTGGGCAAGATGGCCGTCCCCATAATCCTGTACAGGAAATTAAAAAAATCTACAGTCAGAAAATAAAAGCATATTAGAGTGTGTACAGTATCAGTAGCTGGTTTAATTAATAAAAATGTATAGGTTTTATATATTTGCTCATTGAGAAGGTCGCACATGCTCTGTTTCATCCTTCAACTGCCTCCTGAGCTGTGATAGGCAGAGAACTCCAGCAGAAAGGACACGCCCCCTGAGCTGTGATAGGGAGAGCTGAGACACGCCCCCTGAGCTGCAGCAGAAAAGACACTCCCCTTGAGCTGTCAGCTTGATATAAATCTAGAAAGCAATGAACGGGGAGATCTCTAGATCCATATGGGGTACAGGGCTGGTTCTAGCTTTGTTAGAAAGAGATTGTCATGTACTATATGATGTCTGATTTTCATTTTTTACATCAATCATGGCATAACCCCTTTAAGTATTACATGGTGCCCACTGTCTGTTCCTGAGAGACATGCTCATTGCAGCCGCTGTCGGCTCCAGCTAATATCTCACTCTCGGCCTCCACTGCTTTCCTCTACTGAGATGTTTGATTTTGATTAAGATTCTCTTGAAGGGGGGTGTTGAAATGTGGGTGGAGTAGGCACTGGGTTTATCTCACAAAAACAGCCATCTGTCCTCCCTCTTGTCACCAGATTACAGAGTAGATCCTCGTCAGAACTGTGACACACGTGGTTCTGTATGCTCCATCTCCGTCTCATGGGACAGCCATCTGAGCCCAGGAGCGTCTGTCTGCAGAGGAAGAGCCCCCATTACTGCGCCTCTTGTCTGTTATTTTATATCCTGAGTGAGTAATTGATGCACTGGGCTCCCTGCGACCGATCAATGTCACTTTTCTAGCATTAGGGAATATGGGAGATATGTATACAATGCAGGACACAAACTGGACCTACATGTGCACTCCGTGCAGGCAGCAGTATATTTTTTTATTTTTTTATTGTAGATACAATGTATTAGGTTTATTATTATTATTGTTACTGAATATTACAGAACTTTATGTTTTTCTGATGTTTCACTTGCAGTATATTGTGCCATCTTTGCCATTATTAACAGCCAGATATCTGTGATTGGGGTTAAGGACTTCTAGTCCTCAAATAGTTTCATTCTCTGCATTGGTAAGAGGCAATGCACACTGCTATGTGTATACATGTCGTGTAAGGGGGTATTCACACCATGAGGCTGGGTTTGCACACAGCATTTTGTTGAGTTTTTGGTGCCATTTTTGTTGTTATCCATGCCATTTAAAAAAAAAAAAATTGTCCCCAGGATAGGTCATCAATATCAGATCGATGGGAAAGCGGGCTCCAGCACCCCCGCCGATCGGCTGTTTGTAGTGGTGGCATTGCTCATACAAGTTCTGCCTCCTCTTACTGCGCCTCGACTCCATTGCAGCGGCGGTGTAGTGTAATCGCAGTTTTAATGACCCTGCGCTGCTGTTACAATGTAGACGGCATGGAGATCATTTTGAAGAGGATGCAGCACTTGTACAAGCAATGTTACCAATACAAACAGCTGATCAGCGAGGGTGCTAGAGTGTCTCCCCCCCCCCCTCCCTTCGATCAGGTATTGACAGGTCATAAATATTAAGCTACTGTACAACCCCTTGAAGCAGAACTCTAGAAACAGTTGTACACGAACCTCAAAGTGTTAACATTGCCAACAACTGTAATATTCACATAAGGACAAGATCCGGCCGAAATCTACACCTTTCATTCATTTGTCCTTATTTCTTAAATCATACAAATATATTGCTATATCTCTATCTGTCTACCAGAGTGGAGAAAGAAATCAGGAGGACATTACGTATCATAGTGCCGTTTATTAGTGGAATCGCTGGGCACTATTTTCTATACAGGAGAAGTTGTTAGCAGGAGCTCACTGCACTGCACTCCTGGGAGATGCAGGTGCTTGATTATCACATTAGCCATTGTCTGTGACTGCCCACCCTCAGAAAGTGAAGAGACCAGAGCTCAAGAGGGATGAGTAAAGGGCTGAGAAGTTTACATGTTCTCATTGGGTTTCAGTCCTTCATGTACATACAGCGCTGCTCATCTAAGTTTTTCTTGCACAGTATATATTTCAACCAGGCGTTTTGATCCCCGTGTTATAGTGTTACCTTTTTATTATTATTTCCTTCTCTATTCATTGATTATTCAGTCCTCATCTTTGTATCTTCTATTTCTATTTCATCCATCATATCTCATCATGTTGTAGATGTATGCTTTCTGTAAGTGGTTTAGGCCTCTCACATAGCATGCTTTTTTTCACCAGATTTTTTTTTTTGCTTAATTTTTGTGCCATTTTCGTGGCTTGTGCAGGGTGTCGGACCCCCACCGAGCTGATATTTATAGGCGATCAGTACCTAAGTACTGGAAAACCCCTTTAACACGATTTACGTTATGGCATATGTTGGCGTTCACACCCTGAACTTTATTTAGATGGGCCTACCATCTATGCACCTAAACTCTCTATAGCTTGACATATTTTATCTGCCATTTCTCCTTCTAGCTGTTCTCCTACAGTGGAATCCCTTGTGTAAATCGAAGTATATGCCAGCATGCTCTCATGGCCCATGGGACCCAATGCCCTTCCGGGCTGTAAGCATGGAGCCCTCCACTCCTGGGGTACAATATATGATTTGTTAATGGGGTTATATAAGCACTAAAATAAAAAGAGCTTCCACATTTGCTTATACATATAGTTACAGCGCAGACCTCGTGAGACTCGGGGACGTCAGCCGCCGGGCGGAGGGTGATTTCTATGCATTTGTCATTAGAGGCCGCTCTATGGATGGGATACATAATGAAATACTGTAAGTACACGTTCCTCCCTGGGACTGTCCTTGACGACTTGATTATATTTTAATGAGAGTCTCTATATGGGAGTGTGTGCGTAAAACCAATACTTTATCATGTGTATTGTGTATAGTACATTGCTTGCAGGGTATGGCACACATGCTCCTTTGCATTTATAGATCTTTTTACATAGGCGATCCAGTCCATGTGGCATCTCCCATCTGCTGCATTTGTCATTCTGGAAAAAAAATTGGCTGCCGCTCAGAAGTTGCGACATGTAAAGCTGTGCGGCTGGGTTCAGCTGGATGTCATGTGTGCCTTGGTTTTGGCAGTGATAGGTGTGTTGGGTTGGCAGCAGCTGTGCTGACGCTTGTAATGTGTGTGTGCAGATATGCAAGGAGCGAGCTGTGCGAGCATCCCTCCCCGTCTGTGTCCTAGCAACTCCCGGGATGCAGAGCCCTGGTAAGGAGGAGGCGACAGAGGAGTGGGAATTGTGTGCGAGGGACTGATTCACCGCCATCCTGAGGGCCTCATATGGAGATGTGAGTCATGATGCCAAAATTATTGTTCCGATTTCTATAAACCCTACGTAAAAATACAAATACTACAGCTACCATCTCCATCCGTGCCCACGGCCATGCAGTATAGACATCCTTCTCCTCCATTGCTTGTGCACAAAGCTTACAAAATGATGGGAGCCTTAGGTTGCTTCACTGATCTGCCTGAATTTGATACCACGAGTTTATGATTCTCATACAGGGTTAAAGGGGTTGTCCCACGAAAAATATTCTACAGTTTTCAAACCAGCACCTGGGTCTGAATACTTTTGTAATTGCATGTAATTAAAGATTTAGCATAACCACTGAGTTATTCAATAAAATTTATCTGTATAGCACATCCTGCTCTATGTTTTTTCTTATTTCTTTGTCCTGCTCACTGAGATGGCCGCACATGCTCAGTTTCATCCTCCAATTGTCTCCTGATCTGTAATAGGGAGAGCATGGACACACCCTCTGAGCTGTGATAGGGAGAGCATGGACACACCCTCTGAGCTGTGATAGGTAGAGCATGTACACACCCTCTGAGCTGTGATAGGGAGAGCATGGACACACCCTATGAGCTGTGATAGGGAGAGCATGGACACACCCTATGAGCTGTGATAGGGAGAGCATGGACACACCCTATGAGCTGTGATAGGGAGAGCATGGACACACCCTCTGAGCTGTGATAGGGAGAGCATGGACACGCCCCCTTAGCCGCAGCAGAAAAGACACTCCCCTTGAGCTTGATATAAATCTAGCAGAGCAATGAATGGGGAGATCTCTGGATCCATGTGCAGTACAGGGCTGCTTCTAGCTTCTGTCATTTTTCGATTTTCATTTTTTACATTAGTCATGGGATAACCCCTTTAGCCTAGTGGGCACTAAGAGACCCCAGTTTAAATAGATGAGCACAATTGGGGTCATTTACAAAGCTCTCTACATCTGTTTTACTGCAAAAAAGGGGGTCAGTCAGCACATCCCAATGTGCAGGTGCACGCTGCCATGGCTAGAAACACAAGGAAAAAAGACAATGCAACAGCACTCTGCAAGTACAATAATACCATAATTATTGAAAACATTCTGGTGCTTATGCTACACTTATTTTGCAAATTTGATTCTTGGCAAATACATTTTGTACACAATTATAGTTTTTTGTACAAATTTTTGTGTTTGTTATATTCCCTGTTGTTTGTATCTGGGCCTGAGACAGAGACTTCCATTCGTCCATCTGGGAAAGAATGGGTCCATCTGGTCCTAACCTCATTCCGGGGCCTTATAGGGATATAAGGGCCTAGGTATACAGCATATGAATATTCCTACCTTCAAGGTCTTTTCATATTGATAGGTAGTTAGGGCCTGGATTAGGGTTGTTTAGGAGGTGACCTGTTCCTTCCCTTGTTTCCAGGCCCAGTTACTGTTCCCCTTCCCTCCTGTGTTTAGTGTGGAGTTTTTCCCCCACACTGATCGTGACATTATAAACCGCCGAATAACTGTCATTTTGGTGTCTGTATCAGTTCAGCCATGGATGTTATCGCTGCACTGACCGGACAGCTACAGGGGCTGTCTCTGGAGTTGGATGACCTCCGCACGACCGTCTCACAGATGCAGAGACCACTGTTGGCTGACCCTAGTAGTGGTTACCTGACCTGTCCTGAACCTAAAGTTGCTCTCCCGTATAGATTCTCGGGAAAGGGGGAGAATGATAATTTTATTCAGTTCAGGGAAGCATGCAAATGGTACTTTAAGTTGCATGCACACACTCATCTGGGGACGAGAGCCAGAGAGTGGGTGTGAGTATTTTGTAGCTTAAAGGGGATGCCCAGTCTTGGGCTTTTTCTCTGCTAACTGGATCACAGTCTCTCCCATCAGAAGATGCATTTTTCAGAGCTTTAGGTCTCATCTATAATGACCCGGACCGAACCTCCATGGCCGAGACTAAGTTACGCGGCCTGCGTCAGGGATAGCGTTCGGCAGAGATCTATTGTTCCGAATTTAGGAGGTGGGCTACGGATACTGAGTGGAACGATACAGCTCTCTGTAGCCAGTTTTGTCAGGGATTATCTGAGAGGCTGAAGGACGCTTTAGCCTTTCATGAGAATCCTGAGTCGTTGGAAGTCGCTATGTCTTTAGCTGTACGTATTGATAGACGCCTAAGAGAGAGATCTAAGGGTCCACTCTCTCAGGACGTTCTATTACATAACATACCATATTCCTTTGACTCTTTGAGTGAAGAGACTCCTGAGCTTGTACCTGGGGATGAACCCATGCAATTAGGGGGGGGCCACTCTGGGATCTGCTTTCAAAAGTAGGAGTCGCAAGCAGGAAGTATCTTTTTTCTGCGGTCAAGTGGGACATTTTGTAAATATATGTCCAAGCATTCAGCAGCAAAAAGAGAAACAAAAAGGTGCGTCTAAATCCCATCTGACTATCGGAGGTGTGAGTGGGGGAGAATGTGCATTTGTCCTTTGCTGGTAGTACCCGGTCTTCCAACATTTTGTGAATGACATCTTTCATCACCTGGTGGGGAGGTTTGTGATCGTGTATTTGGATGACATTCTTATTTATTCTCCTGATATAGAAACACATCAGAATCATGTGAGACAGGTGTTACAGATTCTAAGGTATAATAAATTGTTCGCAAGATTAGAGAAATGTGTTTTTACGGTACACGAGGTGCAGTTCTTGGGCTACCCGCTGTCATCTTCGGGTTTTTGAATGGATCCTGAGAAAGTCTGTGCTGTATTGGACTGGGATCGACCTAAAAATCTAAAGTCTCTTTTGCGATTTTTAGGATTCACTATTACCGAAAATGTATTAAGAATTATTCAACAATAGTAAAACCCTTAACAGACATGACTAAGAAAGGGACAGATGTCTCTGTATGGTCTGATTCGGTGTTACAAGCCTTTTCTGCGATTAAGGAATGCTTTTCTTCTGCTCCCATATTGGTGTAGCCAGATGTGTCACAACCGTTTATTCTGGAAGTGGACGCATCCGAGGTGGGGGTAGGAGCAGTTTTGTCACAGGGCCCATCACCTGGTAAATGGCGACCATGTGAATTTTTCTCAAAAAAAAATATCCCCCGCTGAGAAAAATTATGATGTGGGTAACAGAGAGTTGCTGGCCATTAAATTGGCTTTTGAGGAATAGCATCATTGGTTGGAAGGGGCGATTCTTCAGGAAAGACTGTTATTCTGGTGGTAGTTGATCGCTTTAGTAAAATGGTACATTTTATTGCATTACCAGGCCTACCTAATGCTAAAACCCTTGCACAGGTATTTGTTGACAACATTGTGAAACTTTATGGCATTCCCTCTGACGTGGTCTCACGTGGGACTCGATTCTGGAAGGCGTTCTGTACTCGTCTGGCTTCGGCTTTTCATCCTCAGTCGAACGGACAGACGGAGCGCACTAATCAGAGTCTGGAGACTTACTTGAGAGGTTTTGTATTTGAGAGCCAGGAGGAAAGGTCTTCCTTTTTATCTTTGACAGAGTTTGCCATAAACAATCGTAGTCAGGAGTCCACTGGTGAGTCGCCATTTTTTGGGGCCTATGGATTTCACCTGCAGTTTGGCACATTTTCTGGTTCTAATACTTCTGGTATCCCTGAGGAAGAACGTTTTTCTGCATCATTGTCATCAACATGGCGAAAAATTCAAAATAACTTGAAAAATACGGGCAACAAATATAAACGTGTGGCTGACAAGAAACATTAAGTTGAAGTTACCTTCCTGGAAGTTGGGTCCAAGATTTATCGGCCCATATAAGATCACGGCCATTATTAATGCTGTAGCTTTTCGTCTTGAGCTTCCTCAGGCCCTGAAAATTCATAATGTGTTCCATAGGTCTTTGTTGAAAAAATATGTGGAACCATTACAGCCATCTTCCTTGCTACCCGCTCCGGTCATGGTGGAAAGTAATTTGGAATTCGAGATTGTGAAAATAGTTGACTCTTGAGTTCTCCGTGGATCCCTTCAATATTTTGTCCACTGGAACGGTTATGGACCGGAGGAGAGGATGTGGGTACCGCTATCCAACATTAATGCCAATCTTTTAGTAAATGCCTTACATAGATCTCACCCGGATAAGGTCAGTCCTGGGTGCCCGGAGGTCACCCGTAGAAGGGGGAGTACTGTGACGGACGTTCCCGTGGCAGGTACCAGGAGATCGGAGAGACTGGCAACTCGTGGATCTTATTGTGTTTGAGGACCAGATACCACAGTGCAGCACAATATACTGCCCTAGCAGAACCAAATACCACAGTGCAGCACAATATACCACCCCATCAGAACCAAATACCACAGCGTAGCACAAAATTCTGCCACCCACACCACAGTATGAAACTGTATCATTGTTCTGGGAAGGTGCAGAAGTGCCTGATGCTCCTACATTAATTAATGCTGAGAGCACCAGATCTGTATGTACCTGTCTGACGGCCCCCAGGGCATCGGCCCACTGGGAAATTTCCCAGTAGGGTCTATGGCCAATCCGCCCATAGCAATAACTAAGTCCTGGAGAAACCTCTTTAAAATATATAATAAAATGACTTCATAACGCTTCTATGGTTTTGTACACACTGAGGCTTACAAACGTCCAGCCTGCAGATAGTTAAATCCCTGCCCCCTCCGCAGACAGCACATTCAGCACAGCTCATAACCTGGTGCCAGTTACCCAACCTTAGATTTATAGTATAATTTTGATGTGCTGAGGCGTGCATTTTAATGGCATGTGAATGTGCAGTTCTGGGACAACAGGCTGATCTCACAGCTTTAATCCTCTCCGCAGACCGTTCTGATGGAGGCCGGACCCAGAGGCTCATCATCGTCATTGTGCTAAGTGCTTGGACCAGAAAGCGCCAGGATAATGTGCGGAGATGTAATGTACTGGGAGAAAGACTAATGCGTTTCCACACAGGCGCTCTGAGAAGCATCATGTTTAATGACTAACAGCCAGGAACACATTTACTTTCAGGTTTTTCTGAGTGGCCTCGTAAGCTTCCTTTTTATCTTAAAGGGGAAATACAGACACATTGACCATTTATCTGATCTTTCATAGATACACGTGAGAAGGTGACATAAGTGAAGTCTTAACTCCTGAGGGTATTACAATGTTTTTTGAGAGCCCTGACACTGAAGATCTGAACACAGCCTTGATTGATTTTAATGGTCCTTTGCTTAGAGCAACCTTCAGCACTCCAGCACTTCTGAAACTTCAAATCCCAGAATACTCCATTCACTTCTGTGAGAGTTAAAAGAACACCAGAGCATGCTGGGAGTTGTAGTCTCACAGCAGCTGGAGTGCCGAAGATTGCTGACCACTGGCGTAGAGTGCCAAAGGGGTTTGAAGAATCTACGGAGCACTTACAGTTCGGTTATCAGTGTCCAGGATCTTCATCACCATATTAATGGTAGATCAGGTTATATAAGTAAAGAGAGCCTGTAGGTTAGAACGTTCCTACGAAAAGGTTAGAAGGCTGAAATGATCCGGAAAAAAAGTCACAAAAAGAGCTGGCTGCGAGCGCTGTACTTAACATTACAGCCCCAATATATAGACTTTAGTACGGCTTTTGATACTGTCCCACATAGAAGGCTTATCAATAAAGTGCAGTCTTTGGGCTTGGACTCCCATATTGTTGAATGGATTACGCAGTGGCTGAGGGACAGACAACAGAGGGTTGTAGTCTATGGAGTATATTCAGACCAAGGTCTTGTTACCAGTGGGGTACCTCAGGGATCTGTTCTGGGACCCATATTGTTTAATATCTTTATCAGCGAAATTGCAGAAGGCCTCAATGGTAAGGTGTGTCTTTTTGCTGATGATACAAAGATTTGTAACAGGGTTGATGTTCCTGGAGGAATACACCAAATGGAAAAGGACTTATGAAAACTAGAGGAATGGTCAAAAATCTGGCAACTAAAATTTAATGTTGATAAGTGCAAGATAATGCACCTGGGGCGTAAAAACCCAAGAGCAGAATATAAAATCAGTGATACAGTCCTAACCTCAGTATCTGAGGAAAGGGATTTAGGGATTATTATTTCAGAAGACTTAAAGGTAGGCAGACAATGTCATAGAGCAGCAGGAAATGCTAGCAGAATGCTTGGGTGTATAGGGAGAGGCATTACCAGTAGAAAGAGGGAGGTGCTCATGCCGCTCTACAGAGCACTAGTGAGACCTCATTTGGAGTATTGTGCGCAGTACTGGAGACCATATCTCCAGAAGGATATTGATACTTTGGAGAGAGCTCAGAGAAGAGCTACTAAACTGGTACATGGATTGCAGGATAAAACTTACCAGGAAAGATTAAAGGACCTGAACATGTATAGCTTGGAAGAAAGACGAGACAGAGGGGATATGATAGAAACTTTTAAATACATAAAGGGAATCAACAAGGTAAAAGAGGAAAGAATATTTAAAAGAAGAAAAACTGCTACAAGAGGACATAGTTTTAAAATTAGAGGGGCAAAGGTTTAAAAGTAATATCAGGAAATATTACTTTACTGAGAGAGTAGTGGATGCATGGAATAGCCTTCCTGCAGAAGTGGCAGCTGCAAATACAGTGAAGGAGTTTAAGCATGCATGGGATAGGCATAAGGCCATCCTTCATATAAGATAGGGCCAGGGGCTATCCATAGTATTTAGTATATTGGGCAGACTAGATGGGCCAAATGGTTCTTATCTGCCGGCACATTCTATAATATATATAGGACAGTCTCACATTCGAGCAATTGTCATGGAAACCCGTGACCCTGGGGGATCTGACCATGAAAGGCCGCGGAGGTTAGTTGGGATTCGCTGCATGACATTTAAAATCCTGACATCTCAGAATCTAACACCAGACTGTCTCTTTGTTATAACGCACACATGCTGAGGAGGTGGCAGTCTGCTGCTGAGGAGCAACTTCCAGAATGCAGCCAGTCTGATTGTCAGTGAACTTATACAGTTGTGTTTAAAATAATAGCAGTCAGACATCACTAACCTGATCAATCACTGTTTTTGGTAGAAATGAAATTTCTACATGGCAAATAATTTACTAGCAGGTGTAGTAGAGTAATAGAAACCCAACCGACCCAACTGTCATGACATGCATGCTGCTGATTCTGTGTAATTCAATCACTTATTGAAAGGGGCATGTTCGAAAGAATATTCATTCTTTGTAAAACAGGTGGCAATTATTGTCCTTATTTAAGGAAGGAAGGCAGCGAAAGTTGTACATGCTGGTTACAGTGTATTTCTCTCTGAAATTCTGAGGAAAATGGGTCGTTCCAGACATTGTTCAGAAGAACAGTGTACCTTGATTAAAAAGTTTATTGGAGAGGGGAAAGCATATAAAGAAGTACATAACATGATAGGCTGCTCAGCTAAATTGATCGCAAATGCTTTAAAATGGCAACCAAAACCTGAAAGACGTGGAAGAAAGCGAAAAACTACCATTCGAATGGATAGAAGAATAGCCAAAATGGTAAGAACTCAGCCAACAATCAGCTCCAGGAAGATCAAAGAAGGTCTAAAGTTACCTGTGAGTAGTGTTACAATTAGAAGATGCCTATGTGAAGCCAAGCTATCTGCAAGAAGCCCCCACAAAGTCCTACTGTTGAAAAAAAGACACGTGCTGAAGAGGTTACAATTTTCCAAAGAGCACATTGACTGGCCTAAAGAGACATTTTGTGGACTGATGAAAGATTGTTCTTTTTGTGGCCGGAGACAGTTTGTCAGACGACCCCCAAACACTGAATTCAAGCCACAGTACACTGTGAAAGATTAGAAAGATTTTGAGCTTTATTCACTTTTTTAAACACACTTCTATTATTTTAAACAAATGTAAGTTCTAGAATTCCTAGCTCAGTTCAGTTTCGAGAGCAGCAACTGCGCATGCACCGCCATACATCTGGGTGGTGGCATTTGCTTAGGTTCTGCTCCCGAAGTCAAATTTGAGGTTCAGCACCTGCCCCACTACTCAGCTCAACAGCATAGGGTCCAGAATGTCAGGGTTCGGACAAGATGTCCGTCCATGTCAATGAACAGGCAGGTGGACGCTTCTTCACCAGCGGGGGACAACTCCTCACAGGTAGAACTCTTCCTAATAAGACAAATCGATTTGTTACAATCTCTTCTCCCATCCCATGTGTGGTACTGTGTCTTTTATTTAAAGGGGTTATCCCACTATAAGTATTACTATGCAATGAATAGAGCATTTGAAATGAACTATTACAATATACATGTAAGAAACATTACAATTCCCTCTCTGGTAGCGCCCCCTGCTGATTCAGGTCCACCCTCTTCTATATTCAGAGTTGGATCAGATATCTTCCTGGCTCCTTCCTCCTCTCAGTGCCGGTGCAGTTATCTCTTAGAGAAGCAGATGGAACGGCCCAGACACCTTTCATTTATCCCCACTTCTAAATTCATAAAAGTATACAGCTATATCTCTCTAGACAGTGGAGAAGGAAATTGTGGAGGCATCTCATATGTAAGGGAATATTTTCTATGCAGGGGAGGGGTTAACAGGAGCTAAATGCAATGCATTCTGGGAGATGCAGGTACCTGATGAGCTGCTGTCCATCCACAGAAAGGCAAGAAAGTCCCCCAGATAAGGCTACTTTCACACTTGAGTTTTTGCCTGATGTGGCAGGGATCAGCAAAAACTTTTCTGCTACTGATAATACAACCGTCTGCATCCAAAGGATCCGTTTTATTATCTTTAAAATAGCTATGACAGATCAGTTTTCTATTATGTCCGAGAAAATGGATCCAGCTCCATTGACTTGCATTGTGGGTTATGCCAGATCCGTTTTGCTCTGCATACCATGCCGCACAGAAAACTACAGCTTGCTGCAGTTTGCTCTCCGGTACGGGAACGCAACCAAACGGAACGGAATGCATTTTGGAGCACTCCGTTCTGCTCAGTTCCCTTTTGTCCCCATTGACAATAAATGGGGACAAAACTGAAGCGTTTTTCGCTGGTATTGAGATCCTCTGCCGGATCTCAATACCGAAAATGTTAGAAGCAAGTGTGAATTTAGCCTAAGTGAGTAAAATACTTTAAAAAAAATGTTTTTCTAATTTGTGTGATGAGTCCTTTAAGACAATCTGAAACTGAACAGTGCTTTCCATCTCTATAGTCATGGCAATGACAGGGGGATAATTAGTCTTGAGAGCATGGTCAGACTAGCCCACCAGAGGAACATCCAGTGGGCCCAGGCTCTGATACCATAATGGGCCCCAAAGGTCCTGGAGAGAATATCCCATTTGATTGCCTTTGGAGCCAATCACTTATTAAACTTTATTGATGATATAAGGGTTGGGCCTCAAGCTTAATTTTCTCTGGTGGGCACCAAGGTGCCCAGTACGACACTGCTTGAGGAGGTCAGAGTGGACTACCTTGATCCAGAGTAAATTAAACTGATGGTGAAGATGTTGGCAGCAGATTAATCAGGTCTCCATTAGTTGTAACACGAGGACCAGAAATAAGAGCACAACATATGAATATAACGTCAGATCAGGATCTCAGCACATCTGCTTCTGGCTTTCTTCTCACTCAGCTCTCTCTCTCTCTCTCTGTACATGTTCAGTAAGGCTCCGCCCCTTCCTGTCTTTTTTTTTTTTTGCAGTACTTTATTGACAATATAACACTGTGTCTGGAAACAGGCAATCCCGAGCATTATTCCAACACCCTCACCCACTTATCCTGTTAGTCCCATAGCTGGCTTGAGTTTTTCAGACTTGTACTTGGGCAGTTTTTTCCTCATAGCATCAGCTGCCATTTTTTCAGTTTCACAGTAAACAAACGGAATGATGCCTTGTTCCACCAAATTATGCAGGTGATGATATTTCACATCAATGTGCTTGGCTCTTGTGCTAATTTTCTCACTGCTTGTAAGTTTAATGCATGCTTGGTTGTCTTCATAGACTATTGTTGGTTGACTTAATGTTTCACCAAGATCTTCCAAGAGTTGATTCAACCAGGCTGCAGATACATATTCCGCTTCTGTAGAAGACAAAGCAACAGAAACCTGTTTTCTGCAAGACCAGGAATACGAACTTTCGACCAACTTGAATGTGTGTCACCACCAGACATCTGAGAAGCTCTGACAGATGTCTTTCTGAACCTCCTCCTTGAGCTTCCTTTTGTTTTGCTTTCATTTTCTCATCTCGTTAGCCTCTCTCAGCTGTCATGTAGTTGCACTGATTGCATCCCTTTAAATTCCTTCCCAGACTGCTTCACTTTGCGGTTTATATTCCTTCCTGGAGTGTGTGCATGCTGATCCTACTTCTGAGTCTTCTACAGATAAGTTTTGTTCATTCATTTGTGTTTTTCTGTTTGCTGGATCCCAGGTGACCCTGACTCCCTCCGTATCAAGTGTAGGGAGCCGGTGGCCGTGTCCCCTCACTATTATAGGGTGTTCAGGTGTTATACAGTCGAGGTACAAGTATATGCGATCATCTACCATTGGGATTTTCGCATAGGCTGAGCAGTCAGGGAGAGAGCCAGGTCTGATGCAGGGCTCTCCCTTTTGTTCCTTAGTTTTGGATCCAGTCAGTCGGATATTCATTTTGTGTCTTCTAGTTTCCTGTACACCTTCCGTGACATTGTGTAACCGCTTGTGGATTTACAGTCCTCTGAATTACCAGCCCAATCTTCATCTACATAGCCTAGAGTTTAAGATCTCCTGAGGCAGATATCTTTAAACTTTACAGTATTTACAGTTGCTCTCATATATCTAAGAACTTTCTCCAGCTTTGCAATCTCTTTGACGTGGTTTGCTTACGTGTCTCCAATACAAATAAACAACCAATAATAATTGGATATGTGTGACACTAAATCAATAAACACCAAAAGCAAGACACGCATGTAATATAATGACATAATTTATGACAAGAATTTCACAATACACATAAAGCAAATATAAAAATTGGCAGCAATGTTAGAGGTGTTATTACACTAGATGTTCCCACTGAATCCACAGGGTCAAAAATGACACAAGAGGGACATATATCGTCACAAATTACCAGTACAAAATACACTGTCTAATGAACAACAATGTGTCCTAACGCAGCACATATACAATAATATTATTAGTGTCCATATGGTTAATCCAAATGGATCCAGGTCCACAGAGGAACCTACATCCTTCACATATAATGATATAATATCTGATGGTATAACCACAGCCAAGTGCAACCAATTAATCATATATCAATATAAGGTAATGCTGGAGTGTCATACAGACCGGGAGTGCAGCCGAAACACAACCCCAACGCACGTTTTGCCTACGCTACCTCCTTGCTTACGTGTCTGCAGAGATTTCCAACTGTTGCTGTGATATCTGGGCGTGTCGTGCATGCTACATACAATAGTGCCCCCACTGCTTGTCTGTAACTTTCATTGTCAGGTAACAGATCATCTTCTCATGACTGTGGCTCTGACTCCAGAAGTGTCTTGACCATGTAAGATAACTGTTGAGCCAGGATGCCTTTGTTTGATCTAGTTGATCTTCTGACTTGAGGTTGATCTGGTACATGATCTGGTACTACTCTAACCAGATTCCTGTATGTTCTTTCTAGTTGCCTTTGGATTATGACTGAAGTTGTTCTTGTTTAGGATGAACTATTGGTGTGACGTCATGAAACCTGAATGACACATGACTCTCATCAATCACTACATCTCTACTAATTGTTATCTTGTTGGTCTCTGGATGCAGGATTCTGTAACCCTTTTGAGATTCACTGTGGCCTACAGGATACCTTCCTTGGCATCGGATTCCCATTTGGTACATTTTTCTTTCTTTCAAATATTCTTATATGGTGCAGTCTGGGCTTCTTATTGTTCCATTGCTCATATGGCGTTTTCTCAGTACCTTTACTTGGTAGTCTACAGGTCCTTCTCAAAAAATTAGCATATTGTGATAAAGTTCATTATTTTCTGTAATGTACTGATAAACATTAGACTTTCATATATTTTAGATTCATTACACACCAACTGAAGTAGTTCAAGCCTTTTATTGTTTTAATATTGATGATTTTGGCATACAGCTCATGAAAACCCAAATTTCCTATCTCAAAAAATTAGCATATTTCATCCGACCAATAAAAGAAAAGTGTTTTTAATACAAAAAAAGTCAACCTTCAAATAATTATGTTCAGTTATGCACTCAATACTTGGTCGGGAATCCTTTTGCAGAAATGACTGCTTCAATGCGGCGTGGCATGGAGGCAATCAGCCTGTGGCACTGCTGAGGTGTTATGGAGGCCCAGGATGCTTCGATAGCGGCCTTAAGCTCATCCAGAGTGTTGGGTCTTGCGTCTCTCAACTTTCTCTTCCCAATATCCCACAGATTCTCTATGGGGTTCAGGTCAGGAGAGTTGGCAGGCCAATTGAGCACAGTAATAACATGGTCAGTAAACCATTTACCAGTGGTTTTGGCACTGTGAGCAGGTGCCAGGTCGTGCTGAAAAATGAAATCTTCATCTCCATAAAGCTTTTCAGCAGATGGAAGCATGAAGTGCTCCAAAATCTCCTGATAGCTAGCTGCATTGACCCTGCCCTTGATAAAACACAGTGGACCAACACCAGCAGTTGACATGGCACCCCAGACCATCACTGACTGTGGGTACTTGACACTGGACTTCAGGCATTTTGGCATTTCCCTCTCCCCAGTCTTCCTCCAGACTCTGGCACCTTGATTTCCGAATGACATGCAACAGTCCAGTGCTGCTTCTCTGTAGCCTAGGTCAGGCGCTTCTGCCGCTGTTTCTGGTTCAAAAGTGGCTTGACCTGGGGAATGCGGCACCTGTAGCCCATTTCCTGCACACGCCTGTACACGGTGGCTCTGGATGTTTCTACTCCAGACTCAGTCCACTGCTTCCGCAGGTCCCCCAAGGTCTGGAATCGGTCCTTCTCCACAATCTTCCTCAGGGTCCGGTCACCTCTTCTCGTTGTGCAGCATTTTCTGCCACACTTTTTCCTTCCCACAGACTTCCCACTGAGGTGCCTTGATAAAGCACTCTGGGAACAGCCTATTTGTTCAGAAATTTCTTTCTGTGTCTTACCCTCTTGCTTGAGGGTGTCAATGATGGCCTTCTGGACAGCAGTCAGGTCGGCAGTCTTACCCATGATTGCGGTTTTGAGTAATGAACCAGGCTGGGAGTTTTTAAAACCCTCAGGAATCTTTTGCAGGTGTTTAGAGTTAAATAGTTGATTCAGATAATTAGGTTAATAGCTCGTTTAGAGAACCTTTTCATGATATGCTAATTTTTAGAGATAGGAATTTTGGGTTTTCATGAGCTATATGCCAAAATCATCAATATTAAAACAATAAAAGGCTTGAACTACTTCAGTTGGTGTGTAATGAATCTAAAATATATGAAAGTCTAATGTTTATCAGTACATTACAGAAAATAATGAACTTTATCACAATATGCTAATTTTTTTAGAAGGACCTGTATTTTGAACATAGCAAGCTGTCATGATTGCTTCAGCCCAATATGTTGTTGGTAGATCTGCATCAAACAGCATACTACTTCCACTTTCACAGAGAGCTCGATTCTTTCTTTCTGCAACTCCATTTTGTTTGAATTGTATGGTACAGTAGTCTGGAATAAGATTCCATTTCTCTTTAAAATAGTTTGTGTCTTCTCACTTGTGTATTTATTGTCTGCATGTAGAGTCTTTGGCTTTTTCCCAAATGTTTTACTTACTTCAGAGAGATATTCTTCAAGTTTCTCTGGAACTTTATTTTTGCTATGAAGCAACAACTGTATACCTTGACTAATAACCAATAAAAGTGATCAAATATATTTTCTTGCCAAGGGTGAGCGTACTCATTGGACCACAGACATCTGTGTGGATTAAGTCAAGTGGCCGCTCTGATCTTGTGGAAATGTTTTTCTGGACATTTTCCCTTTAAGACAGTTTGTACATTTCATCATATGAATGCATTGGTCTGTTTTAACACCTTCAGCAAGCTGGTTCTGAACTAGCTTTCTCTTTGCTTTTGGGTCTCCATGTGCAAGACATCTGTGCCATACGTGAACACAGTCCTTGTGCTGTTCTTGTTTGGCAGTGCACACATTTTCTTTACATTTTAGTTGATACAGTTCACCTGTATCTTTTCCTTCTTCAAGTGTGTACCCTTGTTTTGAGATGATGCAGATGTCATTCTTAAAAGTGACTTCATTGCCCCGTCACATGAGTTTCTTCACAGTCAACAAATTGAGACATACAGCACATCCTTTACTGGAATCCTTCTGCTTTGTGTTGGGGAGACCTGACAAATAATGTAGCTATCTCCTACTCCTTCATACACTGACCATTAGCTAATATCACTTTCTCTGTATTACTTTGGTCAAGGTTAGAGAAGACATTTGTCATATGACTAGTTGCTCCAGAGTCTATGCACCATGTATGGTTTGATGTACTTGAATTAATAATAGATGCAGCTTTAGTACTAGGAGTGTTACTTTCTTCACTAACAGTACTTTTAACTCTTTGTTGATCACTCTGCCTTTTAAGCTGATTCATTCTAGCTTTCCAAACTCTGCAGTCAGCTTTCAGCGGACCTGTTTTCTTGCACACAAAATACTGATATGTCTCCTCTCTTTTGCTTGTGACTAGATTCAGTGTTTTTAATGCAGATTCTGCTCTGTGACTGTTATTTCCATTTTCTGATCATCTCTTGAACTCCTCTACAAGCTGGCCTTTAACATACGCCAGAGTGAGCTCATTAGTCGGACGTGGATCTAGTGCGGTCACAAGTGTGTCATACCTTTCTGGAAGACTGCAGAGTAACAGTGCGGCCACAGGGAAAATTTTATTTCTTCTACAATACCTCGCAGGCGCTCTACAATTTCTGAAGTATTTCTTATGTAGTCCTGCATGTCCTGGACCTTGCGTAGCTTAGACTGGTGCAGTTTTCTCAGTAAATGGAGCTTGTTGCCGAGATGCATCCTTTCGTGCACTTTCTGTAGCTTCTCCCACAATCTGATCATCATCTATACTGAGGGAGATAGTGCTCTGTGCTTTCTGATCCTTCTCCATCTAATCCTCTGGTGGTGGGTCTGGTTTATATTCTTCTGTGTATTTCCACATACTGTACCTTCTCTTATTAGAAGCTTCTTCACCACTTCAATCATGGGCATGGAGATGACACCACTCTTCTCCTGTACAAGTGTTTGAGTGGGAGTGAACTGAACAAAAACTGGGGTCTCCTTTTCCAAGAATGAAGGTGTATAGTGGATCACAACCACTAAAGAGTCCAGTCTCTGGATGAGTCCAGTTCCGAACTAGACACTTCTAGAAATTCCAGTGAGGCATTCTTCCTCTTACAGGCCTCAACATACCTCAACATCTACAACATAGCATTACCTCCAACCTCAAGTTATGGATTTGTTCCTAGGATTGAGATTAAAAGTGGCAATCACTTAACAGACTTACCCAGGCTTATCGTGTTAATAGTCTTACACGCACCACTGTTTGCTGTAGCATTGCATTATGAGGGGATTTAGTCTTAAGATTACCTTAAGAGTCTAGCATTGAATTTCCCACCATGATGGAATGTGTTTAGGAAAATCTTTCACTTCCTGTACAAACAATTTCCTTTAATAAATTTACATACCTACAGGTAAGGGCTCTTTCACACCTGCGTTCTTTTCTTCCGGCATAGAGTTCAGTCGTCGGGGCTCTATGCCGGAAGAAAAATCAGAAGAATCAGGATTATCCCCATGCATTCTGAATGGAGAGAAATCCGTTCCGGATGCATCAGGATGTCTTCAGTTCAGGACCGGAACGTTTTTTGGCCGGAGAAAATACCGCAGCATGCTGCGCTTTTTGCTCCGGCCAAAAATCCTGAACACTTGCCGCAAGGCCGGATCCGGAATTAATGCCCATTGAAAGGCATTGATCCGGATCCGGCCTTAAGCTAAACGTTGTTTCGGCGCATTGCCGGATCCGACGTTTAGCTTTTTCTGAATGGTTACCATGGCTGCCGGGACGCTAAAGTCCTGTTTGCCATGGTAAAGTGTAGTGGGGAGCGGGGGAGCAGTATACTTACCGTCTGTGCGGCTCCCGGGGCGCTCCAGAGTGACGTCAGGGCGCCCCACGCGCATGGATGACGTGATCGCATGGATCACGTCATCCATGCGCATGGGGTGCTCTGACGTCATTCTGGAGCGCCCCAGGAGCCGCACGGATGGTAAGTATACTGCTCCCCCGCTCCCCACTACTACTATGGCAACCAGGACTTTAATAGCGTCCTGGCTGCCATAGTAACACTGAACGCATTTTGAAGACGGATCAGTATTCAAATGCTTTCAGTTCACTTGCGGTGTCACGGATCCGGCGGGCACTTCCGGCAAATGGAGTACACGACGGATCCGGACAACGCAAGTGTGAAAGAGGCCTAAGGCCAAGTTCACACTTCAGTTATTTGATCAGTTATTTCCAGGCGCAGGTGCAGATATTTTCATTATACCTGATCTCACTACTGGTGTTGTCTCACAATAGCTGATGGAAATAACCGATCAAATAACTGAAGTGTGAGCCTAAGGCCTCATGCACACGACCGTGCTGTTTTTTGCGGTCCGCAAACCGCGGATCCGCAAAAAACATAAGCCGTCCGTGTTGCCTTCGGAAATTTGCGGCAATATAAATGCCTATTCTTGTCCGCAAAGCGCGGACAAGAATAGGACATGTTATATTTTTTTTTGTGGGGCCGCGGAACGGAGCCATGGATGGGACAGCACACGGAGTGCTGGGCGCATCTTTTGCGGTCCCATTCAAGTGAATGGGTCTGCATTCGAGCCGCCGAAACGGTGGCTCGGAGATGCGGACCCAAACAACTGTCGTGTGCATGAGGCCTAACTTAATAATGTTATGTAAGGCACACCTTGTACTTAGTCACCTTCATGACTGTTTCGGTAACTACTTGTATTCCTCATGTAATAGCAATTCTAGAGCATTGATTCTTATAACTCCATATTGTGCCATCCCTTTATTATTCCTGCTAGAAGTTATGAATGAATTGCCAGCAGTCTGCAGTAAAGGTCCAGATGGGTATCACAAGTGTGTGTGTGTGTGTGGGGGGGGGGGGGGGGGGGGGGGGTCTGACCCTGAATAGTCTGACACTATCCAAACCGTTTTGTAAGTGATTGTGCAGGGACACACCTGATAACGCCCATATTTACAGTTCAGTGTCACAGTTAATGTCCTCTAGTATTCTCCGCTTCTTCAGTGTCTGTGCAGAGCAAGGTCTGCTGATTTGAATACTAGAGAATATACCGGTGGTTATTTCGCCAAGGAATACATGGCGTTATAATTCAGAAAAATATATTTTCCCAAAATGCTTAGAATAACAGCCCAACCAAGAGAGGGATGTCAGTAAACCACTATATCTGGTAGCTACTGCCAAAAGAAACCACAGCATACTGAATGCAGCTTTGGGCTGTAGGACGTGCTGGAGGAGCAGAGCAGATTGATGTATAGTTTTCACTATATAGCGTCAGTATAACTTGTATTATACTAATTTAAATCCCTGTTCATCAAGGGAACCAATGATTGACATGAGATAGCTGTCAATCATAGATAGGACCGCCCACTGGACTCTTAAGCCCAGAGAAAACATATAGTGAATTCATATAATTACACGTTATTCTAAATATATTTCCCATAAAACTATATATCAATCTGTAGAAAGGAAGGTTTCCAGCACTGTAATGTTTTTCAGTAAAATCTTCCTCTTTATTGAGGTAACATTAATCCATATACAGACAAATCCTTATACCATGCGATAGTTTACGCGTTTCGGACACAATGTCCTTAGTAGTAACTTAGGTTGATGTTGAAGTGGGGGAATTTAATTCATTCCATGCTTTTGCCATTGAGAAAGTTACTGCTCCTCTTAGAGCAGGCATGCTCAACCTGCGGCCCTCCAGCTGTTGCAAAACTACAACTCCCAGCATGCCCGGACAGCCTATAGCTATCAGCCTACAGCAGGGCATTGTGGGAGTTGTAGTTTTACAACAGCTGGAGGGCCACAGGTTGAGCATGCCTGCCTTAGAGGAAGGGATCATAAATAAGCTATTTTATTAAGAGAGGCTTATTGGACCTTTAGACTCACCACTAGGATGCCTACAGGTTTGGATCGGAGAAAAGAACTTATGTACTTCTATCAGTGATCAAATCCTTTTGGTCAAGGATGGATTGCAGTTTAGTTCCACGCCATTGTATATTTGAAGACTCAGTTGTATTTATTTGATTTTATTTCAATTTTGTAAAATGATGTCTGTCTCTATTCACATTGTGCGTTTTTTCTTTTTTCTTTTTATTATATGTTGCTCCATTTAGAGTAACGAGTTGGGTGGTGTGTTGCATTAGGTGTGAACTTGTGTCCTGCTTTATGACTGCCCTGACACCAGCCCTCAAAACTCACATGTGAGTTGCATAACAGGTGGTTTTGATGTGATGGGGGTTAATTTTGTTTTGCTCTTACCTCCCCACACCCCCCACACCCCATTTCCTGTGGGGGTTGGGGTTATTGGTGAGACTTTAAATTTCCCCACTTCAACATCAACCTAAGGACTTTGTGTCCAAAATGCGTAAACTATTGCATGGTATAAGGATTTGTCTGTATATGGATTAATGTTACGTCAATAAAGAGGAAGATTTTACTGAAAAACATTACAGTGCCGGAAATCTTCCTTTCTATATGTTCCAAGGACTACCTGTTCATTCCGAGCACGCGGAGCATTTGTGAATAAGGTGAGCTGGATGTGTAAACTTTTGAATATCTATATATCAATCTGCTCAGCTCCTCCTGCTCTATAACATGCTGTCCTAAGACCAGACTGGTTCCCTTTTTAGCAAGTTACTAAAGTTTTATGTAGCTTATATATAGAAAGTAAAAAAAAAATAAGATTGAAAATTGAAGATGAACTACAGTTGTAAGAAAAAGTATGTGAACCCTTTGGAATGATATGAATTTCTGCACAAATTGGTCATAAAATGTGATCTGATCTTCATCTAAGTCACAACAATAGACAATCACAGTCTGCTTAAACTAATAACACACAAAGAAGTAAATGTTACCATGTTTTTATTGAACACACCATGTAAACATTCACAGTGCAGGTGGAAAAAGTATGTGAACCCTTGGATTTATGAACTGGTTGAACCTCCTTTGGCAGCAATAACTTCAACCAAATGTTTCCTGTAGTTGCAGATCAGATGTGCACAACGGTCAGGAGTAATTCTTGACCATTCCTCTTTACAGAACTGTTTCAGTTCAGCAATATTCTTTGGATATCTGGTGTGAATCCCTTTCTTGAGGTCATGCCACAGCATCTCAATCGGGTTGAGGTCAGGACTCTGACTGGGCCACTCCAGAAGGCGTATTTTCTTCTGTTTTAGCCATTCTGTTGTTGATTTACTTCTATGCTTTGGTTCGTTGTCCTGTTGCAACATCCATCTTCTGTTGAGCTTGAGCTGGTGGACAGATGACCTTAAGTTCTCCTGCAAAATGTCTTGATAAACTTGGGAATTCATTTTTCCTTTGATGATAGCAATCCGTCCAGACCCTGACGCAGCAAAGCAGCCCCAAACCATGATGCCCCCACCAGCATACTTCACAGTTGGGTTGAGGTTTTGATGTTAGTGTGCTGTGCCTCTTTTTCTCCACACATAGTGTTGTGTGTTTCTTCCAAACAACTCAACTTTGGTTTCATCTGTCCACAGAATATTTTGCCAGTACTGCTGTGGAACATCCAGGTGCTCTTGTGCAAACTGTAAACTTGCAGCAATGTTTTTTTTGGACAGCAGTGGCTTCCTCTGTGGTATCCTCCCATGAAATCCATTCTTGTTTAGTGTTTTATGTATCGTAGATTCGCTAACAGGGATGTTAGCATATGCTAGAGACTTTTGTAAGTCTTTAGCTGACACTCTAGGATTCTTCTTCACCTCATTGAGCATTCTGCCCTGTGCTCTTGCAGTCATCTTTACAGGACGGCCACTCCTAGGGAGAGTAGCAGCAGTGCTGAACTTTCTCCATTTATAGACAATTTGTCTTACCGTGGACTGATGAACAGCAAGGCTTTTGGAGATACTTTTATAACCCTTTCCAGCTTTGTGCAAGTCAACAATTCTTAATCGTAGGTCTTCTGAGAGCTCTTTTGTGCGAGGCATCATTCACATCAGGCAATGCTTCTTGTGAAAAGCAAACCCAGAACTGGTGTGTGTTTTTTATAGGGCAGCTGTAACCAACACCTCCAATCTCATCTCATTGATTGGACTCCAGTTGGCTGACACCTCACTCCAATAAGCTCTTGGAGATGTCATTAGTCTAGGGGTTCACATACTTTTTCCACCTGCACTGTGAATGTTTACACGGTGTGTTCAATAAAAACATGGTAACATTTAATTCTTTGTGTGTTATTAGTTTAAGCAGACTGTGATTGTCTATTGTTGTGACTTAAATGAAGATCAGATCACATTTTATTACCAATTTGTGCAGTAATCCATATCATTCCAAAGGGTTCACATACTTTTTCTTGCAACTGTATTTCGCTTTAAGATTCAGAGACACAGAGGAGCAAAACATAAGTGTGTTCTGCTAGTCAAGCTAGACACGGGTCAGTGGGGGCTATTACCACCCCTTAGGACCAGTTTCATATTGATCTAGTTTCTTATGATTTCTGGATATCAAAGTCACAAAAGTTTTTTAAGATAGTGGCAAGAATACTGAGTTCAGTCCAGCTGGGCAAATGCCAGCTATACCAATCATTTAGCTTAGGTGCATGCCATACACCTCTATAAAAGTGTGATAGATACAGTACCTCTGATACTAGATCTTCTTTGTAACCCATAGGACTCATGTGCGGTGAAGAAAGAAATAATCCACAAAGATGAGCAACCAAACCACCCCTGAGGCTGTGACCTCTCCTCCCCTGGAGGGACTTAGATATTTTGAGCGATATACAGAGAATGATCCAGAATACCTGCGAATTCGGAACATGGCGGCCGACCTAAGGCAGGATTTCAATGTCATGGAGCAGAAGAAACGTGTTACCATGATTCTACAGAGCCCGGTACGTAGTTACCTAGAATAGGGAAATAAGAACTGCATGTCTTACCGAATACTTCTAACCATGATTGCTGCTGCTACTACCTCAAGCGCAACTCCAATGTAGATTGTAAAAATGATCTCAAATGTACTGCACATATTGGTTGGTGTCTGAAGGTACATGGGCTATTGGATGTCAGCTTTTATGGATTCATTCAATGGATATTTACTAGTACTAATAAACAATGTGAGCCTAGTCAGGGCCTTCCTGATGCTTTACATGCCAAAAATGTAGCCTCCAGGCAAAACTGAGCCCTTGTGGAGCCCCCATTGCAAAAATGCAGCGCGTGTTTAAAGAGCCTTTTACATGGACTAACGCAAACCGTATGAGGGACAAACAATGGTTCGTATGATTGTTTGTCCACGATACATTTCGTCACCAGCACATCCTGGGTACACGGGACAATGTTCTGCTGACAATTTTTGCATTTGCGTAAAGGTTACAATCAGCCGACAAAGAGTGTTTGCTGATTAGCTGACCAGTCTCTGGGGTTGCTAGGCAGGTCAATAACTGGCCAAATAATAGCGCCTACAAACATTATTTCCCAGTCATCAGTCCATGTAAAAGGACTTTGAGAGGACAAGACCAACCAGGAACCTCATAGTAATGGCATGGTCTGCCTCTATCATCGGTACATCCATGTTTCCCTCCACTACCTTCCCATCTACTGGAGAAAACAACTTTCTAATTGACCACTAATATAATGAAGCCTACTATTGTTCTCTTGGCTCTCAGGAAGCCCATTTTTTACAATTGTAATTGTTTCTAATGGACTTACTGTATCTCCTACTAATGCAGATGTACAGGTCCTTCTAAAAAAAATTGCATATTGTGATAAAGTTCATTATTTTCTGTAATGTACTGATAAACATTAGACTTTCATATATTTTAGATTCATTACACACCAACTGAAGTAGTTCAAGCCTTTTATTGTTTTAATATTGATGATTTTGGCATACAGCTCATGAAAACCCAAAATTCCTATCTAAAAAAATTAGCATATCATGAAAAGGTTCTCTAAACGAGCTATTAACCTAATCATCTGAATCAACTAATTAACTCTAAACACCTGCAAAAGATTCCTGAGGCTTTTAAAAACTCCCAGCCTGGTTCATTACTCAAAACCGCAATCATGGGTAAGACTGCCGACCTGACTGCTGTTCAGAAGGCCATCATTGACACCCTCAAGTAAGAGGGTAAGACACAGAAAGAAATTTCTGAACGAATAGGCTGTTCCCAGAGTGCTGTATCAAGGCACCTCAGTGGGAAGTCTGTGGGAAGGAAAAAGTGTGGCAGAAAACGCTGCACAACGAGAAGAGGTGACCGGACCCTGAGGAAGATTGTGGAGAAGGACCGATTCCAGACCTTGGGGACCTGCGGAAGCAGTGGACTGAGTCTGGAGTAGAAACATCCAGAGCCACCGTGTATAGGCGTGTGCAGGAAATGGGCTACAGGTGCCACATTCCCCAGGTCAAGCCACTTTTGAACCAGAAACAGCGGCAGAAGCGCCTGACCTGGGCTACAGAGAAGCAGCACTGGACTGTTGCTCAGTGGTCCAAAGTACTTTTTTCGGATGAAAGCAAATTTTGCATGTCATTCAGAAATCAAGGTGCCAGAGTCTAGAGGAAGACTGGGGAGAGGGAAATGCCAAAATGCCTGAAGTCCAGTGTCAAGTACCCACAGTCAGTGATGGTCTGGGGTGCCATGTCAGCTGCTGGTGTTGGTCCACTGTGTTTTATCAAGGGCAGGGTCAATGCAGCTAGCTATCAGGAGATTTTGGAGCACTTCATGCTTCCATCTGCTGAAAAGCTTTATGGAGATGAAGATTTCATTTTTCAGCACGACCTGGCACCTGCTCACAGTGCCCAAACCACTGGTAAATGGTTTACTGACCATGGTATTACTGTGCTCAATTGGCCTGCCAACTCTCCTGACCTGAACCCCATAGAAAATCTGTGGGATATTGGGAAGAGAAAGTTGAGAGACGCAAGACCCAACACTCTGGATGAGCTTAAGGCCGCTATCGAAGCATCCTGGGCCTCCATAACACCTCAGCAGTGCCACAGGCTGATTGCCTCCATGCCACGCGCATTGAAGCAGTCATTTCTGCAAAAGGATTCCCGACCAAGTATTGAGTGCATAACTGAACATAATTATTTGAAGGTTGACTTTTTTTGTATTAAAAACACTTTTCTTTTATTGGTCGGATAAGATATACTAATTTTTTGAGATAGGAATTTTGGGTTTTCATGAGCTGTATGCCAAAATCATCAATATTAAAACAATAAAAGGCTTGAACTACTTCAGTTGGTGTGTAATGAATCTAAAATATATGAAAGTCTAATGTTTATCAGTACATTACAGAAAATAATGAACTTTATCACAATATGCTAATTTTTTTAGAAGGACCTGTATACTGAAGGGGGCCTCAACTTCCATACAGTATAGGGTCCTTATATTGTCAATTTTAGTTGGATTTTTTTGACAATGGATATTGTATGAGGGGGATGAACTATTTCTACAACTTTCCTGTATATAGTAGTTTTATGATTGTTATATTTTTGTGCAATATTTGTTTTCTTGTCCACTTCACTTTTACATTTGGTTCCATTTACTTTCAGTCTTTTAGGGAGGAACTGGAAAGTTTAATTCAGGAGCAGATGAATAAAGGGAACAACTCCTCCAACATCTGGGCTCTCAGGCAAATCGCTGACTTCATGGCCAGCACTGCACCATCTGTCTTCCCCACCTGTCCAGTCAGTACGTTCTTCCATTTTCATTTTGGGGACTTGGGCTAGGGAGGGGGAACCTAGTGAGTGCCATTAACTTTTATAGGACATTTCCACAAATGGATTTAATGTTCTGATTTCATATTTTGCTCCTAAGCAGCAGATTTCAAATTGTTCCTTTGTTCAGGGGCGTAACTCTAGGGTGTGCAGAGGTAGTAGGCACACAGAGGTTCTGGTCCTAAGGGGGCCCGGCATGGGAGCTACTCTGCAAATGGCACATTCAAAACACATGCAAATGAGCCTCTAGGAGCACTGGGGGCGTTGCCGTTACACCTAGAGGCTCTGCTCTCTCTGCACCTGCTGTGCCCCCAGCACTCTGAATGACAGGGCCTGTCGATTGAAGTTCAGAAGGTGTTGGCGCTAGTGAGATGGCACTCTTTCCTTGGGAGATACCTCTCTGCACGCAGGATAGGGGATAAGTGTCTGTGGGGATCTGACCTCTGGGGCCCCCGAAGAATACTAGAACAGGAGTGCATGTGTCCAATTAGGATTGAGTGACAGACACTCATGCGTGTCCACTGGTCAATTCAACTCTATGGGGCTACCGGAGATAGCAGAGTACAATCGCTCAGTTGTCTCCAGCAGTCACATAGAGCTGAACGGAACAGTGGACATGAATGTGTGTCTGCTTCTCAAAAAAGCCTCATAAATCCCAATTAAGTCAAATAGTTCCATTAGGATCCATTATATTTCTGATTCTGTGTGTCAAAAATGGTGTAAAAAAAATTCCACGTAATCGAGGAATGATATTCAGCCTCTTCTACGTGACATGAGGTTTGGCATTCCAGTACGCGTGTAATCTGTGGGGTGACTGTTAATGGAAGAGGTTTATGACAAAAAGGTTGGGAACCAAATTCCCTGTCAGGAAGGGAGACAATGTGGAGCCTGAGGAGAAATGTTATGTATAATTATACTGTATCTACTATGACTTACTGCTTTGGCAGCCTCTAGGCCTCCATCTTGTTCAGAGAACCACCGCTATAAATTCTCCCTGGATTTAACGATCTAACCTTCATTTTTCAGACTCGTCCTTGGTGGCGCCTATCAATGACCTCCACTGCAATGATCCTGTTCCTTTGGCTAAAGGTGAAAGGCTAATGAGATGCAAGCTCGCCAGCATCTACAGACTCATAGACCTCTATGGCTGGGCCCAGCTCAGCGGGACCTTTGCTTCAGTGAGTAATCTGCCTTTTTTTGGATTAACATGTTCTCTCACTTGTTTCGTAGGATAAAAAATAAAAATAAAAATAATTTCCCACCTGTAATGGAAAGTGAGCGCCGTGGATCAGGGGGTTAGCCTTTTTTGTTGCCTTGCAGCGCTGGGGTCCTCAACACCTCCGATTTCCTTCCGCACTTCAAGACATACTGCAAAGTTAAAGAAGACTTTTCACCTCTCCTGACATGTCTGTTTTAGTAACTACTTGCATCATCCATGTTATTATATGACCATCTATTCTATGACTCTTGACCAGTGTTGAGCGAATCAAGCTTTGGATCCTAGATCGAAAGTCGCTTTGCTCAAAACTTTGGTTTAATGCTGTACGGAGATCCGTTTCCGTACAGCATCAGGCCGTTGCCTGGCCGTGGCCATATTGCAGCCCGCAAACCCATTCACATGTTCTATTTTTTTGCAGTGCGGACGGATCAAAGACCCATTCAAGTTGAATGTGTCTCGATCCGTGCCAGGCGCCGCAATGGCCGTGTGCATGAGGCCTTAAAATGTATGGTCTCCGACGAGGCGAAGTCTCATGAGACTATGGTGAATAACTTTGGTATTTGATTATTAAACTGAAAAAACATTTTAAAAACGGGTATCTGAAGTCGGCTTCGGTAGCAACTGGTACCTCGGTACCGAAGCTGACTTCGGAACCAAGTTTTAAAATGATTTTTTAGTTGAAAAATCAAATCCCAAAGTTATTCACTGAAGTCTCGCAAGACTTCACCTCGTCGGAGGACATACATTTTAATGCTATACAGAGATGTATGTCCGTACAGCATTAAATTAAAGTTTTGAGCGAAGCGACTACGGATCTAGGACCTGAAGCTCACTTCGCTCGTCCTTACTCTTGACACTTGTTCCATTCCTTTAGTATTCCTATTGGAAATGTATGACTGAATTACTAGCCGTTTGCAATGAAGGTCCAGATGGATGTCACCAGTTGGGAGCGTGTCCCTGAACAGGGTGACACTGGCAGCACTGACTAGATAGTGTCAGGCTGTGCAGGGACAACCTCCCACCTTTTTTTTTGCAAACTGCTGGCAATTCCTGCAGAAACCTCTAGTAGGAATAGCACAACACAGAGTCATAAGAATAAATGCTCCAGAACAGTTTTCACATGGGAATACAAGTAGTCACTAAAACAGTCAGTGACTGTCAGGTTGTCAGGTTATTTGGGAATCGTTGCTGAAGTTATAAACCAATGGGATTTTCCTTTCAGGTGAAGCAGGGATGTCACCTATTTCGTGTGGGTGGTGTATATGGGCTCAGTTTAGAAGAAACATTTTCATGTACCCCATTAGGGAATTATAGGGGGGATTCTGTGTTCAGGACCCTAATCTCTTGGCCAAAGTGAAGAGTGGTTACAAAGAGTTTCTCTTACCCTAGAGCAGTGATGGTGAACCTTTTTAAGACAGAGTGCCCAAACTGTAACCCAAAACCCACTTATTTATCGTAAAGTGCCAACACAGCAATTTAACCTGAATACAACAGTCCAATATAGTATATCTTCCATTTACTTTATCATTTAGCTATAATAGCCTGTCTACATTCAATGGACTGCCTGTGCTGTTCATAGTGCGTCCTGCACTGATGAATGGCAGGAAAAGTCTAAGGCATATTGGTACACCATAGACTTTTTCCAGGGTGCGGGTGCCCACTGAGAGGGCTCTGAGTGCCACCTCTGGCACCCGTGCCATAGGTTCGCCAACACTGCCCTAGAGGACCTCTCCTGTGTAATGCGTAGTTGCCCCTGTGGTGGCGCTGCAGTAAATTTAAACACCTAAGGCCAGGTTTCCCCACTGATTACAGCTAATTGCTAAGGGTCCTAGCAAGGGGACAGTTTTTCATCAGTTTTTTTATCAAGAGACTATACTAAGAACCCGTTTACATGGGCCGACACAAACGGCACTGATTGGGTACGATCATGGCCCCATCGTTTAGTGGTGTTTGCATGCAGCAGTCATGTAGATTCATAGTTTGTCACACCCCTATTTCCAAACTAGGATTTTCTGCCACGTGAACCAGAGTTTTCTCGTTTTCTGGCTAATCGGTGACAAATTTACGCAGGCCAATTATCGGAAACAAGGATTCTTAGGAATGACAAACATGCTCTAATAAATCTCTTTGTTTCACTTTCAGATAAGAGTTAATAAAGAACAGGATCATTTCTTAATAAACCCGCGTGGAGTGGCTTGTAGTGAAGTGTCGGCTTCCATCCTGGTACGTTGTAAAGTAATTATGGGGGCTGGTAACATCTAAAAATTACACCGCACAACAATGATTGTGCTACTGAGAGAAAAACATGTGATTTATACTAAAATGAGCGCGCCGGCTCCAAATATGAACTCGGAATTTGCCTGACACGTCTAGATTTTAAGTTATACAAGCAAAGCCTATTCAGTTATAATATTAATGCATTATATTGGAGATGTCTGTGAAGGTTCTCGTTTATCCAGGTCATGGTATATCTGTAAAGAATAAATCAAGGCAACTGGACGTACTGTAGATTTCTTGAAAACGTTTCACTCGTTCTTCCAACGAGCTTTCTCAATTCTGTGGAGAACCTGTCACCGGGATTTTGTGTATAGAGCTGAGGACATGGGTGGCTAGATGGCCGCTAGCACATCCCCAATACCCAGTCCCCATAGCTCTGTGTGCTTTTATTGTGTAAAAAAAAACGATTTGATACATATGCAAATTACCCTGAGATGTGTCCTGTCCCTGACTCATCTCACGTACAGGACTCATCTCAGGGTAATTTGCATATGTATCAAATCAGTTTTTTTACACAATAAAAGCACACAGAGCTATGGAGACTGGGTATTGCAGATGTGCTAGCGGACATCTAGCAACCCATGTCCTCAGTTCTATACCCCAAATCCCGGTGACAGGTTCCCTTTAACCGCTCCTGAGCTTTGATAGGGAGAGACATGCAGCAGAAAGGAGAGGCCCACTGAGCTTTCAGCTTCATATAAATTTAATAGAGAAATTGGCACAATGAATAGGGTGATCTTTGGATCCATGTGAGGGACTGGCTTGGTTAGAAAAAGATTGTCATGTACTATAAGATGTCCGGTTTTCATTTAACACATTAATTGTCTTATGGACAGTTTCCTCTCCCTATGTTCCAGTTGGTTATCCAAAATGGCTAGCAGTTTGCAATTAAGGTCCAGATGGGTGTTACCAGTTTGGGGGGGGTGTTCCTGGCACTATCCAATTAGAGATGCACGTTTCAGGGACACACCCCCAACTAGTAACATCCAGCTTGACCTTCATTGCAAACTCTGAATAATTTGTTTATATCTTATTGTAGGAATAATAAAGGAATGGCACAGTCAGAGGAATAGACATTCCAGAATTACATGGGGAATGCAAGTAGTTACTAAAACAGAATTTTTTTTCTAAATCAATAAATTGTTTCCCTCCCCATCAACCCATCAATGGCACCCTAGAAGGTCACCTACTTTTTGTCCTTGTAAGTACATGATCTCATTGCCCAGGCTCCGTACATGCATCTACACTAGGGTGACCATGTGTCCCGGATCGCCCGGGACAGTCCCGCATTTGGAGAGTCTGTCCCGGGTCCTGGTCACCCTCATTCCAGGACAATGCAGTGTCCCGGAATGACCTGAGCCGCCGACCGCTGCTGTGACAGTCACTTCTTTATACTATGCGATCGCCGAATCAGATCGGCATTGCATAGTACTGTCCTGTGTGTGTGTGGCTCCTCCCCTGCCTTGCTGCGCGGGCGAGTAGCGCGACCGCGTGATCTTAGACTCACGTGACGTCGGCCGGGCCGGGATCTCTACTGTGCCTGTAACTGTGCGGCCGTTATCAGCATTAAAGTGGACAAAATGGAAGTTTAACTTTGCAATGAATAATGATGTCTGCCTCTTTTTTGGGTAGCAAATATTTATTTCTTAGAAAGTTGGATGTTGTGTGACTTGTAAAACGTGTAGTAAGTTAGTGACTACATGGAATTAGAGGCAGGAAATGGAAGGTAAGTGCAAATTAAAAGATAAACGGAGAGAGGCTCAGGCAACATATGAGCAATGGATGTGTAGATGTTAGGGCATGCAAGTCTGGAATATTGTTTTTGACATTAGGAAAAAATGAATAAAGGTGCTGTGTCTGTGGACGGGACTTCTCCAGTGAAAATGTGTTTATCTAATGATTAAAATAACAAACATAAAAATACCACAGATTGGACATTTGACACACTGCCGCCCCACTAGTATTTGTCAGATAATTTGGTTTGGTTACAATTACATGTCTGTTAGTCGACCCATTGTACAGCGCTACGGAATTTGCTGGCGCTATATAAATAATAAAATAAGTGAATGGCAGTTAGGAAATGTGGTCACCCTAGTCTACACAGAAGCACTGCGGATCATACATGCAGAGCTAGAGGCCCTGGGTGAGGCCGTCACATGATCGTATCACATGACCCCAGATGAGATGATCGCATAGGCCATTTTTTTTTTTTTACCTCTGGCTGGATTATTTTATGTTTTTTTTTATACTTTTTACATGAATGCTTCCCAGTTTTCAAAAATCTCTACTTGCTGTCAAAATAGGTACTTTCATTGCTTCTTTCCAGTGGATAATCCCATGCCCCGGCCTTACAGATGCACGCCTTGTTACATCTGTAATCAGAGCCATGTCTTGTAACGAGCCGTGCGCCTGTGTGTCCTTCACATGACCAGAAAAGGTTTTCAACCTATTGAATGACAACAAGCAGAGGTCTTAAAAAACCCTGAGGAATGGTCACAGAAAGTACATCATTATATCAGGGGGCTAGAAGTCATATGACACCTAGAGTAAAATAAGATGGGCCCTCACCATCTAGTGGCGGAAATCTGTAACAGCAGCATATGTACTGTAGTACCAATGAAAAGCATAGCTAATAGCGCCATGATACACCAACACTCACTGAAAGGAGTGGGCAGATTTACTAAGACTGGTAAATGCCTCTTAAAGGGCATCAGTCAGCAGGTTTGTCCCTATGACACTGTCTGACCTGTTACATGTGCGCTTGGCAGCTGAAGGCATCTGTGTTGGTCCCATGTTCATATGTGCCCACGTTGCTGAGAAAAATGATGTTTTAATATATGCAAATTCCATTTGATTCAGAGCTGGGCAATGTCTTCCACAGGTAAAAGTGAATATTTTGGGGGAGATGGTAGAGGTTGGTAGCTCCAGCTTTGAGGTGGACGCCAGCGACTTCAGCCTGCACTCAGCTATCTACTCAGCGCGACCAGATGTGAAATGTATCATTCAGCTCCATACAGCAGCAACCACGGCGGTGAGATAAGTGGAATTATACTTCATCCTATACGATCCATGCCTGCTTATGGCGGATCCATCCTTACTGGTCACAAGGGTCTCCGGCTGAGGACATTGTTCTGGTTTATTGCAGGTGTCAGCGATGAAGTGTGGCCTCCTGCCTATCTCACATGATGCTCTCCTGGCAGGAGAACTCGTCTATTATGATTTCAATGGAGACATGGAAGAAGAAAAGGACAGGATTGAACTGCAGAAGTGTTTGGGACCCACGTGCAAGGTCAGACTACTACTTTTCTCCATTACTTAGAGAGAACCTGTCAGGTGATTTCTTCTGTCTATCTAAGATCTGGATATGATAGCGGGAGAGAAGCTGAGCTCTGGGATATATAGGTTGATATGATCTCCGAGTAAAAAGCAGAGTAAATCCTGACAGGACTCCTAGTAGAGACAGATTGACCCAGACAGAATGATTGACAGTCTTCTGTATACACACCCTGATAAAGGGAAAGCTGTCAATCACAGTGACAGTCCTGACATCCCCGCCCACAAACACTGTCACCCGTAGGAGTTCCTTCAGGATTTTTTTTCCTTTAGGCCCCCTGCACATGACTGTATCCATTGTGCGGTCCGTGAATCCCTGATCAGCAAAATACGGAAGCAGTCCGTGTACATCCCGCAATTTTTGCGGACCCATAGAAATGAATAGGTCTCCCTTGAGAACATTGAAATACAACATGCCCAATACTTCTTTACCCCGACTGGAAACCCCCATGCGCATTACATGGTTGGCAGATGCCATCAAAACTGGCCAATGTTGAAGTACCGTAATGTTCATGGGCAGTTTTACTTCCGGATCTCTCTCAGTTTTATTCTTTAGGCATTGTAGAGAACAGCTTGTAAGGTTGTGGTTTGCTTTAACATTTTAGGTGCTTGTCTTGAGGAATCATGGGGTTGTTTCTCTGGGCGAATCAGTCGAAGAAGCTTTTTATAAAATTTTCCACCTGCAGGCGGCCTGTGAAATCCAGGTAGAGTATATATCACTGTGATGTGAACACTGTATTCGAGGTATTTCTGCATTGTATATTTCTTTTTATAGTCTAAATAACATTCTCCCACCTGTACATCTCCTAGCCGCTGGGAGTTGTAGTTTTGGAGGAGGTTGGAGAACACTGGTGTAAATGAACAGATAGATAGAGGTTCCCACATGAGCTCACTGCATCTGAGGAGTTAAACTGCCGGGATTGGAGCCATACATTAAGCACCCACAAATGATGACATGGGCACAACTCCCGCACCATCAATGTGTCACACTTATGTTTATTCACGTTGAAGGGGTTGTCCGGGTTTAGAGCTTCAGCATTAATGAGTGGAGCATCGGAGCATTCTATGCTCTCTCTTGCCCTGCGCTGAATCGGTCAGGGCAAGGGCTTTTTCTTTAGATCCGGTGACATACCGGGTTTCACTATGGGTATGCTAGGCTCCCGGTGACATCACTGGCACTAAAAACAGGCTAGGGCAGCGCTATAGACCGCCCATTAGTGCTGGTGACATCACCTGGAACACTGCTAGGCAGTGTCCTCCGCCTAGCAGTGAGGATGTAAACCTAAACTACATTTGCCCCGCGCAATTCAGTGCAGGTCAAAGGAGAGCATCGGAGCATGAAAGTAGGTTTTTGAAGTATTATAATAGTGCATTGCAAGGGGGAAAGGGTTAACAGGGCCCCCAAATATCCTGTATAATTCATAGTACTGTTAAAGGCACTATTTGGACTCCTCAGCCTCCAGGGCCTGAGGGCAACAACAACGTCTGTTCCCTCTATAGTTACTGCTGCTGCCTCATTATCTATGAATTACCCCGCACACGCCTGCCCCCTATGTGCCCTTAGTGGTATGTGTCATGTGTAGCATCCATGATAAATTCAGAGGTTGTTTCACCTTAGAAGATAGCATAGCTGTACTGCCCCTCAAGAGGTGATAACCAGGACAAGTATTGGCAGCCAATGGGGCATATTTCCATCAATAAAAATCAATGCAATAAACCTTCCCACATAGGAGTCCTACAGACATTACATGTAATACTGAACCATGACCTCATTTTCATTAAAATGTACGTGGAAAGGACTACCTACCTGTCTGACTGTGACTGACCTGTTCTCATGTTTTAGGCCTCAGCCGTGCCTAGTGCCGGAGGGTCGGAGAATCTCATCCTGCTAGATCGAGAAAAGTATCGTCCACATGAAGTGGGCACCGTTGGCTGGGCAGGGAGCATGTTTGGACCCATGCAGAAGAGTAGATTGGGTGAACACGAATTTGAGGCTTTAATGCGAATGATGGACAATTTGGTGAGTTTTACATCACGTTTCCTAAAACATTGACACCAATAACTCGGATATTCTTCAAGCAAATATATTATGCTCTCAGTTTATAATGCGTCTGAACTACACAGAGGAAACCTGGTAAATTATATTTATTTAAAGTGAATGTTTCATCAGAAAATTCTAGTTTTTATGATAAACCGATTTTTTTCAGCCTATATGTAGACAACAGAGGATCCACCATTCACAGTCACAGCTTACCTCCTCCCCCTTCCTGCACAATGACCTCTGCACAGGTCACAGAGCAACACTCAGAAGACGTTAGTGAGTGATGTCGAGTGTACAGGTCCCACATGGTTATTGTTAACATTTAAATATAGGTGATACATTCCTTTTACCTAATTGCCCAGTATTTGTATAGAGCCATCATATACTATATGGCTGTATAGAGAATACACACCCTTCACTCACTATTTTATTTCACAAATCCTCGCACTAGGTGTAATTTATTAGGAAGCCAACTAAGCTAAGGCCAGGGAACTCATAGGAAACCAGAGTTTATGCAGGAGAACATTCCAGTACCATGTAGGTATTATAGCCCAGGTCCAGGCCTAGCAAGAAAGCAATGGTAACCACTGGTACACCACAAACACATCTGCTGATACTAGTGTATATTTCATCATATGATACATTTGTGAACCCTAAGACATTTTGCATCCTGATTTTTGATACCCATTTAATCGGCTGGTTCCGATTCCACAGCTTGTGTAAACAGAGGATTGTGGGGTTCCAGAAGGAGGATAGGTCATCAGTACTTAAAGCTCTGAACCTGGACATACCCACATTTTCACACCTGTTGGATACGGCTATGCGATCCTTGACCAGGGAGGAAGGACAGGGGTACTGGAGGATAATTATTATCTACTTGGAGCTCGTCAATATTTTGTTGTCGCTCTACCTAAAAAGTAGCCTCCATAATCAACACATACTGGTATAGCAGTGTTCCCGGTTTACGTCTCCGACTCTGATGGGTGGGCTTTAGCGCTGCCCTAGCCGTTTTACAGGCTAGGGCAGTGCTAAAGCCTGCCCTTTAGTGCCGGTGACGTCACCGACTCACTGCTGGGCAGAAGCCTCTACCTAGCAGTCTTTATGCAGAGCCTAGTACATCACCGTGCTCTCAGGAGAGCATTGGAGCATGAAATGGGCGGCCGGAGGGATGAAAATGGGGATATTTCTGGGTTCAGCTCTGAACCCAGAGAACCCCTTTAAAGGGGTTCTCCAGCCATTTCTTCTAATCCATAGGTTTTAATAACCTGTGGAAGGAAGATGTTTTACATAGTACTTAGAGTAAATGCAGCTGAACCATCCGGGACCCGGGGCAGAAAAGCAGGCAGCCTGCTGGACAGAGGCTTCAGTTAAAGGGGTTGTCCGGGTTCAGAGCTGAACCCAGACATGCCTCCATTTTCACCCAGGCAGCCCCCCTCACTTCAGCATCGGAGCAGTTCATGCTCCAATGCTCTCTTTTGCCCTGCGCTAAATCACGCAGGGCAAAGGCATTTTTCGGAGATCCGGTGACGTACCGGGCTCTCCATGGGGCTGCCAGGAAGCCCGGTGATGTCACCAGCACTGATGGGAGGGATTTAGCGCTGCCCTAGCCAGTAAAACGGCTAGGGCAGCGCTAAAGCCCGCCCATCAGAGCTGGTGACGTCACCGAACACACTTCTGCCCGGCAGTGTGTTATTGAAAACAAATAAGACCTTGCCCTGCGCGATTTAGTGCAGGGCAAGGGAGCGCATCGGAGCATCAGATGCTAGCCTCAGGGGGGCTGCCTGGGTGAAAATAAGGGTATGTCCAGGTTCAGCTCTGAACCCGGACAACCCCTTTAAGCGAGGGACGAGAAACTAATATGTAAACCATTTTTCTTCCATGGTTAGTAACAAATCTGGATTGAAGGAAATGGTGGAAAAACCCCTTTCACTTTTTAAACCCTGAAAAACCCCTTTAAAGTTTTACTTTGTATAAGCTGAGATTCCACCCTATGGTAAACAAGGGGTAAACAGCTTGTTGGCTTGCCGACAGTATCTTGTCTCTGTTGTTAGAAATGTTCTCCGAGTTTTTCTAGGTTCTGTTATTTAATATGAAGGACCCTAGTATGCTGCCCGATATTCAGTCAGGACAAGCACCGATAATCACGCCCATTAGCGCTTGTTTGCATTGGCCTACTAGGCCCCTCTCACACGAGCGAGTTTTCCGTACGGGTGCAATTAGGGTGGCCACTGGCTTCACCCTAGAAAGCCGGACCTCACCGACCACGCCCACAACTCCCAAAACCATGCCTCCAAACCATGTGAAGCCACGCCCCTGTCCCAGTGAAGCCACGCCCCCACTGCCGGCCGGAAAAACACAAGGGAGGAGAGGGTAGAATTTTCAGACCGGAAGATGAGCTGGGGACAGCCGGGGCACTTCTCTCCCCCTCAGTCAACCACAGGGAGCCATGTCTGTGGCTCTAGTGGCTGACTGGGGGTGAGAGAAGCCTTAGTCAGTTGCTGCAGCTCACACTTAGACAGCGCAGTGCTGCTGTCTGAGCGTGAGCTACTAAAAGGGTGGACATCCCTGTGTCTGTCCAGGCACTGCGCCAGACGGAGGACAGGGAGCCAGAAAACCGGACTGTCCGGCCTAAAACCGGACATCTGGCCACCCTAGTTGCAATGGGTGAATTGAACGCATAGCACCCGCACTGAATCCTGACCCATTCATTTCTATGGATCTGTGTACATGAGCGGTGATTTTCACGCATCATCTCTGTGTTATGTGAAAATGGCAGTACGTTCTTTATTCTGCGTTTTTTACACAGCCCTGGACCCATAGAACTGAATGGGGCTTTCGTGAAAAACGCATTTCATCCGGATGCAAAGGGTTCTTCTCTGATGGTAGCTAGGAGATGTTGTTTCTAATTTCTCCGTTCTTTTTTTCACATACAACAAAACTGATTGCACCCGCACGGAAAAAACAGCACCACGGAAAGCAATTACAGACAAAACTGACTGCACTTGCATGCAAAACCTTCAGTTTTTTTCCTGAACAGATCCAGACACAATCTGTATTATTTGTGTGAAAGGGGCCTTACTCAGGCCAAGACAAAGTGAATGTGGGCGGAATGATCACTACCAAAATCATTCCTCCCCTATCCAGTTCTACTGATTATCAGCAGCACACCCCTGCTAATAAATTATGGAAAATGAATCCAGCCAGTAAAGGAGGCAATATGGACAATCACAATACATTAGTAAGTGCCTTGTATTAACTGTCTCTACATGATAAACGCCATTTACTGAAGTGAGAGAACCCCTTTAAGTTATTATTTCTTTCATTATTTACTGTTTTTGCAACTAAAACAGGAGATCAGTAGGAGTATTATCACCTGAATAAACTTCACACTTTTCAAAATGACAGGATCCCACATGCACTCCATTTAGTAAAATGTGATTTCTATTCCATAGGGTTACCGCACAGGCTATACATACCGCCACCCGTTTGTCCAAGAGAAGACAAGACACAAGAGTGATGTTGAGATACCCGCCACAGTAACTGCATTTGTCTTTGAAGAAGAAGGTGTCCCTCTTTCAACCTTACGACAACATGCCCAGAAACAGCAGAAGGAGAAGACCCGCTGGTTGAATACACCTAATACTTACCTGAGGGTCAATGTGGCAGAGGAAAGCGTGAGCAGCCAGAGAAGCAAGACCACGGTGAGGAGCTGCTTGATATTCGTGAGGCCTTTTTTCACTGGTTATACCTACATAGCAGTCCATAGAGCACTATGTCTAAGAGAATGCTGCTATGAAAGCTATTGGGCATGGAGAGATATCAGTCACATGTGGTCCTGGTGCCTGAGGGGGTCACATAAGAAGACATAAGTATTATAAATGGATTGTGGTAGATGGGAGACCAGTTACATACAGTTACATTTTGCGGAACGTGTGCAGACCCATTCATTTCAATGTGACCGCAAAAGATGGACACCGTGTGCTGCCCGCATCCGTTGTTCTGTTCCTCGGCCCTCCAAAAAAGTCAATCGCGGACAAGAATAGGCATTTCTATCATAGGGTGGCCATATGCACCACAGCCTCCTCAAACAGCTAATTGGCGGGGGTGCTGGAAATCAGATCCGTGCTGATGTGATAGGCCGTCAATATTAAACATGTGGTAAACCCCTTGAGGGCTACATTCACATGTAGCAGATATTTTTCTGTAATTTGTGTGATCTGAGTTTCAGATGAATCTCGCCAGACTCTTCAAACAGCTGAAGAGTCTGTCAGAAGTTGGACCCTCACCAATCAGATATTGATAACCTATCCTAAGGATAAGCCATCAATATTGAACCCCCACAAAACCACTGTAAAAGGGTTTTGCAGGGCTGGTATATTGATGAAGCATCCTCAGGATAGAGTTAAAGTTTGATTGAGAGCCCCAAAGATACAGTTTTGGAATATGATAGAGTGTATGGACCATACCAATTTGTTATCTCTGGGGTCCATTTTTCAGTGGCTGAAAGCAGATGAAGTGGTAAAGCCCAGCAGTGGGATGCCTATCCGTATAGAGAACCCCAACCAGTTTGTGCCGCTCTTCACTGATCCTCGAGAGGTTTTAGAGACCAGAAATAAGGTGGGTTCAAATACTACAGAAACAACCCGTACTATTTCTAGTGGATCTCTTATAGGAAAACTTCCTTTTGCTTGTCCTACAGTCTTTGCAAAGACACAAACAGTGCTTTTTGCTCTTATTGACCAGATGCATTCCACTTCTGCGGTGGTGTGCATATAAGGGAGGGGATCCCAGAGAAAAAAAGGTCAAAATGGACCCCTAAATATGTATGTTTCCATGAGCCATAGGCCTTTTTTCTCACCCCTTCTTTGCTAACATAGTAGTTCCTGTGGAGAGGGGAGTCTTACATAGGTTCTAGTTACCTATTAGGCCCCCTCTTGAAGAGAGCCCCAAAGCAGCCACTTGGTCCATCTCTATGGTGTGTATGCCTTTGCACTTTGGGTTTGGATCATAATCAGGCATTTATGTTCCTAAGAATTTGAAGTTCCCAGCAACCCAGCACAGTATTACCAAATTTCCAATATCTATTTTTTCCTGAACTGTTTCACCTTTTACCAGTTCAAATTATATTTGGTGTGCTTGCAAAAGTTCTTTGCAGCCTTGTTTGCCCCCTTTTACTTTTTTCATCTATTTTAGATTAAGTTAAATTTTAGTAGTTTTATAGTAGCCGACAAGGCTTCTTCCCCATAAGAACTGTGTGAAATATTCAGACACAGGGGTTAACAAGTGACTGCTTCAAAAGAGGCTTAGGTGTTTTCTTAGAACAGAATAACATTTGCTTATGGAAAAGTAAAGAATTCTGGTTTAGCCCCTTCATGCACTTGGGAATACCTGTGCACCAGGGGTGCCGGTGGATTGTATGGAGCGTGCTCACAGGCTGTGACTACTCCATACACGGCAGGTGATAAATTCAATTCCAGTTGTTAGATGCAGCAGTTAATAGCGACAGCAGTATCTGAGAGGTCACTCTCCCCTCTGATCGGCACCCCCACGATGCAATCACATGGTGCTGGTCGGTTCTATGGCAGCCAGGGCCTTCTGAAGGTCTCCAAGCCTGCTATGCTTCTGCTTCTATTATACCCTGTCTCTGGCAGGATTAATAGAATGCCAGCAAAATCACTATTCACAGCAGTACAGAAGTATTGCTGTGAACAGGAAATAGTAGTGGATTGTAGTGGCTCACTCCTTAGTAGTTACAGGGTGGTGCTGCAAGCTCATATAGAGGGAATCACCCCACCCTCTGTTAAAAAGTGAATGTAACAATGGAAAAATGAGCGAGCACTCATACACTTGGCAACCAAATTGACATATGCAGAAAATATTTATTATTAAATCCCCATAAAATTCAAGTGATAAAAATAATAAAACCAGTGTATTATAGCAATGACATACAAAAACTACAATCACATACACTATAGTAGATATAATAGTATAGTCGATATTGTATTAAATGATAAAATATATGATAATAAAATATTCGATACTAATCTGTAGTCGATAAATTCACTGATATAAATCACACACCAAAAACTTCAAGTATTGTCCAGGTCTTATATATGCTGTTATTGTGAAGGGGGAGGTAATTCCTCTGTGAATCTATCTCAGATTGGGAAAATGAGTGTCACTTTAAATATCGTAGGTGTATTTCCCCTGGGAACGTAATGTATTCATAAAATGTCCACAGGAATCCTGATAATGTTGGAATAAAAAGTCTCTTATGGTATTTATTTTTAAAGTCGAGGTAAACTATAAAATCGGTGTTTGGCTTACCGTCTGGTGTCTGCTGTCTCCCTGTTGCTTGAGTGGAGCTTTAAATGTCTGCCGGCTTATTTGATCGCTCCTTCCAGCAAGCTGGTTCAAATTTCACGAGAGTTCCAAAGATCGCGGGAGTTGACACTCTGTTCCGCAATTTCCTTCGGTACAGCTTTTTGACGATAAAAATAGTTGTTCCTTTACTGTAAACATTTTTTCTTTCTCTTTATGGCCATACAGTTTTATCGGAGGCTTCTCAATACAGGGACATCACTTGTTTCACTATACGCGTTTCGGGTAGATTCGCTCTCCCTTCCTCAGTGGTCAAGTGTCCTCCATTTTTATCCATTCCTTAATTACTTCCCAACTCTCAAACACCTGCTGTTCATGCTGTTCCCAATTGATCAGGAAATCCTCCCACATAATCAGGGGATAATTCTATACAGCATTTGAAAAAGAAAATGTTTTATTTTTGGGGGACACATGCGTTTTTTTGCCCAGATGTCCCAATTGGTGTGATATACTGATGTATGAAATATAAACTTAATATCTAATTGCTAACACATATAAAATCACATTTTAATGATAAAATATTATTAAACAAATTATTTAGATTAAAATCCGGATATAAAACTATAAATACTCCCCAACATTTATAATGGATTTGAGGAATCTTGAAAGTTGGAGATTTAGAGGATTCTAGGAATTTGATAAAATTCTTGGAATTTAATAGATTAATAGAATGGATTAATTTAATGGATTAATAGAATGCCAGCAAAATCACTATTCACAGCAATACAGAAGTATTGCTGTGAACAGTAGAAGCCATGTTTCAGCTGCCATTAAAAAAGTTAAAGAAAATAAAAAAGTTAAAATAAGTTGATAAAAATAAAATGTTTAAAAATATATATATATATATATATATATATATATATATATATATATATTAAAATAAAATAAAAACTTCTAATTTCTCTTATAATAAAATTACATCAAAAAGGATAAACATAATTGGTATTGCCACACCCCTCAAAAAAACGAGACCTCCCACTGCTAAAGGAAAAGTAATAAAGTAAATAAAAGTTATGGGTCAGTGTATGGTGAAACAATAGATTTATTTATTTTGAGATTTTTTTAAGTAGTGAAACATAATATAAGCATATCATTTATATATTTAAGTAGAAGATGAGGAGGAAATAAGTAAAACTGAATTTCCAAAATTGACTGCATCCTGAAGCTGTTAAATATGTCTGGTCAGCAGATCAGGAAGGACATTTTTCATTTTTAGGGCTCGGGACTGGTAGTGGTCATCATTGTTACACACAAACTATTTAGAATCGGATAAAACAACTTCTGATTCTGAATGGTATTCCGTGGTTTGATCTTAACTAGGGTTGAGCGAACCTGAACTGTAAAGTTCGGGTTCGTACCGAACTTTAGGATTTTTAGACCCCGAACCCGAACATTTCAGTAAAAGTTCAGGTTCGGTGTTCGGCGATTTCTTGGCTGCTATTTGAAAGGCTGCAGAGCAGCCAATCAACAAGCGGTTAACTGTGTGTCCTTAGAAGCCATCACAGCCATGCCTACTAATGGCATGGCTGTGATTGGCCAGTGCAGCATGTGACCCAGCCTCTATATAAGCTGGAGTCACGTAGCGCTGCACGTCACTCTGCTGTTATTAGTGTAGGGAGAGGATGCGGCTGGTGATTTCAGGGAGAGAATAGGAGAGAATCTTTGTTCAAAACGTGAATCTAACTCAGCGATCTACATACATTTTGTTGTGTGGGTGCAGGGCACAATCTTTTTATCCTGCCCTGAACCCAGTGACCGAAAAAAAAACTAACTTTTATAAGTCAGTTAGGTGGGCGGCGGCGGCGGCGGCCATTTTATGCAAGCTCAGTGCACCAGCACTGCATCTGAGCTTTTGTGACATTGAAATCCAAGCTTGAAAAACAGCACAAATATTCTGTTTGTAAAAAAAATCACCCTTTTTTGGCAATATACAACATCTGGTGCATTTGCAGGATTAGTCTGTGTGCAATTTAAGCTAGAAATACAGCCCAAAAAATACACAATTTGTATGGCCTTTCAGCATCAAGACGTTTTTGACACAAATCTTTAATTGCAGCCTAGTGTGGGTCAGGGCGTGCGAGATACACCCTTTAAATACAGGGGTTCTATTCAGGTATTTGAAATACAGCCATTTTGGGCAAAAATCTTTAATTGCGGCCTAGTGTGGGTCAGGACATGTGAGATACACCCTATATATACAGGGGTTATATTCTTCTATTAATAAAACACCCTTTTTTGGGCAAAATACACAATTGTTGCGCCCTTGCAGCATCAAGACGTTTTAAATTCCAGGGTTATATACTGCTGTCATATTCAGTTATTAAACAAACACCCGTTTGGGCAAAAAAATAATATTTGGCAGCCTTTGCTGCAGATGTAATTGTGAGATACACCCTTCATATATTTGTGTTATATTTAGTTATTTGAAATACCGCCATTTTGTGCACAAATCTTTAATTGCGGCCTAATGTGGGTCAGGGCGTGTGAGATACACCTTTTATAAAAAGGTGTTCTATTCAGTTATTTAAAATAAAGGCATTTTGGGCAAACAAATTTAATTGAGGCCTAGTCTGGTTCAGGCCGTGTGAGATACACCCTGTACATGCTGTCATTCTATTGTACTGTTAATTAAACGCCCATTTAGGGCAAGATCCTAAATTCGAGAAATATGAGGAGAACGTCAAATAAGCGACGTGGCCCAGGTTGTGGTGCTGCTGGTGGAGCTCCTGTTGCAGGGAGAGGATGTGGTCGATCTGTGCCAGCTACACGCACAAGTGAAACCCCTTCCTCAGGTGCGAGTAGGCGAACCTGTAGCGGTATTTTGTCGGGCCTAATGCGGCTCTACGAATGGTGAGGCCTGAACAAGTACAGGCAATAGTAGATTGGGTTGCTGACAGTGGCTCCAGTTCATTCACATTGTCTCCTACCCAGTCTCCTGCTGAAAGATCAGAGTTGGCACCTGCAGCCCATGTCCATCAGTCTTTCTCCTCACCCCCTTGCAAATCAGCCAAGCAGTCTGAGCCCCAAGTCATGCAGCAGTCTCTTCTGCTTTTTGATGACTCTGCTAGCAGGGTTTCCCAGGGCCATCCACCTATTCCTGCCCCAGAAGTGGAAGAGATTGAGTGCACCGATGCCCAACCACTTATCTTTCAAGATGATGACTAAACACAGGTGCCAACTGCTGGGGCTTTCGAAAGTGTGCAGACCGATAAGGAGGGCAGGGGTGAAGACTGGGTGAAGACTTTTTTGTGAAGTTCGTCCGAACCTGTCGAACCCGAACATCCAGGTGTCCGCTCAACTCTAATCTTAACCATCTGCAAATTTTCTTTTATCTCAATCTAAAAAAATTATTTTAGATCAGAGGTGCTGCCATCTGCTTCCCCACAAATGCACCATTTTTTGTAAAATTCTTCCAGGTACTGGAAAACACCTTTAAATAAAAATAATAACAGCATGTGAAATTCCAGGTGGATGATTGTGTCACAATTCCTGACATTAATCATTGTATTCAATTCACTATATGAAACAGATTCGGGAGCAAAATCGCCAAGATGTGAAGTCTGCCGGGCCTCAGTCTCAGTTACTAGCCAGTGTGATAACGGATAAGAGCAGAAGTCCGGTATGTACATATTTCTTATAAACTAATCTGGAAGAAATACTGTTGTCATGTTTAATATTATAATAATTCTTCAGGGGGTGCAGGTATTATATTGGCCCATACCCATTGGTAATTACCTCTACACAGCACACAGACATAGGCAGTCTTTGTCATATATTATCTACATGGGTACATCTGAATGCATACATACTAATAATTGGAGCAGTCTAATACTGTCATGCCGATAAAATACTCCGTTTTAGAAAATACATTTAGATACCCTGCTTAGAGATTGTCTTGGTAGTAAAGAGGGGTTCCTCATTTGTAACCAATGAGCACGATGTAATGCTTCATTATTCCTGTGGAGGCGCTGTTGGAAAATTTGACACCTCCTACCAGTGCCCCTGCAGGTTACAGATCGCTGAGAGTCTCATCAGCAAGGCATCTTGCAATCATCTTACTTTGGTGGCTGGCTTCTAACAAAAAAAAGGGTTTTTCAAATCAACCTTTTTAAGTTGCCCGTGGATTTTTTCCAGAAATCTTATAACTGTGGTCCAATATTTAATATCAGGTGGAAAACTATTTTTTTTAGAGTATTTGTTTTTCTTTTTAATTTTTAGCAGTGCTGTACCACTGAAAATTAAATACAAACAACTGTTCTTCCTCAGCAGTCAGCACAGCATTATAAAACTCTCTGTGCTATTTAGACATTTGTGGTATAGTTAACAAACTATATAGATAGGTAAACCATTAGCATTTTACTGCTGCTGTGAGAAGAATGTTATCTGAAGGGTAATCCATAATAATAGTAGGTGTAACACCCCTTTACAGCGCTATTGTTCTCTTGATAGGCCTAGAAAATGATGCCCTCAGAAGAGAATTGCACCCGTCTAATGTGGGATACTCTAATAGTCACTCACCCTCTTCCTTCTCTGGTCACAGTGATGGTCTGACTGAGAAAGTCAGGAGAGGCTGTTGTACTAAACATCCAAACGAAGAGAAAGTTAAAGAGCCAGGATAGGAGGAAGAATACATGGAGCAACAGAAAACCAATCACCTGTTTTTAGTTTTTTTAGTTTTTTTATTTACACTGCGTATTAACCTATTGGCGGTTTAATATGTATTAACAACAATTTTTACATCTTTACCTAGACCAGCCTTACTGTTATCCCAATTCTGCACCTACTGTTATCATAAGGATTAACCTTCAGATAACATGTTCTCTTCACAGCAGCAGTAAAAAGGACAGTGACTTCCCTATATCTATAGGAGTTTTATCTCTCTGTGCTGATTCCTACAGAAGGACAATATTTTGTATTTCATTTTCAGTGCCCTAGTACTGCCAAAATGAAAAAGGAAAACAGCCAAAAATTCTAAATAAAAATGTTTTCTATGAATATTTAATTTTAAAATACCCATTTCTGATGGCGTCCCTTTAAGCTTTATTCACATAAAGACTGAAGATAAGTGCTTGAGTCTATGTTTGAGACTGTGGACTGCAGCCAGTTTTGTAAGTGGTTTACAAGGTAACATACAGTAAATAAGAAACTTTTTCGATATGTTAAGTCTGCAGATACTCAGTTGGCCACCAAAACAGAGGCAGAACTGAGAGAGCAGCCGGTAGAAGAGGTCCCACCGGAACCTGAGCCACCGAACCCTTTTAGTCTGACTGACCAAGAGCTGGAAGAGTATAAGGAAGAGGTGGAAAGAAAGAAGCATGCCACTGATGGTGGGTAGGGGTATAAGTCTTTTGTTGAACAGGTGTAATATATTTCCTTTACTGCCCCACGTGCACTATATGTGTAGTTGGAACGGTAATGCTTACTGATACAAGGGCAGGTTACAGTGTCCGTTCCCAGCAGGATGTAGACAAGTCACAATGTTAGAAACAAATAGATGTAATACTAGCGCTCCCGCCACCGACTGGTAGTCAATCCTATTATTAACACTTATTGATGCCGCTGCTGGGTTTGTACAGGTGGATTGCCGACCCCCAAAATGTTATATAGGTATATGGATAAAAGAGCTGTAAACCCGCGCTGACTAAAAGTGTTCAAATATGTCCAATGTTCAGAGGCGTACATAGGAATCACTGGGCCCCATAGCAAAAATCTGAATTGGGCCCCTTAACCCCGCCCACTACCCACCATGGCCCCTCCCACTTCCTGACTTTGCTCCTCCCATGCCACACCCCCATTAAATAAATTTATACATGACCTACAGAAACTGTTAGGGGTTTCCTGGGGGTGACCTGTCACATGGGATATCTGCTGCAGCCTGCAGGTCTCCTTATTTGGGGTGCCATGTTAGGCTACTTTCACACTTGCGTTCGGGTCTCCGCTTGTGAGTTCCGTTTGAAGGCTCTCACAAGCGGCACCGAACGGATCCGTCCAGCCCTAATGCATTCTGAGTGGATGCGGATCCGCTCAGAATGCATCAGTATGGCTCCGTCTGTCCTCCGCTCAGCAGGCGGACACTTGAACGCTGCTTGCAGCGTTCGGGTGTCCGCCTGGCCGTGCGGAGGCAAACGGATCCGTCCAGACTTACAATGTAAGTCAATGGGGACGGATCCGTTTGAAGTTGACACAGTATGGCTCAATTTTCAAACGGATCCGTCCCCCATTGACTTTCAATGTAAAGTCAAAACGGATCCGTTTGCACTATCATGAACAAAAAAAAAAAAATGTTTTTTTTTTTTTGTTCATGTTAATGCAAACGGATCCGTTCTGAACGGATCTAAGCGTTTGCATTATAGGTGCGGATCCGTCTGTGCAGACACCAGACGGATCCGCTCTGAACGCAAGTGTGAAAGTAGCCTTAAAAGGAATCTGTCACTAGCAATTTACCCCCAATTTTTTTTTCATGAATCCATGTTTAACAGAGTACCTGTTTTCCATCTGTCTTGTTCTTTTGATTGTGAGTCTTGTCATGTCTTCAAAAAAATCGATTCTTATGATATGTAAATGAAGCTGTAAGGAGCCCAGAGGGGCGTTATTCTTTCTCCACGGTGCCCAGGAACGCCCCTCTGAAGTGCCGTGCCCGGCTAAGTTTGAAAACTAATAACGCCTCCAAGTTCATCTAAATCGCCTCCCAGAGGCGCGGCTAAGTGCTCAACACCCCCCTCCTCAGTGCCGCGCTCTGCGGCAAACACCCCGATCCTCCTCTCGCCGGCATCCCAAATCCCACGCAGGCGCAGTGCCGTCAGTCATCTTATCATAGCGCAGGCAATCGCCGGCACTGCGCCTGCGCGGGATTTGGGATGCCAGCGAGAGGAGGATCGGATTTGGGAGGCGATTTAGATGAACTTGGAGGCGTTATTAGTTTTCAAATTTAGCCGGGCACGGCACTTCAGAGGGGCGTTCCTGGGCACAGTGGAGAAAGAATAACGCCCCTCTGGGCTCTTTACAGCGTCATTTACATATCATAAGAATCGATTTTTTGAAGAAATGACAAGACTCACAATCCAAAGAACAAGACAGATGGAAAAAAGGTACTCATGGATCCATGTTTAATAAAGTACCTTTTTTCCATCTGTGTTCTTCTTTTCCATGTCAGTCTTGTCCTTTCTTCTAAAAATCGATTCTTTCTGTAAGGACTGGAGCCCAGAGGGGCGTTTTTCTTTATCCACGGTGCCCAGGAACGGTGCCCCTCTGATTAGTGCCGTGCCCGCCTAAATATGAAAACTACTAACGCCTCCAAGTCCATCATTTAGCTGAATCGCCTCCCAGAGGCGCGGCTAAGTCCTCAACACCCGCCCCCCTCCTCAGCGCTGCGCTCTGCAAACACCCGATCCTCCTCTCGTCGGCGTCCCAAATCCCGCGCAGGAGCAGTGCCGGCGATTGCCTGCGCCTGCGCTCTGATAATACGGCTGAGGGCAACAGCTTCAACATCGTCACTGGGCTCTGCGCATGCCCAGTGACGATGTGCATGGGGGGCCCTGGGGAGAAAAGCAGCCGCATAGCCGGCTGCAGGTCATCAGTGGGCGGGGCCTTATCTGCGCTACGGGCCCCCCAGTGCCGCGGGCCCCATAGCAGTGGCGTGGTCTGCCTCTATGGGCGGTACGCCACTGCCAATGTTCCTGGTTAATATGTATTATTACTTAGTCACAGTTAGAGTTTTTACCTGCCCCAGGCGTGCTCAGGTAAGCCGGATTACATACAAGCTGGTTGATGCTTGCGTCCTCTCGTAGTCATTCCACGGTAGCTTCGCAATATCTTCAGGCTTCTGTCACTCACGTACGCGCGGCTCCGGCCGGTAGCTCGCGCGTGTGGGTAGAAGCCGCTTGATGTCAGGGAGACATCTTCTTCTGTGTGACATCACACTGTGCTTGCTACGGATGCCTCCTAGGTCCACACTATATGGTCTTCCTCAGGGATAGATGTGGATCCCGCTACCTGGAGTTATATGCGAGTTTGTTTCCATAGTAACCAGTCTGTTATATATAAACAACTTGTACGGAGCGTTGTGTATGCGTGTCTTCTGCCCCAACTGTATATTAATATAAACACAAGACCAACGCTGCCCACATGCCAGAACTACAGTTAGTATATGCAATACATATATATATATATATATATATACACAATAATATAAGAGTACCAGCTCCTACAACAAAACATAGAACCTACAAAAATTGTAGCTCACGGGTACCAATACAAAAATATACTTAAAAAGATAATAACCAGGAACCAAGGGAGAGACTCACCTACAGAGCTCAGTGTACCTAAACCAGGATGGCGCTACCCCGACGCCCGTTTCGGCGTGCCTTCTTCAGGACCATCATACCGGCCCCCTGACGAAGGCACGCCAAAACGCGCGTCGGGGTAGGGCCATCCTGGTTTAGGTACACTGAGCTCTGTAGGTGAGTCTCTCCCTTGGTTCCTGGTTATTATTTTGTTGCCGTCAGCAGTCTATATATTTCCTGTCCCTGTTTTATGGGCAGTACATCTTGTTGTGACACTGTTTTTTGGACTGTTGGGAACATTTTTGGAGACTTGTTGTCCCTTATGCATATATTGCTGTAATATATGAGACTCAGCCACACGGACATATGTTTACAAATTGCTGTTTATTATAATATGTAGCCAGTGTCCCACTGGGATGGTGTTTTTCTTTGCTGCTAACTTTTTTAATTACGACGTCTTTTATGTATGTACAATTGTAATTCAATAAAGTATATTTTTGTATTGGTAGCTGTGAGCTTCAATTATTGTATGGTTCTGTCCCATCTGTATATTGTATGGTATAATTTATGCTACCAGGGGCAGGTTGGAAGCCCCCAAAGAAATTCAATTTTCTTGAAGGATATATATTTTTGGAAGCCCCCCAAAGACATTCAATTCTCTTGAAGGATATATATTTTTACATGTAAATTTAATGTCTTTGGGGGGCTTCCAACCTCCCCCTGGTAGCATAAATTATACCATGCAATATACAGATGGGGCAGAAGACACGCATACACAACACTCCGTACAAGTTGTTTATATATAACACACTGGTTACTATGGAAACAAACTTGCATATAACTCCAGGTAGCGGGATCCACATCTATCCCTGAGGAAGAAATCAGTGAATTTCGAAACGCGTCAGCAGTAGTGTGGACCTAGGAGGCATCCGTAGCAAGCACAGTGTGACGTCACACAGAAGAAGATGTCTCCCTGACAACATCAAGCGGCTTCTACCCACATGCGCGAGCTACCGGCCGGAGCCGCGCGTACGTGAGTGACAGAAGCCTGAAGACATCGCAAAGCTACCGTGGAATGACTGCGAGAGGACGCAAGCACCAACCAGCTTGTATGTAATCCGGCTTACCTGAGCACGCCTGGAGCAGGTAAAAACTCTAACTGTGACTAAGTAATAATACATATTAACCGGGAACATTGGACATATATGAACACTTTTAGTCAGCGCGGGTTTACAGCTCTTTTATCCAAGTTACAATGTTATATAAGTTGCAGAGGCAGCGTTCGACCGGGGTTAACACGGCCCAAATGCGGCCATATGAGGGCTTATTTTTTCTGAATGGCACCATTTTGGGGTACACTGTAATAATGTTCTACATATTTAAAATGTGATATCTGTTATTACATAAATGTGAACAGACAAAGAAGCTGCAGATGAGGACACCCAACCATCACTGGTGACACCTCCTACTTCTCCTGTAAGGAGTCCAACAAAGACAACAACTGTGACCGTGTCTCCTTCCAAGTCCTCTGAAGGTAAGTTCCTTCACGTGATATATTCAGTAAAGATCAGCAATTACGGCCAATGTCATCACGTGGACGGTGCATTACTTATGGTTACAACCTCATAGTTGGTCGGGTATGATCCATGTTGTGCATACCAGCACTGGTGATCGGAAGTGAGGTTTTCTTAGCAAATTTAGTGAGTTTTGCTTAATTCAACTCTAGAATATTAGGATAGATGAATATGGCACTAAACCACACTGACCAGGTAACACGTGGCTTCTCCTTCCACTCTGGTTATACAAGCCGGTGTATAGGTTCCTATCAGACTATATGGTCTTCATGTGAACATGCAAAGTCCGAACATTACTCCGACTCCATAGGAATTGATCCTTACCTGTCTCTTTTTATCTCCCTAAGCTTTATCTGTACTCATTGTGATCATACGTTGTCATTGTGTTGTGTGTGTGTGTCGCCACAATGTTTCCCTTCTCTTTCCATGTGCTGTCTCATGGCAGGAGTCACCTCAGACTCTGAATACCTGTCTCTGTAGTAAGTATAGACACCCTGGCTTGTTGTTTTTTACCCCTTATGCTTCTGCTCCCCAAATAATCACCTATGTTAAGACACAAATATTTGGTTACCATGCAAGACAATATCCATCTATCTATCTATCTATCTATCTATCTCACATCTATCTATTATCTATAATCCTCAACATTGAAATTGCAACACCAAGAAGGATAAGCCATAAGGTCATATAAATCGAGAAAATTACAGGTGTCGCTAAGATTTTCCAGCACCTAGCTCCAATCTGTAACGTGCGAGGGACATGAAAGCCAGATTCAAAGCTATATTTTTTTTGCCACGTGAAATCACAAAAAGTCATGTGGGAAGATTACAATGCCTCCTGTTCATTGACGTGCCAGTTATCACCACTTGCCAATCACTAGGTGCCTAGGCCAAGATGTCAGCACTGTTCAATGTTGCATATCCTGGTTGTTGGGAGAATAATGACGAACTGGAATGACAGCAAGAGGTGCACAGAGATGAACCTCTGCAGGGATTTATTGTCTGAATAGAAGAATGACTCATAGTTATCCATTCTGTACTGCAAGTGAAAATGGACATCACATCCCAAGCCTAGTGCCTTGGGTGGCAAACTGTGTCTACACAAACCATCAGAATGATTTTATATGACATTGGACTACAAGCCAGACCTCCAGCTACTGGAGTTCCATTGACCTCACGCCACCGCTTTCAAAGGCTATCATGGTGGACAGCAAGATGGCAATGGAGGCTGGAATGGAGGTCTACCCTCTTCAGTGATAAGTCCCACTTTTGTCCCACAGTGATAGCCAGAGATTGGACTGGAGATCATGTAGGCAACACCAAGAAGGGCCCCTCACAAGGGACCATCATACCGGCCCTACTGCCAGGATTATAGTGTGTGGTGATCCTCTAGTCTTCTTTTCAGGTACACTGAGCATTATATTGATTTGGTTGTGGAACCAGTTGTACAACCATTTTTCAAAAGTGTCCCAGAAGCCATTTTTTAACACGCCAACACCAAGCTAAATGTTGCTCGAGCTACTGTGAGCAGCCTGTGAGGCCTAAATATGCTACCGCAGCCTGCAGCGGCTCCTGTCTTGTCTCCCATCAAGCACATCTGGGACATCATTGGTCGGCAATTGCAAAGGCGTCTGCCAGCAGCAGATCTTGATGTTTTGCGTGACTAAGTGCATTTAGCAAGGCAGTGCATTCCTCAGACAACCATCATTAACATATCTATCGATCCTATGATTTCCATAATTCTACAACTTTTCCTTCTTGGTGTTGCAGTGTTAAGGAATGTATCTATGTATCTTTCTATCTATCTATTATCTGTCTCTATCTATCTATCTTTACAAATTAAACACGATTCTCCAGTTATCACACTGGTTACATTGCATATAATATGGGAAATATTTTTATTGCCTGGTACCCAAATTTGTTTTCAGTGTATGGAGCCCCTTCTAACAGCACATCACTTCCCATGCCTATACTGTTTCCTTTTGACTGGACTTTGGAGGACAGTAAGTGCTTTACATTTTCAGGAGCCTCCTACAAATGCATGTTGTTGTGATGTGATGTCTAATGCCGCAGGCACAGAAAGACTAATGCATTCCTTTTGAACTAACAGCCGGATCGGCAATAACACTGATTAACTCGGAGTCGTGGTGTGTATACTTCTAGCTGCGTGCTTTGAAAATGGGGCTTGAAATGGTGGTTATTTTTGTGTAGCGCTAAAGTGTCTTCACATGTGTACGGCACTTTACCGTTAATAACTTTACAAATACTTTTTGTATCTCTAAAGTGTTAATAGTGAGATACATCATACTTATACACTTCCAGAGCTGCATTCACACTTCTGCTGGACTCTTTTTTTCCCTGAGCTCACAGCTCCAGGTAGCCCCTGCTGGTTCATAGTCCTAGTGTGTTGCACTGTGAGTTATGGACTTCAATGGGACTGTAAGGTTCATGTGCACGATGTTGAACAGGGCACCATTCCAGGATGCCACCTTTGCAAAAAATCAGCTTGCTAAATGTCTGCTTTGCTATAGCTGCCCTGGTCAGTTATAAGTGCTGAGGGCAACTCCGGCTCAGGCACTGTACATGCTTACAGGACAGGACTGCTGAAGTGCTTATAGTAGCATGAAAACCACCGGCTCCCATTGCATAACTCACTACCAAGTTCCAGACTACCACAGAAACAACATCAGCATAGGAATTCTTCACCCTACGCTTTATGGATGGGGCTTCCTCAATCAAGCAGCCACAGAAGACTGTAAGATCACCACGCTCAATGCCAAGCATCAGCTGGACATGATTAAAGGGGTTTTCTCAGATTTTTATATTGATGGCCTATCCTCAGGATAGGTCATCAATATCAGATCGGCTGGGGTCCGACACCCGGCGCCCCCACCTATCAGTTGGTTGAAGAGAGGGCTGCGCAGCGTTCCCCTTATTGTTTACCTACTTGCGGTCGACATCGCCGCGGTGAGCAGGTGTAATTACAAGCTGTCCCGTTCACTTCTATGGGACAGCTCCTTCCTATTCAAGTGTATACTACAGAGCGGCCCATAGAAGTGAAAGGGACGGCTTGTAATTACTCCTGCTTGATGCTGTGGTTGAGACTGCGAGCAGCTAAACATTGAAGGGAAGGCTGCGCTCACACGCAGCATGGCCTTTCCTTCAACCAGCTGATTGGTGGGGGTGCCAGGTGTCGGACCCCCGCCGATCTGATATTAATGACCTATCCTGAGGATAAATCGTCAATATTAAAATCCCAGAAAACTCCTTTACAGCAGGTTGGGCTGTGGAGCAATAGTAACCTATTATCCAGAGGGATGAACCATGGTAAATCACCTGGCACACCACATACATAGGCCGGTCTAGGTTTGACAGAAACCAGGGAACGCTTCCTGCTAAAACTGTAATAGACTGTGTTTAGGAAATTCACTGTTAGACTTCTTGCACACGAACGTGTGTGCCCCGTGGCCATGCTGCGAGCCGCAATGCACGAACACCCACCGTGGGGCAGCTGCAGCAGATCGCAGACCCATTCACTTTAATGGGTCCACGATCCGGCTGTTCCGCAAAAAGATAGGACATGTTTTATCTTTTTGTGGAACGGAAGCACAGGACGAAACCCCACGGAAGCGCTTCGTACTGCTTCCGTTCCGTGCTACCATTCATGCACACAGAACGGTGCCTGTGTATTGTGGATCCGCAAATGCGCACGCGTTCGTTTGCAATAAGCCTTAGACCAGACCAGGCTAGCTCAGCTGAAGGTAATGATGCCTTTGAATTAGCGATCCGCTTCTTCATTCCAGAGAAAAAGTTTTTTTAAACCATATGCAAACAGTTAAAGGGGTTTTGCCACAAAAAATATTCTAGCTTTTTCAAACCAGCACCTGTATTTGAATAAATTAAAATGTTTGTATAGCCACTGAGATATTCAATAAAATGTATCCGCACACACTTAAAGTGCACTGAGGGCGGGCCCAAGCCATTCTATGTATCCTTGCTCAACCTCCCACTTGATCATCAGGAACAGGTTCCTGCACAGTCATCTCACCTCGACCTGTCAACCAAGAAAGAGAGGGAGGGGCTGACAGAGGAAGCAGGAGGAGCAAGAGTGCACAGAGTGACTTAGGCCCGCCCTCGATGCACTTAACTGCTCATTTGCACATAGATTCAAAGTAGTTTTTCTCCAGAATGAAGCAACAGATCTCTAACTGAAAGTATCATTGCATTCAGCTGAGGTAGCTCTACAAGGCATTGTAACTGGTGTAACAGAGATTTTCCTGGTGACAGATTCCCTTTAATGCTTCAGTTGCAGTGTATGGTGACCGTCTAGATCATTGTGTAGCAAAAGTTTTAGAAAGTCCTTTCCTGATTCCCTGAAGCACAGTCTGCAGCATACAGGGGCCATATATCTACAATTTGGGTTCACAATATTTGTGGCTCGGTGGAACAGGTGCCATAACAGAGAGGAGGTTCCTCAGAGTGGCCCATGGGCGATGCACATAGTAAGAACTTCATAATATAATACCAAATAAATACATCATGAAAGACATTTTGAAACTTTTTATTGCAACGCATTTCAGTACCAGACTGGCATGTTCATCAGGCTAATTGTGCCAGGAACAACAGAAGCATCATGGGCTCCCTTCAGAGGAAGTTCTGGATCTGGGTTAAGGTCCAGTTGACATCTGCATTGTTATTTCAGATGTTCTGCTCCATATTAGCATCAGAACAATGAAAATAAAGTCAGTTACTGGTTATGCTACATGACAGAAACCAACAGTTCCCGATGGACCCTGTTGACTATAATGGGATCCATCATATTTACGTGTCCACCTCTAGGTAGACAAACTACAGGACAGAAAAAACAGCTGTCTGGCAGCTTCTGAACTTAAAGGTGAACTATCAAAGGTCTCTTTATTGATATGAAAATACCATATTCCTACAACTCCAGCATCCCTAGGAAGTGTTGTCATAGGGACTTCAGTCAGTAATACCTCCAGACAAGAACACAATAGAGGAACCTTTCTTGCACATGTATTGAGCAGTATGCTTTTTATAATAACAAGTCTTGAGTTGTCCTGTGTAAAGCTGCTAAAATCTCCATTAGGCAATTTGTTAGTCATGTTCTGTTCCTGGGAATCTGACTGACAACCAATGTCACACTGCTCTCCTGCTAAATCTGCCTAATCCATCCCCGGCTCCAGTACTGTTGTATAACTAGAGGTCCCATTCAAGAATCTGGAAAAATGGCAACCCCTATGGAAGCGGTAATGGCTGCCATATTGGTTGTTAACTAACTTAATCCATCTTGCCTGTTGATATTAGAAGAAGTAGAAATGGTTGGCATTAATGAACTCTCATATTTTTTGTGTGTGTCTTTCCAAAGAAGCAGAGAAGGAGGAGTCAGTGCCGGAATCTGCTAAAGTCACAGAAGAGAAGGTCCAACCAGCTGTGGTGCTAAACGGCAAGGAGGAGGATCAACCTCCTCAGGATGAGACACCTCCAAAAGTCACAGAAACCCCTAAGGGGAAAAACGAGACAGTGCCCAATGCCTCTCCAGAAGGTTCCCCCACTAAATCACCTTCCAAAAAGAAAAAGAAGTTCCGCACCCCATCATTCCTAAAGAAAGGCAAAAAGAAGGACAAAGAGAAGGCAGAGTCTTGATCATCTGGTTCATGAAACTGTTCTGTCACATAAGGTACACCGGCTCCTTTGCTCTCCAGGCTGGGGCAGGCGTAGGGAGCTACATCTACTACTGCTAAGTATGGACTCAAGAGTCTTAAGGGGATCTTTATTCCTGAGGTGTCTTTTATAGGGGATTTGTACTGCCTGGGCCCTTACAACACAGCATGTTCACTGACTCTTGGGACAGATACTTGCTCAGCTCTTTAAAAAATACATTTTTATAATCGTCCACTACTTAGCTGGCTTCTTGACAGACTCCATCAACAACGACATTACTGGTTTTGTGGGGGGGTTTAAGTTTATTTTTGGAGTATTTAATAGTGCAATGTGTTTATTTTAGTTCTGTGAAAGTGGTGAAAGTTACAACATGGCTGCCAAGGGTCTGCCCTGACAAAAATGGCGCAATAATAAGAATCAGTAAGTCACTATGACATGCCTATATGAATTCTGTAGAGCAGCAGTTACCTTTTTAATCTTCTTGTTTATTACCTTATTTATTATAGACCTGCTCTCTTCATGGTGATGTCAGTAGGCTACTTTGGTTATAGCACTTAGACATATAGGAACTTAAAAGGTTTAGATACACAAAAAGAGCCCCTTAAAAAAAAAAAAAACTCATGCACCTGATGTACATCTAGGGATCTAACTTGAGATCCTGGGCCCTGATGCAAAACCTTTAACAGAGCCCCTCGCCTGCCATGTACCATTACCAATACTTGTCTTCTCATATGGGATGGAGCCCTATTGGGTCCCCTAAGGCTTCAGTGCCCAGATGTATCTGTACCCCCTGTGGTTAAATCCCTGGAAAGTCCTCAAGTCCTAGTTCTCACCTTCTGCTCCAAACCATCTTGAGCAATCAATAACCACTCAGATGGAGAAGATGTGGCTTTCATTGACAGGAGGATAAGCTGCAGTTTTCTATTCAGAAGGAAATTACAGTGACAAAACTATTATATTGAATTTATCAGTTTGCTGTTTACAGTCGTTAAGCAGGGGCGGGCAACATAAGCAATAGGTGGAAATAAGTCCTGAGCATCTTCAAGGATTGGACTTTACCATTCACGAACAGAAATATCAGGGGGCAGCATCTTCACAAACCTCCTTAACCCAACAAGAAAGACTGTGCTGCCCAGTGATACCATCCCGCCAACACACACATTTTGTACCAAGATATTTTATTTGACAATCATCATTTATATTTAAAACTAGCAGAATTACCCAGCTTCACATGGGTCTATTTTGTTTGTTGTGTGTAGTTAAAAGATATCATCAGTGCCCCCCATAACAGTGACATCCACAGTGCCCCCCATAACAGTAATATCCACAGTGGCCACCATAACAGTGACATCCACAGTGCCCCCATAAGTGACATCCACAGTGCACACCATAATAGTGACATCCACAGTGCCCCCATCACAGTGACATCCACAGTGCCCCCATAACAGTGACATCCACAGTGCCCCCCATAACAGTGACATCCACAGTGCACACCATAACAGTGACATCCACAGTGCCCCCATCACAGTGACATCCACAGTGCCCCCATCACAGTGACATCCACAGTGCCCCATAACAGTGACATCCACAGTGCCCCCATCACAGTGACATCCACAGTGCCCCCATCACAGTGACATCCACAGTGCCCCCATCACAGTGACATCCACAGTGCCCCCATCACAGTGACATCCACAGTGCCCCCATCACAGTGACATCAACAATGCTCCCATAACAGTGACATCCACAGTGCCCCCCATAACAGCATCATCCACAGTGCCCCCCATAACAGTGACATCCACAGTGCCCCCCATAACAGTGACATCCACAGTGCCCCCCATAACAGTGGCATACACAGTGCCCACTAATGCCACCCACAGTGGCCCATAACAGTGACCTCCAAAGTGCCCTTCATAACAGTGACATCAGCAGTGTCCCCATAAGTGACATTAACAGTGCTCCCATAATAGTGACATCCACAGCACCCCCATAACAATGGCATCACCAGTGCTCCCATTACAGTGACTTCCACAGCACCCCCATAACAGTTAAGAAAAATGGCTGGGTTTCTATGGAAACCATGTGTAAAACAAAAGTGAGTTGTTATGGAAACCTGGTGTAAAACTGTGTGTATGCCAGTGAGGCTAAGAATGAAGGACCTGTGAGCTTCTATTGGCTAATATGGGTCATGTGATGATGGAATATTAGCTTTTTTATGACGATTTGTTTATTGTAAATATCTCAAGAACATTACGTACTAGAGAGCTGAAATCCCGTCTAAAACCTTCAGACGCCCCTATGTGCCAAATATGGTGCAGATTGTTCCATTTGTTTGGCCGTAAATAAAGAACAGACAACAGAAATTCATTTATATATATATAGTGGGATGCGAAAGTTTGGGCAACCTTGTTAATCGTCATGATTTTCCTGTATAAATCGTTGGTTGTTACGATAAAAAATGTCAGTTAAATATATCATATAGGAGACACACACAGTGATATCTGAGAAGTGAATGAAGTTTATTGGATTTACAGAAAGTGTGCTATAATTGTTTAAACAAAATTAGGCAGGTGCATAAATTTGGGCACCACAAAAAAGAAATGAAATCAATATTTAGTAGATCCTCCTTTTGCAGAAATTACAGCCTCTAAACGCTTCCTGTAGGTTCCAATGAGAGTCTGGATTCTGGTTGAAGGTATTCTGGACCATTCCTCTTTACAAAACATCTTTAGTTCATTCAGGTTTGATGGCTTCCGAGCATGGACAACTCTCTTTAAGTCACACCACAGATTTTCAATTATATTCAGGTCTGGGGACTGAGATGGCCATTCCAGAACGTTGTACTTGTTCCTCTGCATAAATGTCTTAGTTAAATTTGAGCAGTGTTTTGGGTCGTTGTCTTGTTGAAAGATCCAGCCCCGGCGCAGCTTCAGCTTTGTCATTGATTCCTGGACATTGGTCTCCAGAATCTGCTGATACTGAGTGGAATCCATGCGTCCCTCAACTTTGCCAAGATTCCCAGTCCCTGCACTGGCCACACAGCCCCACAGCATGATGGAACCACCACCATATTTTACTGTAGGTAGCAGGTGTTTTTCTTGGAATGCTGTGTTCTATTTCCTCCATGCATAACGCCCCTTGTTATGGCCAAATAACTCAATTTTAGTTTCATCAGTCCACAGCACCTTATTCCAAAATGAAGCTGGCTTGTCCAAATGGGCTTTAGCCCACCTCAAGCGGCACTTTTTGTGCTGTGGGTGGAGAAAAGGCTTCCTCTGCATCACTCTCGCATACAGCATCTCCTTGTGTAAAGTGCGCCGAATGGTTGAACGATGCACAGTGACTCCATCTGCAGCAAGATGATGTTGTAGGTCTTTGGTGCTGGTCTGTGGGTTGATTCTGACTGTTCTCACCATTCGTCGCTTCTGTCTATCCGAGATTTTTCTTGGTCTGCCACTTCGAGCCTTAACTTGAACTGAGCCTGTGGTCTTCCATTTCCTCAATATGTTCCTAACTGTGGAAACAGACAGCGGAAATCTCTGAGACAGATTTCTGTATCCTTCCCCTAAACCATGATGGTGAACAATCTTTGTCTTCAGGTCATTTGAGAGTTGTTTTGAGACCCCCATGTTGCTACTCTTCAGAGAAAATGAAAAGAGGAGGGAAACTTACAATTGACCCCCTTAAATACTCTTTCTCATAATTAGATTTACCTGTGTATGTAGGTCAGGGGTCACTGAGCTTACCAAGCCAATTTGAGTTCCAATAATTAGTTCTAAAGGTTTTGGAATCAATAAAATGACAACAGTGCCCAAATTTATGCACCTGCCTAATTTTGTTTAAACAATTATAGCACACTTTCTGTAAATCCAATAAACTTCATTTCACTTCTCAAATATCACTGTGTGTGTCTCCTATATGAGATATTTATATATACGATTTATACAGGAAAATCATGACGATTAACAAGGTTGCCCAAACTTTCGCATCCCACTGTATAGATATTCCAGGATCTTGTCCCAACATTTTTTCTATATCTATAAATTAGACGCAAGATATGTATGTCAATATTGCTTTCTACTGCACATTACCATCATAATCACTCGGAGACAAGAGCATACTCTAAGAAGGAAGGTCGCCATTGCAAAATCACTGTGAGACCTGGACAATAGTGATTGTCCAAAGCAGAGAGCCTCTTTAGGCATGGGGAGACCATGTGGTTACTAGGGAGCCCTTAAAAAGAAGGGGCCCATCCTTGGTTACTTCTATGCACTTTTCTAGAACTTGGGCAGAACACTCCTCTCCAGAGGAACTGCATTGTACCTAAGTCAGAGGGTGGTGTGTTGAGTTGGTTCAAGGGTCACATAGAGGGTGTGGAGGCAAAAAAACTGAGCCTTGTCCTGTAGGACACAACGCAGCCCATGAGGGTCCATTTTGACTACTGCTGTGGCCCCTAAAGGGCTCTTCTATGTTCATTGACTTTAATTCCATATTTTCACTCTAATAATAAATGGAACACATTGTACACATGCATTATAATACACTATGTAATAATCTGAAAGGCGGTGACATGTGTATATGCATGCATGCATGTATGTGTGTAGAAACACACGTGACATAGGAAGATACAGTAGTATCGTGCATATGAAGGAGAAATCTCAATAATACAGATTACTGTTTACAAGCTTTGTATCTTTCAAATTGTAGCTTTTGGGACCAAACCAGAAGTGTTCTGCACGCACTTGCTTTTGTAGTAAAAGTTTACATCACATGTTTCTGCTCTCGGTATCTAAATGCATGGGACAAACTGACCATGTGGCTCGTAAAAAAAAAAAAAAACATATTAAATATTTTTTAGAAATTTCTTAAAAAATAATAGCCATCTACTACATCCTGCTTAAAGCTTGGGCATCAAATGATTGTCAATGTGGTTGCGGCCGTGACAAGACTGCTGCCCAAAAATCAGGCCTGCTGCATTTTTGGTCCCAAGTCCCATGCGACTTCTCCATCATAGACCACAATGTAAGGGCTTATGCACACAAACATATTTTTAATCTACATCCTGCATGTCCTATTCTTGTATTACTGTTCTATTATGGGCCGGACGCTCCGTTCTGCAAAATGCGGAACAAATACAGCCGATATCCATGTTTTGCGGTTCTGCAATTTTCACACCGCAAAACAGGCAACGTTTGTGTGCATGAGCCCTAAGCCACTTGTGACTATGATTGCATGTGACCTGTCAGTGATTTGGTTGTGTTTTTACAGCCAAATAGTAAATCTTTTCGATTTCGAGTCACCATGTGGCCCCAGCCTTAAAATGTACCAATTGTTTACACAGTAGTGGCCATTTAAAGGGTATGTAAGGAGGACCACACAGAAGAAATGAAGAAGACACCCTTGAAATGTGGGCCTTCAATTGCCACTAGTAGCCCATCCATGGGCAGATTTTACTACTACACAAACCCTGAAAATGCTCAGGGCTCCAGAGAGCAGGGGGCCTCCTACTGGCCACAAATGGTTGGCTGAAAGGAATATTCTAGCTGCATAGGAACCCAGGGTAAGGAGTCCTTCCCATCTGTAGAGCAGAAGAAGAAGTGCCCAGGCTACACTACTGAGTGGGGCTTAGTTGTACAATGGGGAGGAGCTTAGCAGTGCAATGGGGGGGGCCAAGAAATGCAATGGGGGGCCCAATAAATGCCATATCTACTTTTAATCCCATCATCTAAAGGGAATTTGGGCAACCATTATTAAAAATCCAGCTACCCCAAGTCAGGTTATGCCCTTGTGGGAAGACTAGGCTGGTACCACATAGCAGTGGCATGGTCATTGCCAGAGACTGAGCTCAGCATAGAAGTGATGGTGCTCCCTGTGTGTAGGAAAGAAGCGCTTTCTTTTCCATATGCCTGTGTACTAGGACTATGTCTCAGGGGGGATTTACTAACCACTAGTCTAGTTCTGCCTTATATCTAAGAAGCTGATACAAGTCGCTCCTCACTTCTTCTGCACTCAGTAAATGCTGGGTGTCTCGCTGAATATTTAGCTGTTTGCGCAGTGTCACCCGCTCTTTGCCTGAATCAGCCCAGATAGGATTTTATTGTGTCTTGTATTCCACTTGTCTGACAATCGTACCCATGGAGTTATTTCGTGTCTCGCTCCTTGATGTATATAATAACCCTCCACATACGCCATGAGCCTGTTATTGTGAAATGTACATACTATCTCTTTTACTGCACGAGCCGCTCTCGCTGTTTTCATCCACTGGAGCCTCTCTTTACTGCTGTACCTGCGAAATAAACTGAATTCACAGTGGGATGTTCAACCTTGGCGTGATCTTGTATTTATTTAATGCTGCCAATATACTGATCTACCTTTCTTACAATGATTTGGAAACAGATGGAGAATATGTGGAGTTATGACATGTACCATGACTAAGGGCGCATGCACACCGCAAACTGCAGATCCGCAAAATACAGATACCGGTCGTATGCATCCCATGATTTCTGCCGGCCCTATAGTAGAAATGCCTATTCTTGTCTGCAAAACTAACAAGAATAGTTAATTCATATTTGAGACATACCCTGGGTAAGGTTTATCAAATAGTTTATTTACAGATGCCTATGCAGGCGTTGAACCTATCTTGTCCCAGGTGAAAATTTAATACTTCACTTTTATTATTATTCGGGTTAAAATATGTGCTTTATACCTTTTATTTAATTTTACTTAATGAACCAAATAATAGAAAAAGATAAAAAATACAGTAAACACTCCACTGCTTGGTCAAATGATGCTCAGTGAGTCAGGAGGGAGAGCACGTGCACTATCTCTCACCCCTGTCACTTGGATCCAGTGTGGGTGCCTGTGAGAGTGGTTTAGACAGTATAAGTTAAATCCACGGCACTCCGAAAGTTTTTTTGCTAAATAAAATTTCACATTTTAATTCTTAGTATACAGAATATCATTCATGTACATCCAGTGCAATTCATTTACATATAGTGAGTATTATGCCATATCAGATAATTCCCGAAAGTTTCGGTCTGTGCGACCTTCTTCAGCGGGGTCTGTAGGCAGGGTCAGGTGGCAGGCGCTGGATGATCCAGCGCCTGCCTCCTCACCCTGCCTACAGACCCCGCTGAAGAAGGTCGCACAGACCGAAACGTTCGGGATCCAGCGCTTGCCTCCTCACCCTGCCTACAGACCCCGCTGAAGAAGGTCGCACAGACCGAAACGTTCGGGATCCAGCGCTTGCCTCCTCACCCTGCCTACAGACCCCACTGAAGAAGGTCGCACAGACCGAAACGTTCGGGATCCAGCGCTTGCCTCCTCACCCTGCCTACAGACCCCGCTGAAGAAGGTCGCACAGACCGAAACGTTCGGGATCCAGCGCTTGCCTCCTCACCCTGCCTACAGACCCGCTGAAGAAGGTCGCACAGACCGAAACGTTCGGGATCCAGCGCCTGCCTCCTCACCCTGCCTACAGACCCCGCTGAAGAAGCTCGCACAGACCGAAACGTTCAGGATCCAGCGCTTGCCTCCTCACCCTGCCTACAGACCCCGCTGAAGAAGGTCGCACAGACCGAAACGTTCGGGATCCAGCGCCTGCCTCCTCAGCCTGCCTACAGACCCCGCTGAAGAAGGTCGCACAGACCGAAACGTTCGGGATCCAGCGCTTGCCTCCTCACCCTGCCTACAGACCCCGCTGAAGAAGGTCGCACAGACCGAAACGTTCGGGAATTATCTGATATGGCATAATACTCACTATATGTAAATGAATTGCACTGGATGTACATGAATGATATTCTGTATACTAAGAATTAAAATGTGAAATTTTATTTTGCAAAAAAACTTTCGGAGTGCCGTGGATTTAACTTATACTGTCTAAACCACTCTCACAGGCACCCACACTGGATCCAAGTGACAGGGGTGAGAGATAGTGCACGTGCTCTCCCTCCTGACTCACTGAGCATCATTTGACCACGCAGTGGAGTGTTTACTGTATTTTTAATCTTTTTCTATTATTTGGTTCATTAAGTAAAATTAAATAAAAGGTATAAAGCACATATTATAACCCAAATAATAATAAAAGTATTAAATTTTCACCTGGGACAAGATAGGTTCAACGCCTGCATAATTTGCGGAATGGCCACACGGATGCGGATAGCACATAGATTACAACCGTGTGCTGTCCACATTTTTTGAGGCCTTGTAATAATGAATGGTTCCACATGTGATCCGCAAAAAATTTGATTAGGACACGGACCCAATATACCGTCGAGTGCATGAGACCTAAAGGGTATCTGTTATGCCTTATTCACACAGAGTTCAGTAAGTGATTTACATCAGTGATTTTGAACCAAACCCAGGTACGGCTCCAAACAAAGAACAGGTGAAGATCTTTCCATTATACGTAGAGAAGAGCAAAGTTTTCACAAATTCAATTCAGCCGCTTCACCAAATTTGTCTTAAGAAATTTGCTTTGTTACGAATTAATTCGTCATGAAGTGCATTAAATCAGGTCTATCCCGGTGTGCAGTTAATCTTTAGGGAGAATGTATCTCATGGTACATCACTGTGTAGCTAGTCCTTTCTGGTAGTGAAACAGTTACTGTGCGTCAGGATGACAGGCAGGTCACATATATGGACGTGCATATCATCGTGCAGGCCGCCAACAGTCCTAACTAACCACTAGCTAAACCAAAAGATAAACATACAGCAGCCTTCAGTAAAGCAAACACAAAGCAAAACAAAAAACGCTGCGTGCCCCTGCAGGTGTCCCAATGACTCTTTAGTGGAACAAAATAAGGACATGGAGGCAGTGGAAATAAAGTAGTGGAGGAAAAAAATGTTCTTTTAATCCACGTTGCGGCACTGCAAACACATACTTTTGAATCCCTTCTGTTAGCTGTAGAATGACTGTGTGTCACTATTTGGCTCAGTTCACACGTTAGTTATTTGGTCAGTTATTCCCATAATTTCTTGTCAGCCAAAAGCAGGTGTGAGTCAAACCCACAAAACAGGTGTAAATCAATTTATAATACCTAATCTAAGAGTAGGCTTGGCTCCTGAATGTGGCTCACAAAAACTGATGGAAATAACTGATCAAATAACTGAAGTGTGAACTCAGCCTTAAAGGTCAATGTTAGCATCAGGTCTAATTTATTGGCGTGGACTGAACCGTGCAGTGGCCCAAGATTCAAGTAGTGGCCCCATGACAGTGCAGAGGGTGTCAGCAGTAAGGCTGTGTTCACATCACTGTTTATTTTTCCCTTCTTCTGATCCATCAGAATAGCCCAAAAAAGGCAGATCCTGAATGTTGAGCATCTGCCTTCAGCATATTGTCAGCATTTGATTAGTATTTATAAGGCAAAAACAGGAGTGGGTCCAAAACAGAGATAAAATGTGATGGAAATATTTGCATGTCTTCTGTGTTTTGGACCCACTCCTGCTTTTGGATTCCAAACCATGGTCAAATCCTGATGCAAAATAATGACCGTGTGATGGAGGCCTTATGGACGCTCAAACGACAGGACCGTTTTTTTTGGATGGATCAGAAGAATACAAAAATAATCTGTGATGTCAACACGACCAAACAGGGACACTAGTGTCCCCATTACAGACTGGTGAGGGTGGCAACAGCATGAAGAGTCACAATAGTGGCCCCAGAACAGAGTGAGGAGGGTGGCAACAGCATAAAGAGTCACAATAGTGGCCCCAGAACAGAGTGAGGAGGGTGGCAACAGCATAAAGAGTCACAATAGTGGCCCCAGAACAGAGTGAGGAGGGTGGCAACAGCATAAAGAGTCACAATAGTGGACCCAGAACAAAGTGGGGATTGGGGGGCAACAGCAGTGGCAGATCACAGTAGGAGCAGATGGCAGTAGAGGCAGCAGACATGTGGCATCAGGTGGGTGGCAGTACCAGAATAGTGGCAGCAGCACATGAGCACAAAGAAGTAATGGGCCATTTGTCACAATGCAGCACACTACAGTCAGCCTATTACTGTCCGAATGATCTAGTCTGTTGCATCAGGCACCTGATTCATCCCAGGGCAAACTCAGCCAGTTGATGCTTAATTTAAGTTTGGTTGCCAGTAGTCCAGGGTATCTTGGATCTGGGGTGAGAACTGTTCATCATAGACTCAAGACTTAAAGGGGTTATCCAAAGTCTAAAACATGCCCCCCAATGCCCTTTCCCCTCATACAGATTATACTTATACCACGCTCCCTGGCACCCACATCTCCTCGTTGTACAGATCAAAACATCTGGCGGCGGGAGAAACAGGCAATAGCAGGCCGCAACAGGAACGAGCCTCCCTAGCATAGCAGAGAGATGCAGTGGTGGCTGTGCGGGGATCAGGAGCGATGCAGGTGCTGGGGAGCGGGGTAAATACAATCTAAATTAGGGGCCCTGGCATTGGGGGTCATGTATTAGACTTTGGATAACTCCTTTAAGTTGCTGCTGGTGGTGTTCCTGCCTCACCCCTACCCCCTTTATCAGTCATGGCAGTGGAGAGTGAGCTCAGAGGGTCCTCCTGGTTAGACCTTCGTGAGGATGGGTGATGGCGCACATAGGCTTTCTGAAACTTTAACTCCCAGAATCCTCCTTTCACTTCTATAGGGGTTACAAAAGCAGCCAAGTCAGTGTTCATGCTGTGAGATGTAGTTTCACAGCAGCTGGAGTGCAGGAGGCCGCTGATCCCTGGTCTAACGTCTAAAGTTACATTGGGGAGTAGTCCTGTCCATCTGCATCGTCAAGAAATCAGTCATGGGTTTCCTCTGCTCATACAGTTGGTCCAGCATGTGGAGCATGGAGTTCTAGTGTGTGGAAACGTTGCATATGAAGCGATGTAGGGGAATTCTGCCATTGCAGGGCAAAGCGGGCATGTTTTGCACGGTAAGAGTGGCTGAAGTGCATGCACAGTTTTCTTGGCATTTTTAAGACGTCTTGAAGTTGGGTGTAAGACTTCAGGAACCGAGTGACAACCAGATTGAAGACGTGCTCCATGCAGGGTGAATTGGTCAGCCCTCTCTGACGCAGCAAAGACAGAATATTCTTCCCATTATCGGTAATCATGGTTCCTATCTCCAGTTGGTGGGGAGACAGCCAGGATATGCATCACGGCCTTTAGTTTGCGCTGTGACACTGTTGCCACACTTGCGGTTGCCCGTGGCAATGTGTTGCTGTGAGAGCATGCAGTGGCAGTGTCTCAGCCTTCTGGGTGATTGCCGTGACATGGTTGCCACGCATGCTGTTGCTGGTGGTTACGTGGTTTTGTATGCTTGTGTGTGCACTTCCCCTTTAAGTTGTAGCCTCCCTCTGTCTGGTGATTAAGGGTTAAATCCTGGACTGGGTGTGGTCATACTGTCACTGTGGGGAGTTGGGGAAACCCCCCACCGTGCGGTGTCAAAGGGTAAAAGGGATCAGCCTGGCCAAAAGGAGGAATAAGGGAGCAGGTCACCTCCTACAGCATCTCTAATCCTCTCCCTGACGCCTCACCGTATGAGCGGACCCCGATGGTAGGACGACTCATACTCAGGATTCCTAGAGACCCTAAGTCGCCCTGTAATCCCTCACCAAGGAGCAGGGAAGAGACGACCTGTTCATCCCAGTAATGGAGGAACAGGAGTCTCTATCTGAGGCCAGGCTGCAAGGAGAGGGGAACACATACAGCATAAGGAGATGGCAGGTAAGCAAAACCAATAACACACTTACCTGCCACAGACACACTGACTGGAACCCGTGCACAAGTGCTGCTGTCCACACCAACATTAAAGGACACAGCACACACCACAAACCACACAGGAACCCAGGACAACCAGAGCTGCAATAAACATAAGACAGGGGAATGTCTAGCAAACATGCTGGACACCAAACACCACCAGACATGTAACACCAAACTAGACATACAAACACCCTGAACATATAACCCACTTCATACAAAAAAGGACAGGAAGGGAAAGAGACACCGGGATAACATTGGTGACCACAAGATGGAACACCCTGGACTGGAGCAAAGCTCCAGCACCAACAACAGCTGAAGTACAACTGACTCCAGCCACTGAAACCACAGAAGATATAAGCCAAGTGACCACACCCAGTCAGGGAGTTAACCCTTACAGCACCAGACAGAGGGAGGTTACAACTTAAAGGGGAAGTGCACACACAAGCATACAAAACCACCGGCAACAGCATGCGAGGCAACCATGTCACGGCAATTACCCAAAAGGCCGAGGCACTGCCACCGCATGCTCTCACAGCAACACCGCAAGTGTGGCAACAGTGTCACAGCGCAAACCAAAGGCCGTGACAATATGATTTCTTGGTTGATGACAAGGAGCAGTTCCTCCCCGGTGTGACTCCATTCGCCCAGGCTGACAAGGTGCAGAACCAGACGACAATGCCGTGCTTTGCATAGGTGGTATGCTAGACTGTGCCTACAGTGAAGGCTGAGGACAAGGTGGAGGATGAGGAGGCAGAGGAGGACATTGGCGCAGCAATCCCATGATTACAAGCCGGTGAACTAGATAAACACGCCTATCTATTATAACACCTGGTGAGACCAAGTCTGACGCACAGTAAGTCTATGTATAACAGAACAGATTATGTATTAATGGCGCAGCAAGTATACTTGAGACATGTGCCTATATATTAGACCACCTGTTGACAATGAGTCTGACGCACGGTAAATCTATGTACAACAGAACAGATAAAAAATAAATGGGGCAGCAGTTGAACAATATGCACAGGGCGATTACACTGAGCCTGCACTGTCCCTACAGTCTCCCTATGCGCTCCCTACAGTTTCTCCCTACTTATCCAATATTGTACAACTTAAAGCTTCCTAGAACACTGTCCCTAGTGCTTGCCACGTCTCTCCCTATGCTCAGTTCGAAATGAAATGGCGGCAACAGCGCAGGATGAGGCTTTCTATAGGCCTGTGACATCATTCCTGAAATTTGGAGCGAATTCCACTTGGATGACCTTTGAAGACCTTTAGTCCCAACAGCATGATTAGGCCTCATGCACACGACTGTGCCGTTTTTTGCGGTCTGCAAACAACGGAAGGCGCCCGTGTTGCCTTCCGCAATTTGCGGAGCGGAACGGGCGCCGGCAATATAAATGCCTATTCTTGTCCGCAAATCGCGGACAAGAATAGGACATGTTATATTTTTTTTGCGGGGCTGCGGAACGGAGCCACGGATGGGACAGCACACGGAGTGCTGTCCGCATCTTTTGCGGCTCCATTGAAATGAATGGGTCCGCATCCGAGCCGTCAAAACGGCGGCTCGGATGCGGACCCAAACAACGGCCATGTGCATGAGGCCTTAAAGGGAACCTGTCACCAGGATTTTGTGTATAGAGCTGAGGACACGAGTTGCTAGATGGCCGCTAGCACATCTGCAATACCCAGTCCCCATAGCTCTGTGTGCTTTTATTGTGTATAAAAACCGATTTGATACATATGCAAATTAACCTGAGATGAGTCAGACCTTAAAAATATGACTCTTCTCTGGTCACACAAGTAAGATATGACTCTTTTATGTTAATTTGCATATGTATCAAATTGGTTTTTTTTACACAATAAAAGCACACAGAGCTATGGGGACTGGATATTGCGGATGTGCGAACATGCTGCGTGGTCATGTCTGTGTACTGCAGTCAAGCTGCCTCTAATTAAACTAATGAGACCGCATTGTTCAGTGGGTCTGCATTGTTAATGGCCACGCAGTGCCTTCAATACTTCAGAGCCACTACAATACAGATCCATTCAATAATTCGGTCTCATTAGTTTAAATAAAGGCAACTGCAGCCTGTACAGACAACTCACTCGCCACTGCATCCTGACCACGCCTTATTGTCATACCCTTATGCTGAATGCACAAGGCCGTGGAACACGGCCGTGAGCGGTCCGTGGTATCCCGGCCTGGCATCCTGCTGACAGCAGGAGCGCACGGCGTCATTGGTTGCTATGTACGGCGCACGGCGTCATTGGTTGACTGTATTACTGTAGTGCAGCGGCGGCATGAAGCACACAGCGTCATAGCAACCAATGACGCCGTGCGATCCTGCTCTCAGCAGGATGCCAGGCCGGGATACCACGGACCGCTCACGGCCGTGTTCCACGGCCTTGTGCATTCGGCCTTATAGTCAGTTTATCTATGAAAACCACGGACAAAACACAGATGCCATTTAGTGCCCCCAACATAGTATGATGACCCTATAAGTTAGGGTGACCATATTGGGTGACCATATTTTGGTTTTTAAAAGGGAGGACACTTGGGGTAAGATGATGGCACTGGGCAGATGGACACCTGCACTTGGTGGAAGGTCGGGTGTAATGCAGAGTTGCAGACATCAGACCAGGCAAAACACCTCTACATCACACTGCTGGGTGCAGCCAGTCATGACTAGAAATTTCTGGATGGTGGCCAACCCTGGTCCATCCCCATCCTTTGGTGGGTTCACATCAAGTTTTTGCTATCTGTTTAATGGATATGTTGTACAAAAAAAAAAAAAAAAGGATACAAAAGCACAGCACACCACGCTGTTGTATCCTGCAGAGTCTGGTAAAAAAAAAAAACTATACATTAACGTATACTTTTTTTACAATGGAACTGGAGAACGGAGGCCATCAGTCTGAGGCATCCTGTAACATATAAGTTTTTTGTATACATTAAACGGATGGCAAAAACATGATGTGAACCCAGCCTTACAGCAAAGAACTGCCCTATACAGCTGGCCCTTTAACACTGCCGCGCTGTAGCTTCCACCAATACGGTGCCTACTGCCAGTGGCGGATTGGAAACTTAACGTGGCCCTGGAAAAAATACTAAAAGTGGCCCCGTTTTGAAGTCAGGTCCAAATTGATAGAAGGCAGGGCCAGCAATACCATATTGTGGCACATTATACCGCCCCAACAGAGCCAAATACCACAGTCCATCATAAAATACAGCCACCAGCAGCACAAAATACATCCCTAAAAACTTCCACTGGCCGGCTGTGAGGGGGACCCAGGTGGCCCTCTGGGCATCGGCCCACCGGAAAATTTCCCTGTAAGTCTATGGCCAATCCGCCCCTACCTGTTGCTGCCTCGTGTGCCCACAATACTATAAAGACAGTGCTGCCCTACACCCCCAAATGCTGTTCTGCCAAGATAAAAGTGCCCAAGGACATGGCTACAGAAATAGAAAATGATGGGCCCAAAGGCAAACTTTAAAACCCCAGACTAGTCCCCAAAAATACAGACCTCCTGACAGACCCTAAAATTAAAACCAACCCCAGATTAGCCCCAGATTCATACAAACCACAGATTGGACCAATTTTTACAGAACACAAAATTCATGTAGCCCCCTAAACCCCCTTCCTTTACATCCCTGCAGACCTCAGATCAGACAAAAACATAAATAAGACAGCGCTTTTTCTTGCAGTGCTGCACTGTGACCGGACGTCACACAGCGGGAGGTCATAGTACGTGCCTATGTGCACATCCAGTCAGTGAGTGTTCTTACTGGGGGGCACTAATGGGGCATTATTCTTACTAGTGGGCACGAATGGGGACATTATTAATTCTAGGGGGCACTAATGGGGGCATTACTCTTACAGGGGGGCACTAATGGGGGCAACTTTCTTACTGGGGGCACTAATGGGAGCATTATTCTTACTGGGGGCACTAATGGGGACATTATTCTAACTGGGAGCACTAATGGGGCAATTTTCTTACTAGGGGCACTAATGGGGGCATTATTTTTACTGAGGGGCACTAATGGGGGCATGATTATTACTGGGGGCACTAATGGGAGCATTATTCTTACTGGGGGCACTAATGGGGGCATTATTCTTACTGGGGGGCACTAATGGGATCATTATTATTACTGGGGGCACTAATGTGGGCATTATTCTTACTGTGGGCACTAATGGGGGCAATTTTCTTACTGGGGCACTAATGGGGGCATTATTTTTACTGAGGGGCACTAATGGGGGCATTATTCTTACTGGGGGCACTAATAGGAGCATTATTCTTACTGGGGGGCACTAATGGGGGTATTATTCTTACTTTGGGGGCACTAATGGGGGCATTATTAATTCTGGGGCGCACTAATAAGGGCATTATTCATTTTGGTGCACACTAATGGGGCCATTACTCTTACTGGGGGGCACTAATGGGGGACATTAATTCTGGAGCGCACTAATGGGGGCATTATTCATTCTGGGGCGCACTAATGGGGGCATTATTCATTCTGGGGCGCACTAATGGGGCCATTACTCTTACTGGGGGGCACTAATGGGGGACATTAATTCTGGAGCGCACTAATGGGGGCATTATTCATTCTGGGGCGCACTAATGGGGCCATTACTATTACTGGGGCAGTATTAATTCTGGGGGAGCTAATGGGGGTTTTAATATTATTGGGGGGCACTAATGGGGGCATTACTATTACTGGGGACACTAATGGGGGCAATATTAATGCTGGGGGCACTAATAGAGGCATTAATATTATTGGGAGCCACAGTATGACAGCCACACCCCACAATCACACCCCCTTTGGGGTGTGGTTTAACTTGGCAAGTATTTTTTGTTGGGAAAGGTGGCCGCCCTAACCACACCAGTCCCCCTAGTACATTGCCTCCCCCCACTGTAACTGCCTGTACAAGGGGCAGATATAGGCGGCTAGGTTCACAGAGGTGGGTCTGTTCGGAGACTCCATTGCAGATTGGGGCAAATAAAACTGCCGCCTGCACAATGATGGACCCCATTATAGTGACTGGAGCCCATGGGGTGTCAATGAGGTCCAGCCTTTATCAGATCTGGTGCATCATTGTATTTATTTATTTTTTTGCTCCAGCGCTGAAAAAGATAAATGAAAAATGTGCAGCAAATGTAAACCTATCTCGGTAGCTCCTGCCAACCAATCACAGCACAGCTTTCTTTGTTCAAAGCCATAATAAGAAATGAAAGCTGTGCCGTGATTGGTTACTACCAGTTTTGCGTTCAGGCATAAATCCATTCCTTTTTCTGCTGTGATGCCCGGCCCGCGCCCCCTTCAGGATCCTAAACCACATGACACCGCAGGCTTGTTGACTTCCGGCCGGAACCTTGCAGTTGGAGGCTTGCTGTTAGGGGAAAGGTTTTGGGTGCGCGCAGTGTCTGGAAACTTCCAGGCGGTGTTTTTCCGGTGCAGCGAGGAGATGGTTCGCAGCCGGAGCCGGTCCCCGGACCGGCGGAGAGGTGAGAGCTGGATGTTGGGGTTCTGTGTCCTAGACAGGCGCCGGTTATAGGTTGTGGCGAGCGCCTTATGGTGGCGCAGGAAAGTGCGAGACAACGGCTTAAAGGGAACCTGCACCGGGATTTGGGGTATAGAGCTGAGGACATGGGCTGCTAGATGGCCGCTAGCACATCCGCAATACCCAGTCCCCATAGCTCTGTGTGCTTTTATTGTGTAAAAAAAAAAAAAAAAACGATTTTATAGATATGCAAATTACCCTGAGATGAGTCCTGTAGGTGAGATGAGTCAGGGACAGGACTTATCTCAGGTTAATTTACATATCTATCAAATCGTTGTTGTTTTTTACACAAAAGCACACAGAGCTATGGGGACTGGGTATTGCGGATGTGCTAGCGGCCATCTAGCACCCCATGTCCTCAGCTCTATACACAGAATCCCGGTGACAGGTTCCCTTTAACTAACCATCCCATACAACGTGCGGTCCTTGTATTTCCCATACTCCCAGAGCCGGACCATCTAACTGACGGATAGTTACAGCATTGAGGGGCGCCCCCGATCCCCAGCAGGTGCCGCCATGCACCTGACCCCTTGCCCACAGGATAGAGGATAGCTACTAGATGGGAGGGGGCCACTGATACCGAGAAAATCAGTGCGGAGGAGTCTTATATTATCCGCATGCGGTGTACACTTTCTGCAGCGTAATTCACACCACTTGACTCTAGGTGCGGATTGTATGTATGCGGCTTGTCCGTTTACGCTGTGGGCCTCGCCCTTACCCCCTGAGTCCGGCTGACCCACCCCATGCCGAGAACAGAGTGCCGCATCAGGTTTAGTGCGCAGATAGCCTTCAAGGGGCAGCCTCTTTTCACCATGGGTGGTGATCAAATGGTTAAACAGCTGGAGTCAGAGGTTTGTTTGCTCCAGTTGTCATTATGCAGCCAAGCACTCGCCCTAGGGCAGGCCAGCTCTCTCGTCCTTTAAAGAGCGCCTGTCAGCATGATCAACCCTATTAAATTGGTCCTGCTGAGTCAAATGATAGTTTTTTTCCTATAGAATGAGCCTGCTGCCCAGATATATAACTTTTTATCTTTATGCAAGTTTCTTATTTCAATCACCCGAGAATCTGGCTGGAGCCGTTGAAGCACCTCTAACGCGATGCCCCTCTGCTTTGGCATCCTTCACTCTCACCCTTTGATTGACAGGGCTAGATCTATGTTCTTGCCCCAGCGCCAAGACGGCGCAGTAACTCTGCGCTTGCGCAGTGGATCTGGTGAGCTCGGAAAGCAGCATCAGATCCACTGCACAAGAGCCAAGTCACTGAGCTGGCTCGGCACAGGTGTGAGGACACGGGACTAATGGAGGTCTAGCCCTGTCAATCAAAGAGGAGAGACAATGTCCCTGGTTTATTAGGATTGATCTTGCTGACAGAGGCTCTTTAAACTTCCAGACCAATGGAATTACGTGTGCAGCTGCAGCCAGTGACTGTCCTCAGCAGTGACATGCCACTTGGGGACTCATCACCTCTGAGACCAGTCATTGGCTGCAGCAGAGCATGTGACCATGCCAATGATGCAGCGGAAGTAAACAAGCAGGAGACGGGGCACACGGCGCAGGTAAGTATGACAGGTAAAAAGGACTTATTCCCTGACATTCTCTCCCAGTGTTTGTGTCGGTTTCCTTTGGATTCTCCGGTGCAAAGAGGAATAATCTGGGGAACGTAGATTGTGATTTCCACTGGGGACAGTGAGTGATGATGTCTGCATAGTGCTTCAGAATACGTCAGTGTTATATGTGAGGAAAGTAAGATGTCCTCCCCTCTCTAGTGTCTTCTAATGCAGCAAGATGTCAACCTAATAAATGTGTTTTCATGTTTGGTAGAACGCAGACGTTCCAGATCCACTTCCAGAGAGCGTGAAAGGAGGAGACGAGAGCGATCCAGGTCCCGAGAGAGACGGAGGAGCCGGTCACGTTCTCCACATAGACGCCGCTCCAGGTACCAGCGTGCAGTTTTTTTGCTTGGTCATCTGCTTGCACTATGATGTCTGCCTGCATACAGATATATACACACACCGATATATGGCCAGTCTGCCTGCATACAGATATATATATATACACACCGATATATGGCCAGTCTGCCTGCATACAGATATATACACACACACACCGATATATGGCCAGTCTGCCTGCATACAGATATATATATACACACACACACCGATATATGGCCAGTCTGCCTGCATACAGATATATATACACACACACACCGATATATGGCCAGTCTGCCTGCATACAGATATATACACACACACACACCGATATATGGCCAGTCTGCCTGCATACGGATATATACACACACACACCGATATATGGCCAGTCTGCCTGCATACAGATATACACACACACCGATATATGGCCAGTGTGCCTGGACTGGAAATTCCACATGGAGAACATAGAATGATATACTTTACTGTTATGTTGTCTCCTCCCCATAACTTCAGTCCTGCACCCGGGTCCTGTTCAGCCATCTTTCATTCACCAGCTTGTTTACGTCTGGCCGGATATGGACATGGTCAGTTGTGCCACTTAAGCCAGTGACTGGCTTCAGTGGTGGCATGTCTCCAAGAGGAACGGGACCCAGGGCGCAGGATCGGAGCAGCTAAGTAGGACTCTGTCATTAGGTGATCCACGCTAAGGGCCATAACTAAATTGTTAATAATTCCTGAAAAAACCCTTTTAAGAATTATTCCCATCTTGTAAAGTGGGGATATATCTCTAGGATTAGCCCTGATGATACGATTGGTAGGTGTCCGACCTGAGCAACGCTCACCAGTACTGAGAATGAAGGAAATGCACTGCACTATGTAGCACTGTGTACTCTTCTACAATTTCCTGCGCAGCGCTGCTGTGGAGCTGGGAACTGCTGCTGACCCCATTCATTTGAGTGGAGCAGGGCTGAAGTTCCTTGTTCCCTTGCAATGGCTAGGTGCATTGCTGTGCAGGGAAGGAGCTGCAATGCTGCATTTCCTTCATTCTAAGGATTGTGCGGGGACCTAAAAGTCAGACTCTCGTTGATCATAAAGTGATGGCAGATCTAAAAAAAAAAAAACACTAATTAGCATCAATGCTTGTGGCTGTAACAGGAGCTTTCATTACAGTATGATATTGCACACCATTCTGCTGTATTCAACATACCTGTACTGACTGTAGGGGAAATCATCTTGGCGTGCCTTGATCACCTGTTCTCGTACACAGCAACCAATTTGAGCACACAGAGCTGCAGTGTAAAGCATGAGGGAGAAACATAACACTGAAGAGACTGCAGGTGCTTCAGACTGTCCTAGGCCTCCTTTTCAGCTTGTCTGCCATAACCCGAATATTATGGGATAAATAATCGGCTGACGGCTAAATCCACACCTCGTGCCCTCGCCTCACCCCCATCTACCTCGTAAACGTGCACGCTTGTATTTGGAGAGGGTGCATGTTTACTTCAGTAGGGAGAGGCGGATAAGCTGCGGCTGGCTTGGAGAGAGAACAGCTTGCACATAGTGAAATCCAACATGCCCAATACTTCCTTACCCTGAAACCAGACTTGGGGGATACAGTAGTAGAGGTCCCCGTACCCCCTTACATTGTAATGTGTATGGCCAGCTCTACACTACCATGTACTAGGACTGGGTGATTATGACCTGAATTAAAATCGCCATTAATTGAACATTTTACCTTGATTCCATTTACTGAACGATTATTTTGTTAGTGATCTGCCCGGCAGACTGCTTGGGCCCCTGAACGTATCGCCAGCACTGTTCTGTTTAATGGGAATACCATCTGTCCCAAGAGAACACGATTTAGAGTGCCCTGGGAGTACCACCTGTACATACATGTACCCTTTATGATGCAGCAGCTAATGTGGTAGGAGCTTGAGATTCTTTTACATGTCTTTGGAGGAGACACCGTGTAAGGGAGCAGGGATTACCAAAGATGCTGCCTCCCATACAGCAGGTCCTGGGTTTGAGACCCGGCAGAGACAAGCTGAAAGAAGATGTAGGATAAAACTTGTCTATACAGGGCTATCCCCAAGCACTGTCAGAATGCTGAGGGGCCCCTCCCCCAGGGCATCCCACTTCATTGTCAGCGCGTGGACCCCAGGACTCCATAGAGCAGGTAACTCAACTATTATATTTCAATTAATTGCCCAAAACTAGCATGCAGTTACCCTGCAGTGACTGGTCATGGCTGATGAAGCAGAGCCAGCATTTTGGAAAATACATTGCAGGGAGCAATACCCATGGGGGTGGGGGCTGCATAGCCTTTTGTAGACCACAGCTGGGATTCCACTTTACTGTGAATTAGAGCTTTGAGATCGTTATGTTTTTTTTTTTTTTTTGTGGTTATCAGGTCACCCCGCCGGCACAGGTCTTCCTCCCTCTCACCTGGTAGACTTAAGGAGAGGCGTGATGACGATAAAGATGGTAAAGATTCAAAAGTAGTCAAGGAGCATCAGATCACAGGTGAGCGTGCCTTTATATGAGGTTTAAACCACGGAGGCTGTGTGCCACGTGTATTATGTCTTGCAGGCACTGATTTCTGCCTTTGCTGAAAAGGAGCGTGATTATTATTATTTTTTTTCTGATGTACCAAAATTCAGGCGCATGATTCTTGCACAAAATAAGCCTCCTCGCAGGTAGGTAATATCTAGACTACGCCAGGTTTATCACCCAGCATCAGCCACTGTGCTAAATCTGGCCCATTTGTAGCTGTTATTAGTCTACCTTCACACTGGCGGCAGCAGGTTGTTCCCCACCGGATCTGTGCTAACGCTAGCCCACCGTGCCGTCGGAAGTCCGCTCCGGATCCTGCTACGGCCACTGTGAAGTAGCCTTAGAAAACCCCATTCTGTCCATTGGTTCTGCATACACTTTCTTCCTGTAACCTAAATTATTTGGCGAGGGTGAAGCTGGTCATACAGTGTTGTAGTGGCAGCAGGGTCACTGGTTGTAGGCTTGTCTGAAGAGGTGGGTTTCCAGGTTTCTTTTGAAGGTTTCCACTGTAGGTGAGTCTGATATGTTGGGGAAGAGAGTTCCAAAATATAGGGGATGAAAGGGAGAACAAATTGGAGGTGATTGTGGAAAGAGCAGATAAGAGTAGGGAATAAGGTCTTGTGAGGATTGGAGATTGCATGTGAGATGATCCTGTGTGATCAGGTTGTAGATGGCCTGTATGTCAGTCTCCTCACGCTGATTAAGGTGCTCTCTCTCCAAGGAGAGTTAGTTCCCCCCCATCCTGCAGCACTTACAAATGCCCCTGCACTACAAGGCTAACTGCACACGTTTTAGCCGCCCGTCTTAAAGCCCCATAGCTAGCGGTGTATCCCCCAGAGTTATGAAGAGGTGCCGGCTTCCCCATAACTTCAGGGCATTCAGCACCAGTTCTAAATGTAAGACCTCTTCTTAGCTGGCTTACATTTGGACCATTTTCTTCACCTACAACAGCCTGCTGACCCGCCCCCTTCTTTAGACCTTGCGTGAGCGGGGAAAAGTCGCAGATTGCGGCGCAGCTAACCATTGCTCTGCCATGTGCACCTGAAATACGCCTAATTTAGGTGTATTTCAGATTAATAAATGACTGGGCTATCTGAGTTATAGCTACCTGTAATCCATATAAACATTTGACAGTTTTTCTCTGTATAAATCCTCCTCCCACTGTAGACGCTTATAAAGGCCATCGCTAATCATATAAGTTTATTCTGCAGCGGAGGAACTTGAAGGAAAGACTGAAGAGGAGATTGAAATGATGAAGATGATGGGTTTTAGCTCATTTGACACCACTAAGGTAATGCAAGTATAATCTTTTCAGTAGATCTGTGTGTCACAGTACATTACACTGTATGTTCCCCTTCTACCCTAAAAGTTACAGTGACCGCAATCGGAATGAAATAGAAAATGAGACACGAGCTCCTTACTCAGTATTGTAAGCCTCTGAATGTCTGGAGATATTCTCCCCTAGAAACTGGAGTATTTGCAGACTTCACTCTTTAGATACACTTGAACAATACCAATGGGTTGTAAAGAGCTTATGGCCTTTAGCTCCCTGACATATGATGCACCAGGCACCCTCCGGCAGTGACCGGATTCGGAGAGGACTCGGATCCTTGTTATTTAACCCCTCAGATGCTGCTGTCAGTAGCAGCCGCGGTATTGGGGGGGTTAGGCAAAGTGAGAGGGCTCCCTCTGTCCACCAATCAGAGACCCCACTGCTGATCGGTTGCTATGACAGCCTGGGGTCTTGTTAAGGCTCTCAGGCCTGTCATGGTGATCTGCCTGCAAAGTCATGTCTGAAGCTCAGCTTAAGGCTCCATTCACACATCTGTAATAATGGGTCCGCATCCGTTCCGCAAATTGCGGAACAGGTGCGGACCTATACATTCTCAATGGGGACGAAATAGATGCGGACAGCACACAGTGTGCTATCCGCATTTCCGGAGCGCGCCCCGATCTTCCGGTCCGCGGCTCTGGAAAAAAATAGAACATGTCCTATTCTTGTCTGCAATTGGGGACAAGAATAGGCAGTTCTATGGGGATGCCGGCCGGGTGTATTGCGGATCCGCAATACACTATGGACGTGTGAATGGACCCTTAGGCCTCTTGCACACGAACATGTTTTCATTCCATGTCCGTTCCATTTTTTTATACGGAACCATTCATTTCAATGGGTCTGCAAAAAAAGGCAGGTACTCCATGTGCATTCCGTTTCCGTATGTCCTTATTTCTATTCCGCAAAAGAAAATAGAACCTGTCCTATTATTGTCTGCATTATATTGGAGATGTCTGTGAAGGTTCTCGTTTATCCAGGTCATGGTATATCTGTAAAGAATAAATCAAGGCAACTGGACGTACTGTAGATTTCTTGAAAACTTTTCACTCGTTCTTCCAACGAGCTTTCTCAATTCTGAGTGACTGTACAAGAATTCTCTGGGAATAAATATGTAACTGAATCAACATCTGGTAATTATACCCAGCATGGGGTCAAAGGTGTGAAATAAAAAAAAAGTGCCGCACCTGAGGGGTTAACTGCCGCTGATCGCAGCTCCCTGTCAGAGGCAGGGTGCCGGCTATGCGATTCTGCTGCCGGCACCTGTCTCCTGTATTATGTGTTAGACTTTATTTGGGTCCAGACTTAACGTATTAGGCTACACAGAGCGGCGTCCAGAGATGTCCCAGCACTTACTATTATTCCTGGGAACGGCGGGCGAACGGAGCGGTGCCCAGGAATAATAAGTGCTGGGACATCTCTGGGCGCCGCTCTATGTAGCCTAATACTTTAAGTCTGGACCCAGGAAATTCCTATCATTGGTGGCGCAGTGCGCCTGCCCCTCTCTCTGTTCATCGGTGGCAGCAGCAGCACAGGGGGAGGGACTGCTTCCTTCTCCCCTGTGCTGCTGAGGGAACATGAGCGCTCATGTTCAGAGATACTAGACAGCGCAGCCCAGTATCAAAAAAAATGGAAATCCTGGTATCATATCGATACCGGGACAAAAGTATCGATTGGGTATTGAAATTTCAATACCCGCAACAACCCTACACCTTACATCACTAAAAGTACAACAGCAAGCGATCAAAAAGGCGTACGCCCACCAAAATAGTACCAATCTAACAGTCACCTCATCCCGCACAAAATGAGCCCCTACCTAAGACAATCACCCCAAAAAAAAAAAAACTATGGCTCAGAATATGGAGACACTAAAATATTTATTTTTTTGTTTTAAAAAAAAGCTGTTATTGTGTAATACTTAAGTAAGTAAATAAAATAAAGTATACATATTAGGTATTGCCGCGTCCGTAATAACCTGCTGTATAAAAATATCACCAGACCTAACCCCTCAGGTGAACACCGTAAAAAAAAAAAGTGTAAAAAAAACAAACCAACCATTTTTTGTCACCTTACATCACAAAAAGTGCAATGGCAAGCTCTCAGACTATGGAAACACTAAAATGATTCATTTTTTTTTTTTGTTTAAAAAATGAAATCCTTGTATAAAACTTACATAAATAAAAATAAAAAAATAGTATACATATTAGGTATCACCACGTCTGTGACAACCTGCTCTATAAAAATACCACATGATCTAACCTGTCAGATGAATGTTGTAAATAACCAAAAATAAAAACTGTGCCAAAACGGCTATTTCTTGTTACCTCGCCTCACAAAATGTGTAATATAGAGCAACCAAAAATCATATGTACCCTAAGCTAGTACCAACAAAACTGCCACCCTATCACGTAGGAAACTTCTAAAATGGGGTCACTTTTTTGGAGTCTCTACTCTAGGGGTGCATCAGGGGGGCTTCAAATGGGACGTTGTCAAAAAAACTGTCCAGCAAAATCTGCCTTCCAAAAACCGTATGGCGTTCCTTTCCTTCTGTGCCCTGCCGTGTGCCTGTACAGTGGGTTTTTGAAAATTTCTGAAAAATTTCAAGATTTGCTTCTAAACTTCTAAGCCTTGTAACTTCCCCAAAAAATAAAATGGCAATCACAAAATGATCCAAACATGAAGTAGACATATGGGGAATGTAAAGTAATAACAATTTTTATAGGTATTACTATGTATTATAGAAGTAGAGAAATTGAAACTTAAAAATCTGCAAAATTTTTGGTAAATTTGGTCATTTATTTATTTTTATTTTTTTATAAATAAAAATTATTTTTTACTCCATTTTAACCAGTGTCATGAAGTACAATATGTGACGAAAAAACTATCTCAGAATAGCCTGGATAAGTAAGAGCGTTTTAAAGTTATCACCACGTAAAGTGACACTGGTCAGATTTGCAAAACATGGCCTGGTCCTTAAGGTGAAAATGAGCCAGGTCCCTAAGGGGTTAAATAATAAAATGTGTCACAAAAAATTAACTCTCATATGGCTGTTTGAATGGAAAATTTTAAAAGCTATGGCTCTTTGAAAGTGGGGAGGAAAAAAACGAAATGCAAAGACAAAAATGAGCCTTAAAGAGGACCTTTCACTACTCTACAAACGAAAAACTAACTATACCTGTGGGCAGAGCAGCGCCCAGGGGTCCCCCTGCACTTACTAGCAAGTCTGGGCGCCGCTCCGTTCGCCCGGTATAGGCTTCGGTGCCTGCGCTCCCTCTGACTGTTTTCTTATAGGAGGCGTGTCCCTTGCTGCACTGCTGGCCAATCGCAGCGCACAGCTCATAGCCGCTCTGCCCACAGGTATAGTTAGTTTTTCGTTTGTAGAGTAGTGAAAGGTCCTCTTTAAAGGGTAAAAAAAAAAAAAGTCCAACATTTTTGAGTTTGCTGGCACATTCGTGGATGAAGGACAGGGCAAAAAAAAAGGTGCTGCTAGTACTGGTGCAGAGCTCTTATTTCAATATGGTGATGCCCGACACTACATATGTAGCTGCCAAAATGACCGTGTCTTTCTTTGTTCTTTCTCAGGGGAAGAAAGTAGATGGATCTGTTAATGCATATGCCATAAATGTGTCTCAGAAAAGAAAATACAGGTAAGGCCTTGCATGTCCACATGACTTTTTTTTTTTTTTTTTTTATGTAATTGGCTATACTTTTGTATAGGTAAGTGCAGCTTGCTCTTTGCTCCCCCAGGTATTTCAGTGGTGCGGCTAAAACAGCGTTGCTAGGTGTCCTCCGTCTCCTATCTTCTATGTACAGAGGCTGTAGTAGTGGGCAGTCCCAAATGTTGCGTGTGCGCTCCCGTCGGACCAGAATAGTGCCGATATTAGCGATAAAAATTTGCAATAAGAATATTCGCAATAAAAATTTGCGATTAGAATATTCGCAATCAACTACTCAGGAGGAAGAGGGCGTGTTTAAGTCTGCAGAAAGTCTGGTTAGGGTGAGGCTGTGCGTTCCCAAGATGAGCCGAATGAATTCTGGGTAGTTAGGGAGGGAGGTCTTAGCCTCAGGGTAAGGGTCCATTCACACATCCGTATGTGTTTTGCGGATCTGCAAATTGCGGATCCGCAAAACACAGACACCTGCAATTTGCGGACCGCACATCACAGACACTATAATAGAAAATGCCTTTTCTGGTCCGCAATTGCGGACAAGAATAGGACATGTTCTATTTTTTTTCAGGAACGGAATTGCGGATCCCGGAAATGCGGATTCGCATCCGTTCCACCCCCCTATTGAAAGTGAATGGGTCCGCAAATTGCGGAACGAATGTGGACCCAAATTACGGACGTGTGAATGGACCCTAAGGGCATTGGCGCCATCTTGAGAAGAAGTCTTGTGAGGAGCGGTTGCTATGGACGGAATCTTATTAAACAAGTGGTATGTGAACACAATAATTAGTGATTATGGATTATCACCACAGCGGCAACAACATATATGAAAATTGAATTTTGAGTGAAAATATGACGGTTATCCTTTAACACTTCAATAAATGGTTATTCCACTTGTTAAAAGTTATTCCCTAACTATTAGATTAGTGATGATCTTATTGCTGCCCCCGCCTTCCAAAATTATCATCATGTTGGGCATGCAAACTCTCTCTCTCCATTCATCTCTATTGGAGTTCCAGAAATAGTGAAGAGCTTTGCTTGGCTGTCTCTGGAACTCCCACAGAGAGGGGTACAGGGTACCCATTTTTTGATCACTGAGGCTCCCAGCAGTAGGGTCCCCATCAATTTAAGGTCTCATGCACGCGACCATATGTATTTTGCGGTCCGCAAAAAATACAGATGACGTCCGTGTGCATTCCGTATTTTGCAGAACGGAACAGCTGGCCCCTAAAAAAACAGCCCTATCCTTATCTGTAATGAGGGCAATAATAGGACACGTTCTATTTTCTTGTGGTACGGAAACGGAACACACACAAGTAAACTTCTGTTTTTTCCACCCATGCACATCATACAATCATCTTTGTCTCCCAATTCCAAGATCCACAACTTTTCGTCTTTCAGTTAACAAAGCTGTATGAGGGCTTGCAGGACAGGTTGTATTTTTTTTTTTTTTTTTTTTTTTTTATCCTGGTAGGGCCTTAATAGGCTTTCAGCCATGAGGGCCTTAGTTAGGCCCCTAGCTGTCATGTTAACCCATTGGTGTATAACATGAAGTGGAGGATCTGACTGAAGGAGGCCTCTCTTTGTCAAACACCTTATATGCTTACTATGGACTTAGTTTGACCATCTGCTTACTATGGACTTAGTTTTGACCATCTAGGATCAGAGTAATCTCCAATGCTGTTAGCTGCGGCAGAAGAATGACTGTCTGTCCACTGCTTTCCTGCTACTTATCTGGTGGGTACACTGACAGTACCCATAAGATCACTGTGCTCTATAGATCTCCAAAGTAAAAAATGGGGGTTAGTCAGCCCATCTCAGTGCGCAGGTGCACATCGCCATGTCTGGAAGCACAAAAGCAAAAACACAAATTATCAAGTAAATACAATAGTGCCATACTCACTATAGAAAATGTACTAATGCTATTTTATAAATGTGAGATTCTTGGCAAATACATTTTGTACAAAATTATTTCTGCCCGTCTGCCAACAACAAGGCAATCTCTTTAGGACAGGAACAGTACATACTACCTCCTCTGACCCCCTCCCCATTAAATTCAGGGAATGCAGGTCCCACATGCATGCTAAGCCCACTCTTTATTATACCTCTTTTACTGCACTCCTAACTAAGGCCTCATGCACACGACCGTTGTGTGCACTCATGGCCGTTGCTCCGTCTTCCGTGATTTTCTGCGGACCCATTGACTTTCAATGGGTCCGTTGAAAACTCGGAAAATGCACCGTTTGTCATCCGCCTCCGTGATCAGTGTATCCTGTCCGTCCAAAAAATATGACCTGTCCTATTTTTTTGACGGACAACGGTTCACGGACCCATTCAAGTCGATGGGTCTGTGAAAAAACACGGATGCACACAAGATTGGCATCCGTGTCCGTAGGCTACTTTCATACAGACGGATCCGAAGATCCGTCTGCATAAAAGCTTTTTCAGAGCTGAGTTTTCACTTTGTGAAAACTCAGATCCGACAGTATATTCTAACAGAGGCTTTCCCATAGTGATGGGGACGCTTCAAGTTAGAATATACTACGAACTGTGTACATGACTGCCCCCTGCTGCCTGGCAGCACCCGATCTCTTACAGGGGGCTGTGATCCGCACAATTAACCCCTTCAGGTGCCGCACCTGAAGGGGTTAACTGTGCATATCATAGCCCCCTGTAAGAGATCAGGGGCTGCCAGGCACAGGGGGCAGGCCCCACTCCCTCCCCAGTTTTAATATTATTGGTGGCCAGTGGTTACTGGTTGCCATGGTTACTTAGCAATATTAGAAGCATCATACTTACCTGCTGCGCTGTCTGTGACCGGCCAGGAGCTCCTCCTACTGTTAAGTGACAGATCATTAAGCAATGCGCCGCACAGACCTGTCACTTACCAGTAGGAGAAGCTCCCGGCCGGTCACAGACAGCGCAGCAGGTAAGTATGATGCTTCTAATATTGCTAAGTAACCATGGCAACCAGGACTGCAGTAGAGTAGTGTCCTGGTTGCCATGGTTACCGATCGGAGCCCCAGCGATTAAACTGGGACTCCGATCGGAACGCTCCGCTGCCACCAATGATCGGGAGGGGGGGAGAAGAGGGGAGGCCGCACACTGGCCACCAATGATAATACAATAGAGCGAGCGAGGGAGGGGGGGGCGCCGCACACTGGCCACCAATGATATTCTAACTGGGTAGGGAGGGGGGTCTGCCCCCTGCTGCCAGGCAGCAGGGGGCAGTCATGTACACAGTTCGTAGTATATTCCAACTTGAAGCGTCCCCATCACCATGGGAACGCCTCTGTGTTAGAATATACTGTCGGATATGAGTTTTCACGATGTAACTCAAATCCGATGGTATATTCTAACATAGAGGCGTTCCCATGGTGATGGGGACGCTTCTAGTTAGAATATACCATCGGAATGGAGAAAACTCCGATCCGATGATATAATAGGGACTCCTGACTTTACATTGAAAGTCAATGGGGGACGGATCCGTTTGCAATTGCACCATATTGTGTCAACGTCAAACGGATCCGTCCCCATTGACTTGCATTGTAAGTCAGGACGGATCCGTTTGGCTCCGCACGGCCAGGCGGACACCAAAACGACTTTCCTTCATGTCCGTGGATCCTCCAAAAATCAAGGAAGACTCACGGAAGTAAAAACGGACACGGAACTACGGAACCCGTTTTTGCGGACCGCAAAAAAAAAAACGGTCGTGTGCAAGAGGCCTAACCTGTCTGTCCCATAGGCTGATAGTAATTAGTGTAATTATAAAGCTGTGGCCTGCTCTCTTTGCATTTATTGGAGGCCATTTGGCACTAGATGCGGTAAAATTTAGAGTGGGCTCAGCATGTATGTGGAACCTGCATTCCATGAATTTAATGGAGGCCAGTTTGGCACCAGTGAACGTGGTATTTAGTGTATGTTCCTGTCCTAAAGAGATTGCCTTGTTGCTGGCGGACAGGCACAAAATGTTGTACAAAATGTGTTTACCAAGAATCTCACATTAATAACTTGGCATTAGTACATTCTCTATAGTGAGTATGGCACTATTGTATTTACTTTATTATTTGTGTTTGCAGAGTGCTGTTGCATTGTTTTTGCTATGTATATATTAGGGATGTCCCGATACCATTTTTTTAAGGCCTCATGCACACGACAGTATTTTTTCACGGTCCGCAAAAACGGGGTCCGTGGGTCCGTGATCCGTGACCGTTTTTTTGTCCGTGGGTCTTCCTTGATTTTTGGAGGATCCACGGACATGAAAAAAAAGTCGTTTTGGTGTCCGCCTGGCCGTGCGGAGACAAACGGATCCGTTTGACGTTGACACAATATGGTGCCATTTCAAACGGATCCGTCCCCATTGACTTTCAATGTAAAGTCTGGAGTCCCTTTTATACCATCGGATAGGCGTTTTCTCCAATCCGATGGTATATTTTAACTTGAAGCGTCCCCATCACCATGGGAACGCCTCTATGTTAGAATATACTGTCGGATATGAGTTAGATCGTGAAAACTCATTTCCGACAGTATATTCTAACACAGAGGCATGGTGATGGGGATGCTTCTAGTTAGAATATACTACAAACTGTGTACATGACTGCCCCCTGCTGCCTGGCAGCACCCGATCTCTTACAGGGGGCCGTGATCAGCACAATTAACCCCTCAGGTGCCGCACCTGAAGGGGTGAATTGTACTATCATATCCCGAGGGCAGACCCCCCCTCCCCAGTTTGAATATCATTGGTGGCCAGTGCGGGCCCCCCCCCCCCCTCTATTGTAATAATAGGTTGGTGGCAGTGTGCGGCCCCCGCCCCCCCTCCCTCCCTCTATTGTAATAATTTGTTGGTGGCACAGTGTGCGCCCCCCCGCCCCCCCCTTCCTCCCTCTATTGTAATAATTCGTTGGTGGCACAGTGTGCGCCCATCATCGGCCCCCCCTCCCTCTATAGCATTAACAAGATTCATACTTACCTGCGAGCTGCGATGTCTGTGTCCGGCCGGGAGCTCCTCCTACTGGTAAGTGACAGTTCATTTAGCAATGCGCCGCACAGACCTGTCACTTACCAGTAGGCGGAGCTCCCGGCCGGACACGAACATCGCAGCAGCCAGCAGGTAAGTATGAATGACCACTGACCAACCAAAGGGCCCAAAAACAGAACTATAACATTCCAAGGAGACGTTGTACTGTATGGGGGGCAGCCACAAGGAGACGTTGTACTGTATGGGGGGCAGCCACAAGGAGACGTTGTACTGTATGGGGGGCAGCCACAAGGAGACGTTGTACTGTATGGGGGGCAGCCACAAGGAGACGTTGTACTGTATGGGGGGCAGCCACGAGGAGACGTTGTACTGTATGGGGGGCAGCCACGAGGAGACGTTGCACTGTATGGGGGGCAGCCACGAGGAGACGTTGTACTGTATGGGGGGCAGCCACGAGGAGACGTTGTACTGTATGGGGGGCAGCCACGAGGAGACGTTGTACTGTATGGGGGGCAGCCACGAGGAGACGTTGTACTGTATGGGGGGCAGCCACGAGGAGACGTTGTACTGTATGGGGGGCAGCCACGAGGAGACGTTGTACTGTATGGGGGGCAGCCACGAGGAGACGTTGTACTGTATGGGGGGCAGCCACGAGGAGACGTTGTACTGTATGGGGGGCAGCCACGAGGAGACGTTGTACTGTATGGGGGGCAGCCACGAGGAGACGTTGTACTGTATGGGGGGCAGCCACAAGGAGACGTTGTACTGTATGGGGGGCAGCCACAAGGAGACGTTGTACTGTATGGGGGGCAGCCACAAGGAGACGTTGTACTGTATGGGGGGCAGCCACAAGGAGACGTTGTACTGTATGGGGGGCAGCCACAAGGAGACGTTGTACTGTATGGGGGCAGGACAACAATTTTTGAAGCCCCTCCCTCCTCAGTATAATAGTCTTGTGGCCATCATACAGTAATGTATATTTCTTCTTGCCCTAATGCCTGCTTTTAGAGATCAATGTGCAGCTTGCAGGCAGGAAGGGAAGGACCAGGGCGATAGAAGACAGACACAACACCTTTATTTCTTTCTGTCTGTGACCACTTGGGCTGGTTATAATCTTCTAACTAAGCTTTATACACTTACTAGGGTCGGTTCCTATAACTTTGTCTGGACTCTGGAGAGGCATTTAGATTGGAAGTTCGGATCTTTTTTATGAATCGGTTCATTCGAATCAGTTCATTCAAAAGAATCGAATCATCGGTTCACTTGCTGAGTCGGCTCTCAAGTGAACTGAAGGTCAAGAGGGGCTCGCTCCTGGCAAACACAGCTCTGCTGCAGTGGAGCAGACTGATGTAATTACAATGTATAGTCATGCAGGGTCTCAGAGAATCGTCTGAGAGTTTTAGTTAAAAGAATCGAATGAGTCAGAGACGTGTCAGAGTCCCTGCCAGGCTTCCTGCTCTGCGGCTCCCTGTGTGTACAGGGTGCATGCAGCAGTGTAGCATGTAGCAGAGCAGGAAGCCTGGCAGGGACTCGGTGACAGTCTCTGACTCATTCGATTCTTTGAACTAATAAACTCAGACGATTCTCTGAGTCCCTGCACGACTCCCCTGTGCTGTGAGTCAGTGCTGGACTGCTGGCTGCCTCTGATTGGTTGGAGGGCGGGGCTAGCTTCCACTGTCGGTCCTATTACACTGCCTGCTGCTGCCTCTTTGCTAATCTGACTGAGCTGTTTCGCACGGATCAGCTCAGTCAGAGGAATCACAGCTGTATTTGCTGTGCGAGATGCAGGGGCAGGCCGCGGACGGACACAGACACATTTAGAAGCGGCGCACAGGTATCGGCAGTGGTATCGGGGACATTTGCACGAGTACATGTACTCGTGCAAATGTCCGGTACCGATACTGGTATCGGGACATCCCTAGTATATATCTCCATCAGAGAGGGCAAAGAAGCAGAATGTTAAGGGGATAAAACAAATGTGGATTTCACCGAGTGTTGTATTTACTAGTTGTTCATCCTATGCTGTTTTGGATGAAGTTTAACTACTTTTGATAGGGGTGTGACAGGCTGTAACGATGGCAATGTAACTTGACGTACAGAGGTAACAATTACGTAGAGAATATTAATAAAATCCCCGATACATCTCTCAGTGGGAATCGCAGAAGATAACAGTAGAAATGACACGAAGGCCGTTCTGAACGCTCACTTACACAATGGTTACCAGGCAACAGTGCCAGGCAAATGAGCAAGAGCACATGTGCAAAAGATCAGGGCAAATTAGCTTATTCTGTAATTGTGACAGCATGTGTCATGAGAAAATGACCTATTGTTTAAATCGTGTTTTTATGATAAACCTATTTTTGAACTTTTTTGTGATATTTCTAATTTACCATACTACCAACTATAAAATCCTGCAGTTCGCGCACTGCCCACTAATAATGGGCGCCACCTCTTGGTCTGTACAGATCATTTAACTGAAGATATCTCCTTATCACAGGCCCGACTAAAGGGGTTGTCAGGGTTCAGAGCTGAACCCGGACATAACCCCTTTTTCACCCAGGCAGCTCCTCTGACATGAGCATCGGAGCATTTAGGCCCCTTTCACACGGACGAGCTTTCCGCGCAGGTGCAATGGGTGGGGTGAAAGCATTGCACCCGCACTGAATCCAGACCCATTCATTTCTATGGGGCTGTGCACATGAGCGGTGATTTTCACGCATCACTTGTGCGTTGCGTGAAAGTTGCAGCATGCTCTATATTGTGCGTTTTCCACGCAACGCAGGCCCCATAGAAGTGAATGGGGCTGCGTGAAAATCGCAAGTGCGTATGCGGTGCGATTTTCACGCATGGTTGCTAGGTGACAGTCTATTCACTGTATTATTTTCCCTTCTAACATGGTTAGAAGGGAAAATAATAGCATTCTTTAATACAGAATGCTTAGTAGAAGGTCAATTGAGGGTTAAAAAAAAATAAAAAATTAACTCCCCCTCCTCCTCTTGATCGCGTAGCAGTCGGTCTCTTCTTACTTCTTTAATCATGAGTTGCCGACTAAAGGACCTGTGGTGACGTCCCATCACATGGTCCATCACCTTGGTGATCAAGAGGAGGTGAGTTTAATTTTTTTTTTTTTTAACCCTCAATTGACCTTCTACTAAGCATTCTGTATTAAAGAATGCTATTATTTTCCCTTATATCTACACAACACTGAACCCAAACCTGAACTTCAGTGAAGAAGTTCGGGTCTGGGTACCACATTCAGTTTTTTATCACGCGCATGCAAAACGCATTGCACCCGCGCAATAAAAACTAAACGGAACGCAATTGCAGTCAAAACTGACTGCAATTGGGTACCTACTCGCGCGGGTTTGCTGCAATGCATCCGGACACGCTAGTCTGCAAGGGGCCTTAATGTTCCGATGCTCTCCCTTGCCCTGTGCAGGGAAAGGGCTTTTCCATTAGATCTGGTGACGTACCGGGTCTCTGCTTGGCGGAGGCTTCCACCTATCAGTGAGGCCCTCTCGTTTTACAGGCTAGAGAAGGGCTAAAGCCCGCCCATTACTGGTAACGTCACCTAGCAGTGTAAAAAATATATAAGCAAACCGCCTTATTCAGAGTAGGGCAAGGGAGAGCATCGGAGCATGAAATGCCTGGGTGAAAGTGTATGTGCTCTGAAAAAAATGACTAGTATCGCCTATATAAAGATAAGACAGGATCCACCTTTCACAATAGGTGATATCACAGCTTATCTACCCTCCTGACCTCTGTACAGGTCGCAGTGCTTGAATATCCAGAAGAAGTCTTTGAGGTCCCCTCCAGTCTAATGTGTCAATGGCCCATGGTGGCTGCTGTGAAGCATATCTCTAAATATCCAGACAAGATGGCTGCCCCCATAATCATGTTCAGGGAATAGAATATAAAAAAATCCACAATTAGAAAAAAAAAATGTTGATGTGTTGCTGTCTGGTTTGAAAGGGGTTGTCCTAGGTTCTTTAAGTGATGGCCTATATTCTGCATCACTAGCAAATCAGTGATGGTTCAACGTCATGTACCCCTGCAGATCAACTGTTCTGTGTAGCTACATCGACAGAAGTCAGCGCCAGAGCTACACAGCACCAGCCACATTGTAGTGGTAGGGGTACACTACTACAGCACTGCTCCCATTGAAGTCAATAGGAGCAGTGAACTCCCGCCACTACAATGATGATGGTTCTTTGCAGCCTCGACGCTGACTTTTGTCGATGTAGCTACACAGAACAGTTGATTGGTGGGGTGTCAGACCCCTGCTGATCTGCTAGTGATGGCCTATCCTAAGGATAGGTGATCACTTAAAGGGGTTATCCCATGATTAATATAAGAAATGATAATGCTAGTACATGACAATCTCTTTCTAACAAAGCTAGAACCAGCCCTGTACCTCATAGATCCAGAGATCTCCCCATTCATTGCTCTGCTAGATTTATATCAAGCTGGCTGCTCAAGGGGAGTGTCTCTTCTGCTGCAGCTAAGGGGTGTGTCTGAGCTCTACCTATCACAACTCAGAGGGTGTGTCCATGCTCTCCCTATCACAGCTCAGGAGGCAGTTGAAGGATGAAACTGAGCATGTGCGGCCTTCTCGGTGAGCTGGACAAAGAAATAAAAGCAGGCGGCGCTATACAGATACTTTTTATTGAATAACTCAGTGGCAATGCCATATGTTTAATTGCATGCAATTACAAAACTATTCATATCCGGGGGCTGGTATAAAAACTGTAGAATATTATTAAGGGCACAACCCCTTTCACTGCCAGAAAAAAAAAAATCAATTACATATTCCCTTTAAAACCAAGTCACACTGATTAAAACCCTATAGTGGAGATGAGATATAGTGTAGTACTCTATTCATGCATGCCATAGTATCTTCCTGTGCAGGCATGCCCACATAGGGCACTGAGCGTCACGTCCACTTCGCTGCTCTCTTCTAATGGACAGCCAGCAGTTCGGTAATGAGGAGCTCCAGGCAATGTTCCTTCTCACTGCACATTACACAGTTCACCTCGGTTATCTGGTCTTTCCAGCGCTGGGGATTCTTCCTGCTGTCACCGATCAAGGCTTCCTGCACTCCCTGAATAAGGCTACCAAAGTCTTATATGGGAAGAGCTGATGAGGTTTTCTAAAGAAAAACGTTCTTTTAATTATTTTAATCGATGGCATACTCGATTGCAAAAAATATTCGAGCCCTAGTCTGATCTCTAGTACCCCACTGACACAGCACTCACTCAGCATGCAGGGGTTGCATTACATTTTTCTGACAGAATAGAAATGTTGTTCTTAGCATTTTTGAGTATTTTTAGCCAAGGAGGAGTACAAAATAAAAAGATGGGTGGCTGCTTTTTGTTTTTTTCCTTCTTTTTTTTTTTTCTGGCTCTAATATTTGACACTATTTTGGGATACATATAATTTATTAACTTTTTGGGGGATGGAATTGGGAAATAAAGCAGCCCAGCCATTGTTCTATGCAGTTTAAATTTAGCGCATTACTTGTTTTCTGTGGGTCAGTACCATTACTGCAATACCAAAGATATGTATTGGGGCTCGTGCACTGGCCGTTTGTATAGTGCTTCCGTGGGTTTTCTATCCATGCCTCCACACCGCAAAAAAGTAGTGCAGAGGCATGCACAGGCAAGTCTGTGACACTGAGCCTGTGGCACGACGTAATAGGCGGGGGCCCTTCGTTAGACCGCTGGCCGCCATGCAGGGCTGTGGAGTCAGTAAGCCAAAGCCCTGACTCCCCCATACATGGCGCATGTTTAAGTGATAACTTAATTTAAGCTTTTTATCACCCTTATGATACAATAATCAAGCTATTTAGGTAAAACATAAGATATATATTTATTGGATACAACTTTAGAACACAAAAAACTTTTAATAAATTGTAAATATGCAAAACGCTGCAGTAAGGGCTCTTTCACACTTGCGTTGTCCGGATCCGTCGTGTACTCTATTTGCCGGAATTACACGCCGGATCCGGAAAAACGCAAGTGAACTGAAAGCATTTGAAGATGGATCAGTCTTCAAAATGCGTTCAGTGTTACTATGGCACCCAGGACGCTATTAAAGTCCTGGTTGCCATAGTAGTAGTGGGGAGCGGGGGAGCAGTATACTTACCGCCCGTGCGGCTCCCGGGGCGCTCCAGAATGACATCAGAGCGCCCCATGCGCATGGATGACGTGTCCATGCGATCACGTCATCCATGCACGTGGGGCGCCCTGACGTCACTCTGGAGCGCCCCGGGAGCCGCACGGACGGTAAGTATACTGCTCCCCCGCTCCCCACTACACTTTACCATGGCAAACAGGACTTTAGCGTCCTGGCAGCCATGGTAACCATTCAGAAAAAGCTAAACGTCGGATCCGGTAATGCGCCGAAACGACGTTTAGCTTAATTCCATGGGCATTAATTCCGGATCCGGCCTTGCGGCAAGTGTTCAGGATTTTTGGCCGGAGCAAAAAGCGCAGCATGCTGCGGTATTTTCTCCGGCCAAAAAACGCTCCGGTCTGGAACTGAAGACATCCTGAACGGATTTCTCTCCATTCAGAATGCATGGGGATAATCCTGATCAGGATTCTTCCGGCATAGAGCACAGACGACGGAACTCTATGCCGGAACAGAAGAACACAAGTGTGAAAGAGCCCTAAGTGGGGAAAAAAAATGTTTTCAACAAAAACATCCTGAATAACATTTGTGGGGTGAGCCTATGAATTTGTTCCGAGAAATAGTATTGCCTCCTTCATAGATGACCTCAAATCTGATCGAATTATTTTAAGGCTAGAGAACAGCCTCTCTATAGGACATTTAGGACATTTAATGATTTTTCCCACATTCTTAAGAAAATATCTTCAGCACATACTGCATTGAACTAACTGTACCGTCCATTGATTATATATCTTTGGAGTCAGTCGGTCTATTTTATAACGACTCTGACTCCACCAAAATGGACACCGACTCCACAGTCCTGCCGCCATGAGAGCCTCTTCCCTCCGTCTTAACTTCCTGGTTACTGCTGTCTCCATTGACCACAGCATCCAGAGGATTAGGCTGCCGGTATTGGAGTTATCTCTGATCCTGGCAGTTTAGGGTGTATTACACAGCCTGATTGTCGGGCGGGGAAGCGGTCCTTGCCGGCAATCGTCCACTCGCTAGCAAAGGAGACTGCTGCCGTTGCATGCAGCGATCTCCTCCCCATGCTGTATAGTGGTTTACCAGTGGCAGACCATTATTAAGACACCGCGATCTGCTGCCTGCTATATATTTCCAAAGATGAGTCAGCACTCCAATGAAAGTAGGGGAATAAAGGATCCATTTTCTACTTTCATTGGAGTGCTGCCTCGTCTTTGGAAACTATACTTATTTATAGCTGTCTAAGCCTGCGGCTGAGAGGACCTGCACCCGTTAATTCTGGTCTTGTGCTGCTGGGCTGCTTTTTTGTTATATATATTTTTTTTAACCTGTCAAAAGATCTGCATTGCCCGATGAATTTATTGCGCAATCGGTGGCAATATTAGACTGTCAGATAAACGCTAACGAGCATTACTACGAATGCTCATTAGCAATTAGCAGGTGTCCTTTTTACAGTGGAAGCTCAGCTCTGCCGGACGCCAGCGGTGATCCAATGCAATGTATCGGTGCAGCCTTTGTGGTGCCTGTTCAGACCCTGCAGCCCTCACCAGCATAACAGCGCAGGGAGTGATCCAGTTCAGGACCAAACAGTCTCATGCTGAGAAACACTGCAGAAAGATGTTTGCCAAGTGTAAAGGCATCTAATGTACCTGTTTTAGAGTATTAGTGCAGCCTCTGGCCCCTTGACTGCTTTTCCGTGCACAGTGGTGCCTCTGGCCGCGGCGGACGGTCTCATTCACTTGTATTGACCTTCAGTTCTGCACAGCAGCAGACCAAGCGACTCTGTGGAAGGCTTGAAGGGGCTGCAGCGGTGGCCCCTTCCTTGTCATTCTCTGACCTGTGGGATCTGATGAAGCAATGGCATATCTGAGCTATGTGCCTCCACGTTTAGATAGTAATAACTCTTCAAAACCACAGGCAATCCGTATTAAGGATAAAAAACGTGAAATCGCCTCACTGCTCTACATTGTTGGTTGTCACCAAGCTTTGGCTACTTTCACACTGGCGTTTTGGCTTTCCGTTTGTGAGATCCGTTCAGGGCTCTCACAAACGGTCCAAAACGGATCAGTTTGCATTCTGAATGCATCAGTTTGTCTCCGTTCAGTCTCCATTCCGCATTGGTGTCCGTCTAACGAAACTGAGCCAAACGGATCCGTTCTGACACACAATGTAAGTCAATGGGGACGGATCCGTTTTCTATGACACAATCTAGCACAATAGAAAACGGATCTGTCTCCAATTGACTTTCAATGGAGTTCAAGACGGATCTATCTTGGCTATGTTAAAGATAATGCAACCGGATTCGTTCTGAACGGATGCAGACGTTTATATTATCTGAACGGATCCGCACCAAACGCTAGTGTGAAAGTAGCCTTTCCTTGACACAGATGAATCTCTATTCAGTGATGATAAAATGATGGTTAAACCTCTAACGTTGTGCGTTTTGTATCCATGCAGGCAGTACATGAACAGGAAAGGAGGCTTCAACAGACCTCTGGACTTCATTGCCTGATGTGCAGGAGCGCTGTGTACAGTATGTATACTCAGGACCCGCCACCAGGGGAAGCAGTCACTGTGGTTGTGCCATAGGGGCATTGGTCGGGGTGATTACCCTGGGATCCTGTGAGACTTGAGTCGGAGGATGGTTGGGTTTAGTTTTCTCTTTTTATTTAGTTTTTGACTTGTATGTATTGTATTTGTATTGTATAATAAAAGGTTTTCTTATGTATTGCCGCCTCTCTCCGTCCCACCCATTATCATCCGTCATGCCACGTCCTTCCCATCACATTTGCTGACATTTTTGTTTTGGAACGTGTGATAAATTTGCCGGAAAACAACATTTTTAAACCCGCAAATGCATTTATGTATTAGGCTACTTTCACATTAGCGTTTTCAATTGCCGCTATTGAGATCCGTCATAGGATCTCCAATAGCGGAAGAAAACGCTTCAGGTTTGTCCCCATTCATTGTCAATGGGGACAAAACTGAACTGAATGGAGTGCACCAAAATGCGTTCCGTTTGGCTGCGTCCCCATCGCGGACAGAATAACGCTTCAATGGTGTTCATGACTGATCCATCATGGCTTTAGAAGACATAGTGCAACCGGATTAATTCATGATGGATGCATGCCGTTGTATTATTGTAACGGAAGCGTTTTTGCAGATCCATGACGGATCCACAAAAAACGCTAGTGTAAAAGTAGCCTTACCTAGAAGTTACTAAAAGGAAATGATGTAAGATGGTTTATGGCGTATTGTATGTGGCTCATATGAAGAGCGCTCTGCCTAGATTCATTTTCAGAGATTACAGTTCTCTTTTTATTGTGGCCATTTTAATAGGAATAAAATTGTAATTGATCTTTAAAAAATAAAATAAAAAAAATTATGCCCACTTGAATACTTATTGCATCCACCCCCATCATCCAGGCAGTCAGCTCCGTCTGTAGTGTTCGTCTGCTACATATGAAATATGAGGAGGGGGAGCCTTTTTTGTTGCCAGCTGGGGAGTGACCCTAGATATCCTATGTACTGTTTGTTTTTGTGACTACAGATAAGGCTCTGTCCACCCGTCCGCATCCGTTCCACAAATTGCGGAACGAGTGCGGACCCATTCATTCTCTATGGGGCAGGAATGGATGCGGACAGCACACAGTGTGCTATCCGCATTGCCAGAGCGCGCCCCCGATCTTCCGGTCCGCAGCTCCGGAAAAAAATAGAACATGTCCTATTCTTGTCCGCAGTTGCAGATAAGAATAGGCAGTTCTATGGGTGTGCCGGCCGGGTGTATTGCGGATCCACAATACACTACGGACGTGTAAATGGACCCTTAGGCTCTGTCCACACTGCAGCGTGTCAGTATGTTGGAGGTATACTTGGAAGTTTTTCCCAACATTCTCTGATATTAGCCACAGTAAAAAAAAAAATATAGGTGCACTGTATAGAAAGAGTAGAGTTTAAATGGGGGCCTGTGATTATGTTCAGCGCATGTTCCTGGTGCATGCACTGAATGCCTTTCTATGGATGCAGTGTGAACAGAGCCTAAGGAGCATCATGTTACTTAGCGATTCTACAACAGCTCGTGGGTATTTTAGGTTTGCTATACTATGCTACGTTACTGCATCTGCTGCAGCACCTCTTTGAGCTGTCAGTCACTGTCTATAGATTGACATAAAGTTCCCCATAGGGTCAGGGCCATACACCAGGGAGGGGATCTGAACACTGTAAAGCGAGGCGTGATCCAATGCCACAATGGCCCTGCATACAGTAGTGCAGATTGTGTGTTCAGAGTTCATGTACATAGACATCCGTGACGGGTCTCCATTGACATGTATATAAGCGTCAGGTATGCGGACAGAGATGTATAGAGAGCACAAGGTATCATAAAGAGTCTAGACCTGATGTTGTGGATGATGGGAGGTGTAGTTTGGAAAAGCCAAAGGTTGCTTATCCCCATATGACATGCAGTTCATATCTAGCACTGAGCTGCTCACACTCTAGCAGTTTATGATCTCCGACTGTTCAAGGTTGGAGATGGAGCATGTGATATAGGAGACTATTGCTGCACCACCTGACCCGTCCTATGAAACACAGGTCATAGTTGTAGGAAAATAATATATATATTTATATATATATATATATATATATATATATATATATATATATATATATATATATATATATATATATATATATATATATATATATATTTCAAAGAAGAGGCAGCACTCCGGAGTATCAGTAAAACGACCCACTTTATTTCCCCTGTGCAACGTTTCAACTGCTCCTTGCAGTCTTTTTCAAGCATAACAATCAGTGTCACAGCATATATTTATACCCACAATCCTTAGTGGGTTTAATTGACAAAGTGATTAACAATAACATGATCAATACCATATAAAAGATATAAATAACATACAAATTCTTTCCAAATTCATCTGTGAAATCCTGACTTCATCTCATACACTAAAACCGCAATTATGTACATAGTGAAACTTCATAGATCATATATAGATGTATATAAACATTACCATGTTAATAAAGTGCCTCGTGCTTTCAATCAACGTGATCACCTGCATGTGCTGCGTGGTTTAAAAACTTACAGCAAGGAGTAAGATGATGGCGGCAGCCGTCTCTGCGTCCCCATACCTCCACTGCGCAAGCTCCATATCTTGGCAACCAGTGTCCAAACTCTCAGGCCGCGTTCCACAGTGACGTCAGCCGTGACATTCGCACCAGCCGCCAAGCCCCGCCCCTGAAGCGTAACGATGTGGGAGGACGCCTCCATGTCCGGCCCCCGGGTCACATGACTGGTCATGGGAACCGTAGCCTGGCAACAGGAAAGCGCTCACCCTCACTACATCACAATCTCCAGGGTTGGAGAGAACCAGGCGGTGAGGTATACAGGGGGAACGGAAGCCACATATAGCGGGTAATCGGGTTGTAAATCAATCCTAATTCGATTCTTACTAGGTGATTATTGTAAATACAGGGATATCAAGCCATAAATATCGGAGGATATGGTCCTAATATAGGATGTGCTTATCTAGGAGAATAAGGGGTGTGGCCTACACGGACATCTCACAGAGTGATATTTCATGCAGACCCGCAGAACCCCAGGGTGCTAAGCGTTTTCACACCCTTCACCCCTGTGGTCTACATCCACCCCCCACATCCCCATAACATATGATTTCCTCCATTCACGACTCATCCATTTTTATTAAATCTAAAGCCATAACTCCAACCCTACTCTCCCATGGGGCCTTTTTAAACGATCGCCATCATCTTCTTCCGCCGTAATAATATACTTGAAATATAATAGAATCCCTTTCAGAGTTGAATCCTTCTGAATAAAAGGGAAGGTAGAAAAGACAATTAATAGAAATGCCAGACACCAAAGGTGATCACATAACCAAAAGAGCCAGAGGAAAGCAAGCCCCAGGGGGTCATAAACAATGAAAAATGAAAAGGCTCCAGCATATTACATTATATTCCATTTAAAGTCCACATTTAGGCCCTGTGGTTTGTGACTGTAGGCGGTGAATCCATCGCAATTCCCTTTGTTTAAGGGTCACTGTGCGGTCGCCACCTCGTCTGCCTCTTTGGACCTGATCTATGATCATACATTTTAGATCTTTTTCTGTATGACCACGTTCTACAAAATGTTTCGGAACCGGTAGATCCAATCTTTTATGTCTTATCGAGAAGCGATGGTTATTCAGACATTGTATTTTATTTATATATATATATATCTATCTATATATTAGGGCTGCACGATAAATCGAAAAAATAATCGAATCGCGATAATCGGCAAATGCGATATGGCCGACCCGAAAATGACGCGATTATATATAAAGGGGCCCCGCGCACATAACTGCCTTTGCGTGTAAAGTATTTTACTAGTGTGTGAAACAAGCTCTCTCCTATTGACAACAGGTCCGGCCTCTGTACTCACTGTCACTATGAATGCACTGCAGCGAGGTGGCCGGCCGGCGCGTGACTGACGTCACTTAGTAACGCTCCTGCTTCCTGAAGTGGGAGGAGCGTTACTAAGTGACGTCAGTCACGCGCCGGCCGGCCGGCCAGCCAGCTCGCTGCCGCTCGCTGCAGTCCATTCATAGTGACAGTGAGTACAGAGGCCGGACCTGTTATCAATAGGAGAGAGATTGTTTCACACACTAGTAAAATACTTTACACGCAAAGCCAGTTATGTGCGCAGTTTAGGACACATGAGGGGACACATAGGGCCATGAGGGGGACCAGCATAAGATGCTAAATGTCTTATGCTGGCCCCCCCTCATGGCCCTATGTGTCATAGCACACATCCCCCATAACAGCGTCCTCCACAGATCCCCCATAACGGCGTCCTCCACAGATCCCCCCACAACACGGCGTCCTCCACAGATCCCCCCACAACACGGCGTCCTCCACAGATCCCCCCACAACACGGCGTCCTCCACAGATCCCCCCACAACACGGCGTCCTCCACAGATCCCCCCACAACACGGCGCCCTCCACAGATCCCCCCACAACACAGCGCCCTCCACAGATCCCCCCACAACACAGCGCCCTCCACAGATCCCCCCACAACACAGCGCCCTCCACAGATCCCCCCACAGCGCCCTCCACAGATCCCCCCACAGCACAGCGCCCTCCACAGATCCCCCCACAACACAGCGCCCTCCACAGATCCCCCCACAACACAGCGCCCTCCACAGATCCCCCCACAGCACAGCGCCCTCCACAGATCCCCCCACAGCACAGCGCCCTCCACAGATCCCCCCACAACACAGCGCCCTCCACAGATCCCCCCACAACACAGCGCCCTCCACAGATCCCCCCACAACTCAGCGCCCTCCACAGATCCCCCCACAACTCAGCGCCCTCCACAGATCCCCCCACAACTATGTCATACCCAGCCGCGTCAGCGGCTCATATCGGAAAATCCAAGCAAATAGACCCTTAGCACAATTCCCTTAAAATATTTCATTGCATATCGTTATCGCAATTTTTAGGGCCCTAATCGCAATCGCACAAAATTCCCATATCGTGCAGCCCTACTATATATCGTATGTAATGCAGAAAGGTCACTTTTTCTGGTCATTGATTTTGGTTGCAGCAAAGTAAGCCAACCAGCTGGGGCCACCGTGATGTATCTGGTACATGCCTGGACAGAGCCCGTCGAACGTGTACGCCATCAGTAGGGTTACTTATTTGCTCCATTATGTATTCCATGCACCCTTCTCAGTGAAAGGGTTAGAGGTGTGACTTCTGACAGGTCGGTTTCGTCCTAATATAGTTCAGGCATGGCCAACCTGTGGCTCTCCAGCTGTTGCAAAACGACAACTCCTACCAAGCCCTGCTGTAAGCTGATAGCTGGGCATGATGGGAGTTGTAGTTTTGCAACAGCTAGAGATACTCAGGTTGGCCATCCCTGTAAGGCTGGGTTCACACCTGAGCGTATTCGATAAGCGCTTTTTACAGGCGTTACAGAGGCATCCAATGAAAAACTGCCACAATACGCGCGACATTACGCCCCAAAGAAGCTCCTGTACTTGGGGCGTAGGGCGTTTTACAGCGCGTTCGTACGCGCTGTAAGTGTGAACCATGCCCATAGGGAATCATTGGTTTTTGCCTGTTTGAGCGTTTTACAGCGCGTAGGAACGCGCTGTAAAACGCTCAGGTGTGAACCAGCTTTAATAGTGGGTAGTCTTATCAGTAATAGAAAATACAGATGCAGTGCCTGCTTCTGCCTGTAGATGTCAGTATTGGTTAAGGACTTTGTGACTAGTCCTCTCCATAACAGTACTGCCGAGTGAAGAACCTGTACGGGCTTGTTCACACGAGAATGTTACAGTGGACTTCCCCTTCAAAATCAGACTGTGCCTATCCTGTGCATATACAAGAAATGATGATGATGGGGGGGGGGGGGGGACCAAAGGCGCTGCCGCAAAGGTGAGTTCCAAAGAATGTGAAACGTGAATTGAAATACTGCACTGCGTTTTAAGGTCGGTCCAACCTCTTAAGTGTGAATACAATGGTAAAAGCAGAATGTAATTAAACTCTATACTGTGTGTACATTTTTTTATATATATATACATATATACACACACACACACACACAAATAAGGGTGCATTCACATCTCCTTTTTAGCTTTCTGTTCTTCTGATCTGTCAGAAGGAGAGAGGGGGAAAAAACGGATCCCGTTGCGTCAGTTGTCATCCGTTTGAGCCATTTCTGCCTGAATTTTTTTTTTTTTTTTAGACAGAAAAAAAGTCCTGCATGCTGTACTTTTTTTTACCCCGTCTAAAAAAAACGGATCTCTGGTGGAAATAGCTCAAATGGATCACAACTGATATAACAACGGGATCCGTTGTTTTTTTTTTTTTTTTTTTTTTTTTTTTTTTTACAGGATGCGTTATTCTCTCAGGATCAGAAGAACGGAAAGCTGAACGGTGATGTGAATGCACCCTAAGACGGTGAACCGTGGGCCTGTAGACTTAATTGGACATGTTTGGTCCACATCAAGGACTAAGGTAGAGAATGTCACTGTGGTCAGTGGAGAAACAAAGATTTGTGAATAAACACATTAAAATCAATGGGTGTGTGTGCTGTCCATGGAGAACATAGACTGAACGTGTCCGGGAATCACTGACGTGTGAAAGAGGCCTAAGACCAAACATGCCCATTGAAGTCTATGGGTGCGTGAAAAACTACTGACAGAGCAGAGATGCTAGTGGTTCTCCTGGACTATCGGAAGATGTTCTGGGAATCAGTCTAGTAGTTCATGTGAAATACAGATGACGCACAGACCCTTCACAAACATCTCATCTGAATGGTTTCACACTACAAGGAACCTCTGCTGGTCTTCTTACCATGTGCATAGGCATACAACCCCAACAGTCTGAGGGGCCTATTGTATTTGGTAGGACACGGGTATTTCTAGGCGGCAGAGGGTATTTTATGAACATGTCTTCTGTACAGATGTAATACACCTTCTGTTTTTGAGGGAACTGTATCCAGGCCATGGATTGCTCGGCGTAAAGGGGTTGTCCCAAGAAACACGCGTACATTCTGCCCACAGGGGTAAGTGTCTAATTGGTGAGGGTGCGACCATTGTTTCTGTCAATCACGAGAACGGGTGTCCCATTCCACCCACATCCATAGCAGCCCAGTCAAATGTGGCCCTTCCCTTAGGTATGTGCACACATTGCGTATACCACGTGTTTTTACGCAGCGTAATACAGTACCAGACAAATCTCATGTACGCTTTGTTTTTCTGCATGGAATTTGACCGGCCATGCAGATTTTGAAATCCATAGCATGTCATTTGGTTGTGCAACTTTTGGTGCAGATTTCACCCTTTTCAATGGAAAACCGCAACATAAACGGCAAGTAACAAGTGCGGATTTGGGGCGGAAACATTCTATGAGGCAGACATATGGCGTGCGGGGCTTCACACGTCAGGCAGTACTACGTTTACCGCAGCCCACACATGGGTGTCTTCCAGCTTTGAGCTGCTTAACCCTTGCTGGGCTGGTTTGCAGTGTGGTGAGTCAGTGTACATAGGCTGGAGCTTCCGTCAAGAACAGGAGTCTGCAATGAAACCGACTAGGTTATTCCCTTGTTTGGCTGACAGGGTCATGGATTAAATGGCCACTGATTTGTTAACCCCCCTCTTCTCATTTATTTGACGCTAGCTTCTCCACACCGGTACATGTCCCAATGAGACTGGTCATCCAACCAGTAGAAAAGCTGGTATTTGGTATTGTCTCTCCATTAGGACAGAATCCAGATAGCTGAAGGCTCTGAGAAAAAACATTGTTTGGAGATCTCATTTTATTGTACTACCCCCAAACCGCTCCCCTATACAGTGTCCATATAGTGCACACACATGGCCATGCAGGATTTTGGGCGGCCTCATATTCCCAGGCTTCAAGGGTACAACATGGCATGGTGGCGTTGTGATGAGGCCGTGCTGTGCTCCAGTACCATACGGGTGCCGTGGGCTCTAATTGAACTAATATAGACAGCGTGGTTTAGTCGGTCTGCATTGTCAATGAAGGTGCAGTGCGGCCATTACTAATAGAGACCAGTTGACCATGCGGTCTTCATTAGTTTAATTAGAGCCCATATCACAGCCACGTGGCATCTGCAACACAAGCGTGCAGTATGGTTGTATATCAATGTGGATTTGGCCTCACTGTTGCAAAACTACAACTCCCAGCATGCTTGGACAGCCTACAGCAAGGCATGGTGGGAGTTGTAGTTTTACAACTGCTGGAAGGCCACAGGTTGTGCATCCCTGCTATACAGCATTCGTCTCCAACCTGTGGCTTGCCCGTTAATAAAAAAAAAAAAAAAAATCCTGGGATGCCATTGCAGTGTACAGTGCATGCTGGGGGTTGTAGTATTTCAACAGTTGGCAAGTGGCAGGTTGGGGGGGAACAGATAATTCGCCCACATGCCCAGAACCACGGGTAGCAAATAGGCTTGAGATGGGAAGGGGGTTGGGGCGCTCTCACCCATGGGCACTCCAGATTGACTGATGCACTTGGGCTGATCGCACAGGGGGGGGGGGGGACGAAGGGTGTTGGGGACTGATGGCAGGGGGTCTGATGAGTTTTTATAAAGGAAAACAGTCTATTAATTCATTCTTCTTAGATTACTCGATTAATTGTAAAAATAATGGTTTACTGCAGCCCTCCTCAGCAAGCGTGCATGCTGGGAGTCGTAGTTTCACCACAGCGGAAGGCTGCTGCTCTTCTACCCCAGAGATCAGTAAGGGCATGCTCCCCATTTCCACAACGCGACGGCCTCAGTCTGCGCTCTGGGATTTTGCACTGCAGCAATGTTCAGAATCACGTGATGCCAAAGTGAAGCGACCCCCCCCCCCCTCCCGCGTCACGTGACCTGTCAGCCAACCACATTACGTAATGCGTTCTATTTCCAGAGACAATGCCCCGGCTACGTCACAGAGGGGGTCCCTGCTGTGACTGACAGCTCCGCCGGTGACGTCACCGCCTCCGCACAGAGCAGCATCCGATCTCTGCACCGGAGACATAGCCCGATGCGATTGTATGGGAAATAAAGGAGCGCGCTGTGCACGAATGCCTCTGTGCTGTGCCTCCCGGCGTAGTACAGAGCGGGATGCAGGCAGCGCCCTCCAGTCGCCCGCAGACATGTGCACCGACACGTACAACCGTTATCTCCTAGTTTACGATATCTACATATTTAGCGAGCTAGCCCGGCGATGACGTCACTACCTGCACAGATGGGACACTTTTCCAGGAGGGGACCAATCAGGTGGGCAAACAGCTGAATGGGCGTGGCCATGCCTTGAAAGGCGTGCCACTGGCAGTCCCACTGCCCAATTACAGCTAAAGTCTGTTGACAGCAATTCCTGCCCCTCCCTTCAGATGGCACATTGGTCTGCCCCATGTGTCATGGAGACCAATAGGAAGGAAGGGGAGGGCTCTGTGCCGTGGAAACGTGACCAATCGCATCCAGCCACTCTGCCAGTGGGCGTGTCTGCGCAGGCGAGAAAGGGGCGTGTTTTGCAGGAGCAGATAAACAACAATCCCAGCACTTCCCCCGTAGACTCGGTTACTTAGACACAGGGACCAGGCTGAGGACTCTGAGCGGCAGCCCGGCGCACGCCACCTTCTCGTCAGCCAGCGATCTGTCACCCCCGGTAACGCCGTGCCCTGCCACCGACACTTCTCTCTCCTCCTGTTCCCTGGTGCTGGAAAATGGCGGCCTCGGTCTGTGTCAACATCCAGATGCTTCTGGAGGCGGCGGAGTATCTGGAGCGGAGGGAGAGAGGTGAGAGCGGATACGTGTGCGTTTCTGCTGCGTCTCTGTGAGGAGCTGGCACGTGAAGCCGCCCCGTCTGTACATCAGCCTGTGTCCTGCCATGCACACCTCTAATCATACATATACTGCACCTGTCATGTATGCATGTGTGCTTATTCTGTATGAAGAGACCATCAGCCTTGTGTGCAGCACCTGCCGGGTATACATGTATGTGGGTGGGTGTCTGCACACAGAGATACATGTGTGTCCTGTGCATACTCGCTCTCTTGTCATCAGTCTCTTGCATGCATTGACATGTGTATTATATGTACCCACAATCCACCTGTGTACACTGACAGTCGTCATGTGTGTGCACCTACCTGGCATACATGACTGTATGTATACGGTATAATAACCTGCACAGTATGTGCTTACACGTACAGCGTTCTCTTCCAGCGTATACATATACGAAGCCAGTCATTGTGTGTGTGTGTGTATACGGTATAATAACCTGCATGGTATGTGCTCATACGTACAGCGTTCTCTTCCAGCGTATACATATACGAAGCCAGTCATTGTGTGTGTGTGTGTGTGTGTGTGTATACGGTTTAATAACCTGCACAGTGCGTGTTTACACGTACAGCATTATCTCCTGGTGTATACATATATGAAGCCAGTCATTGTGTGTATGTACGGTATAATAACCTGCACAGTATGTGCTTACACGTACAGCGTTCTCTTCCAGTGTATACATATATGAAGCCAGTCATTGTGTGTATGTACGGTATAATAACCTGCACAGTATGTGCTTACACGTACAGCGTTCTCTTCCAGTGTATACATATATGAAGCCAGTCATTGTGTGTATGTACGGTATAATAACCTGCATGGTATGTGCTCATACGTACAGCATTATCTCCTAGTGTATACATATATGAAGCCAGTCATTGTGTGTATGTACGGTATAATAACCTGCATGGTATGTGCTTACACGTACAGCGTTCTCTTCCAACGTATACATATATGAGGCCAGTCATTGTGTGTGTATGTACGGTATAATAACCTGCACAGTGCGTGTTTACATATATGAAGCCAGTCATGTGTGTGTGTGTGTGTGTGTGTATATATACGGTATAATAACCCGCACAGTGCGTGTTTACATATATGAAGCCAATCATTGTGTGTGTGTATATACGGTATAATAACCCGCACAGTGCGTGTTTACATATATGAAGCCAGTCATTGTGTGTGTATGTACGGTATAATAACCTGCATGGTATGTGATTACACATACAGCATTATCTCCTAGTGTATACATATATGAAGCCAGTCATTGTGTGTATGTACGGTATAATAACCTGCACAGTGCGTGTTTACATATATGAAGCCAGTCATTGTGTGTGTGTGTGTGTGTGTATATATGGTATAATAACCCGCACAGTGCGTGTTTACATATATGAAGCCAGTCATTGTGTGTGTATATACGGTATAATAACCCGCACAGTGCGTGTTTACATATATGAAGCCAGTCGTTGTGTGTGTGTGTATATACGGTATAATGACCCGCACAGTGCGTGTTTACATGTACAGCGTTCTCTTCCAGCGTATACATACATGAACACGGAATCTGGCGTTGTGTGTGTGTATATGTGGGCATGCCTAGTAGTAAATCGGATGCAGGGATGGCTCAGCGTCTGATGCGTGCGGGAGCAGCGTTATGTGCAGATCCTCGGCTGCTGCGCTCCATATGCATGTCCACACGGATGAGTGATCCCGTTTATAGGTCCTGTTAATCACATTAGAGCATGCCATCAATATGACGGCTGCTCGGGCCTCTTCTGATTCACTGGAGATGGCGAGGTCCTCAGTCACATGCAGAGCACATGATTCCTGCCATCTGCCTGAACGTATGCAGCTACACTGTGTGCTGATGTCGTCTCCAGTCCTAATCCTGTCTACACTTGGCACTGCCAAGCGCTGGCATTACCCTGAAAGCAATAATTACCAGGCAGCCTCTCTCCGTAATACTTGTTAATTATCCCCCAAATATTTTTGCACTTGTGCCGGCTGCCTATTATTATGTTAATATATTGAATAATTCACGGGATGCGGGCGTGTGCTGCGTGGCAGTAGAGCCAGGCTGACATCTGTAAGCCCCGGCTAAAAATAGAGGGCATTGGTCTCTTCGGAGATGTGGAGGTCTGCAGCGTGGGGTGCCCAGTGAGGAGTCATTATGTGCGCCTGTTACCGGCAACCCAGCAGATTCCAGCGGGGGAGGGGCAATAATGATAATGCTACGAGGTTTAATTTTTTTAGTATTTATTTATTTTTTTACCTTTTTTTACACGGCAGTTCTGGTTGTCACAGGCATTCCTGCAGCTTTGTAGTTTTATATATTGTTGACATTTTTACATAGCGCTTTCTAGTCATTCTCATTATAAGCTTAGTCCTATAAAGAAGAGCTCCTGCATTCGGTAAGAACAGCTAGAAGTATTAGGTTTCCCAGTACCCGGGCATAGTCGGGCATCCACGAAACCACACCGCCCTTATCTATCACCATGGTATACCACGGCTTCCTTCCAGAAGCAGTCGTGTCATTCCCTGTCCCTAGCGTGAGGTCAATTATTTTTTGTTATATTTTTTTTTTTTTCATCTTGTGGAAGGAAATTGCAGTATCCTGGTGAAACACACACGTCCACGTGAAAAACATACAAACATCATGCACATGTGAACCCGACAGTACTGACCCCTGAGCCACCCGGCTGTCCGACCTTCCCCGCTGGGATGTCTCCGGTTAGGCAGTTTTCTCTCCGGCCAAAAATCCTGAACACTTGCCGGAATGCGCAGACCTTTAAAAATGCAAAACAAATTAATACCGGATCCGTTTTTCCAGATGACACTGGAGAGATGGATCCGGTATTTCAATGAATTTGTCAGACGGATCCGGATCCATCAGTTTGCGTCCGGATTGCAGGATACGTCGCCGGAATCCTCTGCCGCAAGTGTGAAAGTACTCTAATGAAGAAGGGACCTGTAGATGTTGGATACTTTGATGCTACCTGCAGACATTCCGGATTAGGGGCGTTTTTTTATTTTATTTATTTTTTTCGGAAAAAACACAGCGTAATACAGTACCAGCAAAGTGAGCGAAATTTGACAAGTCTCACATACACTTTGAAATTGACCTCACTTGCAGAATTTTTAATTCGCAGTGTGTCAGTTGTGTCTGCAAATTGTATTGCAAAGGGTGAGCTCAGGGGAAATCCGCATCAAAATCCGTAAGTAACACGTACAGAAATGCAGAGAAATCCGCACGGAAATTATTTTTGGAAATGCGCACCACTAAGACTAAGTTCACACATTGCGGATTTAGGTCCGCATCAAGTCCTCCCTTTCTTAAAACAATTTTTTTTTTGTGGAATGGACATACGGATACCGAAAGCGCACAGATGATCCATGTGGCTTCCGTGTGCGTAGGTCCGTTCTTCAAAAAGATGGAACACGTCCTATACTTGTCCTCCAAATGCAGACCGCTGACCCATTGAAGTCAATGGATCCACCAAAAATTCTGACTCAACATGGACCGCATCCGTATTTTACGGAACTGGTCGCGTGCATGAAGCCTAGCCGGCAGTTTCCTAATATAATCACTTGTTCCCTAGCACGTGCCAAGCAAGCGCCTTCAATATAATTGCCGCTTAGGCGTCTTGTAATCTGCCGGTGATGTGTTGTGGTTTGGAATGTTTTGTTGCATATGATATGTTTTATTATGTTTTTCTGAAGATTTTCCTGTATGTGTTTTGTATGTTTCGGGGGGCAGTGCTTCTGCCTCTTGCACTTACAGAGCGAGGATGTAATGTGTTACCTGGTTAACGGTTTGTGTGTCTGGTGTCGTACACAGAAGCCGAGCATGGTTATGCTTCCATGTTGCCTTACAATAGCAAGGAGAGGGACAGCTTGAAGAGGAAAAGCAAGTCGAAGAAAAGCAGCAGCAGCAGGTAAGCCGGAACCTGCGATGTGCTCGACGCTCACATGCAATCCACAGATGAGTGGCGGGCCCCACGCCCCTGTGGATTTGTGCCTCCATTAAGAAACCTCTTGTGATTCCTGCTCTTGTTTTCATGTGAAAAATGTGTCTGAGCTGTGAAAGCGGTGAGAACGAGGAGCAGATTAGAGCTGCGAGGCGACACGTTTCGGGTACGGTGTGAGGACGGAGAAGCTGTTCAAATTCATACGTTAAAGCAGGAATACAATAATAAATAATCAAACCATATAATACAAAATGTGCTTTTATGTAGTGGCGGTCTGCCCTCGCTGTCCGCTATGTGAGATGTGCGGAGAAATGTCTTCCCTGAGCCTTGTTAATCAGAACAGGAGTATTCCGTACACAGGATGCGATACGTGTCCTTTTTTATTCTCTAATAGGGCTCATTCAGACGGCAGTATGCTGTCCGCAAACAAAAACGGATTGCATTCTGCATTTTTTGCGGACCTATAGACTTCAATGGGGCCCTGTCCTGATTTTCAGTGACAAGTATAGGACATGTTTTATTTGTTTTGCGACCTCATGGAAGTGAATGGGTCTGCATCTAATCCGCAAAATAACGGATCCGCATTTTTGCAGACAGCATAGTCTCTGTTATCACTATTGCTACTGTTGTATTTTGTACATGGTCTAATTGACATATGGTGTTCCTCATGAATACCCACTAGCATTCTTTAAATCAACACATTATATACATGACGGATGTCCACCTTCGACCCGTTGTGCCAACTGCACGCTACTCTGCCCCTTTGGTTATATGTTTGGAATCTAATCCGAATCCAGTCCTACCATACGCAAGTATTGAACGTGTAAAGTTACACTTTCCAGTACTTGGATATTGGTAGTGTGTCCACCGGATAGGTCATCATAATCAGATTGGTGTGGGGTCCAATACCTTCACCAATCAGCTGTTTCACGCAGCCGCCAATGCCAGAAACTATAATGTGGATGGAGCTGAAAGCACTACGTCCTCTGTGTAGCGGTCATCTGCGGTACTGCAGCCCAACTCCCATTAAAGGGGTTGGTGCATGGATGGCATACCACTAGGTTAATAGGATATGCCATCAATGTTAGATAGTGTGGGTCCCACCTCTAGAGATTGGGGTCCCCAAAGTGAAGGAAAGCACACTGCTCTTGCGCATCGTGCTCTCCATTTGTTGCAATGGTAGTTCTGACTACATTTGCTCTGCTATTTTTGGAAGCCAAAGTGGTGGTTGTCAAGCGCACTGCGCAAGCGTGGCCACCTTTCCATTCACCACTATGGGACGAAGGAAAATGGCCAAGCCAGCGCTTGTATTTTCCGAACTCCCGTAGCAGTGAGCAGAGGTAGGCCATGCATGCCCGGCTGGTCTCTGTTCATATTGGGGGTCCCGTTCTGGAGATAGGTGCTGGTCCCACACATGGGACCAACACCTGTCTGACATTGATGGCATATCCTAACTACGTGCCATCAATGTCTTAGATGGTAATCCCCTTTAAAGGGGTTGGACAGTTTTCTATATTGATGACTGATCCTCAGGATAGGTTACCAATATCGGATTGGTGGGGGTGTTGGGAGTCAGACCCTGTTGATCTGATATTCATAACCTATCCTCAGAACAGGTCATCAATATTGGAAACTGGCCAACCCCTTTAAGTGAATGGAGGCTGAGCTGCAGTATGCTGGCGCCAGAGACTACACAATGGATGGAGCCTTCCATATACTGTATAGTTTATGGTGCCAGTTGTTGCCCGAAACAGCTGATTGGTGGAGGTGAGGGGTGTCTGACCCGCACCGATCTGATACTCCTGAGGATAGCTCATCAGTACCCAAGTACTGGAAAATCCCTTTAAAGGGGTTGTCTCGTCATGGACAATGGGGGCATATCGCTAGGATATGCCCCCATTGTCTTATAGGTGCCCCGAGAACGGAGCCCCGCAAGTGAAGGAGGGCGCATGCGCAGCCACCCTCTATTCATTTTCTATGGGGCTGGGGAAACTAGCTACGAGCTGGCTCGGCTATTTCCATCGGCCCCATAGAAATGAATGGGAGCGGGGGCCGCGCATGCGCAATGTGCTCCCATTTACTTCTATGGGGAGACAGCTTGGTGAAGGCCAGACTGGGGTCCTCCAGCCACCACCATGCGGGGCACCGTTCTCTATCCTAGCGATATGCCCCCATTGTCTATGATGAGACAACCACTTTAAGGCTGCATAAAATTCAACCTGATAAAGGTAAATGTGGTTGTTGTGACCCGCAAGGTGCCACGACTGCAACACACAAGTCTCTGGAAATCCAAACGTGCTAAATTTCGGGTGACTTTTTTTTTTTTTTTTTGTGTTACTGCAAGTTAAGGGTCACAACATAAACACTATGGGGTAGTTTTTATGTTGCCACCCATTTTCCACAGACACTAGGCCTCATTTATCTAAACTGTCTAACAGAATTGGCCTGGTCGCCCATAGCAACCAACCAGCGTGCAGCTTTCTTTTCATAAACTGCTCTGGAAAAATGAAAGCTGCGCTGTGATTGGTTGCTAAGACCAGTTTATCTGTTTTCGTTAATGAGGCCTATTAAGGAGGATGAGCTGAGGAAAATCTAGCCGGGGATAAACTACCCCCAGCCTCTACAAAAAGTGATTCTTTCTCAGGGGTAGAGACAGCTGGACCCCAACCAAACCACCACCAGCCCTACTTTATTTCCAGAAGCACTTGGCAGACCCTTTTAAAGTGGTATTCCAGCCACAGTACCTATATATAGTGCACCTGTGGGTGGGCCTGGTAACATTTCTGTCAGTTTTTCAGTATGTCACTTGCCTAATGTCTCTGTGCGCACCATTGCTTTTTTTAAAATTTATCTTATTTCTTTTTTACCCATTCTTAGCCTTTTGAACAAAAAATTACCACCGAACAACCCCCCCCCCCTTTTTGAAAGCAAATGGCAGTAGTAATACAAAAAAAAAGTTGATTTCAATTTAGAGTTTTTAGGCTTTCCCTCAGGAATTCAGGCATCTTCGCCAGCGTGGTCCGTTCTTGCAGATACATTTCTCGTCTTATTTCTATTGGTTATGGTCATATGAATGTTTTTGCCACATTTTTTTAAATTGTGATATCTTGCTGCAGTTTAGTGAAAATTGCAGCAAGATCTGCATTGTAACTGCAAACTATGAATACAACCTTAAAAACAATAACAATACGGCCTGCAATTGGGGTTATGGTCATTTAATTTTTTTAAGTGCATTGTCCTTCACACAAAATAATTCAGACAAATTTGTTGCCGCTAGAAACCAAGTGACAGCTTTTGTTTTCCAAGTGAGTACCAAGGGGAGACCATGACTTTTTCTGTCTATACAGGTTTTATGCCTAATTAGAAATATAAATTTATTATTGTTACTGTTTATTATTTCAGTATTTGTTTTACAGCGTTTTTTTTTTTTTTTTTTTTTTTTATTTAATTTATTTTTTATAATACCTGGCCAGCACAGCTTCCCCCTTGCATACTATTCATTGTATGGATATGAGGAATCATTCAGCTGTAACCATAGCAACATGAGGCAGGAGGAGACCCATGGGCCACCGTGTTGTTGGTGTCCTGGCCATGTGCATAGTGGCTATGCAGCGTGTGCTCGGAGGTGACAGATGACAAGGTCACACAGAGTTCGGGTCTAATGGGACATCCCTGGTGAAAACCAGTGACATGACGATAAGATGAGGCTGGTGACATGGAAACGGCAGGGCTCATTCATACACTGATTTATACGATGGCCAATACTGGTCACGGACTACTGCTGCACTGACACAAATCACACCCGACAGTCACCATAGAAACCACATTTATAATGCACAAAATGCAATAAAATAGGTTAATAGACAATAGCACCCGCGTCCTGCTCATCAGGCTTTAATCATGTGATATAGAATCCTATATAAAGGACAACATAAATGGAAGGCTCCCCCCCCCCATATCTGATGAGAGTGATTGGTAAACATTCCCGCCAGTGGATGATTTCCACCCCCATCTCGTAGGCTGTTATTTCCGTTCAGCAGGAGCTCCTCAGTCCGGAGAGGACAGGACTTCACATGGGTTGTCCTATCAAGACGTCTAAACCCCTTTCTGAGTAGAAGTTGGCCCAGTGATCAGTTGCTCCTGGTGGTCTATCTTCTCTAACCACCAGTGGTGGTCTGAGCTTGACCATACATTTGCCCGGTAGAGGCCACTGCTGGGAAAATGTACTGTATGCTGTCCATTCACATAAATAACCAGTCATGTAATGCGTAGATGGGCCTAGTGTGAGTGCGAGGCTTTCTTATTTTCTGGACCATAGAGGGGACTCCTTAGCAGCGTGCCCCTCCATTTATGATGTCCATATGGCACATAGGAAAGGAACTGACCACAGCCTCTTTCATGACACGGACCTGCCTTCTGTTGTACCATGTATTTGACTTCTCTATGACGTCTGGAGTTTTTGCACAGCTGTATGGCCTTGTTCACATGTCCATTTGACGTCAGTGGAAAATTTGTCCATGTTTCATCCGTGAAGAGTCCGTGTTTGGTCTATGTGTCTTGTGCATTTTTGGCCTTCCGTGTCATTCATATTACAAGGACACTGTTCAGCTGAATGGCTACGTGTGGCGAACATGGACAGCACACGTCCGCGATTCACTGAAGTGTGAACGAGGCCTAATGCTAGACTCCTGCATCGGAGGTATAGTGTTCATTGTAAGGATCAAGCCTTCCTTACACATCTGTGAATCACAGACCTGTTGTGTCCTTTTTCTCCATGGACAGCACATGGATCCCTTGATTTTTAATGTGCTTCTTTAGACATCAGTGATGCGGACCAAACATGACTGTGAAAAAGCTGATCAAAACCATGTTCTGTCAGTTGTTTTTCACAAACCATTGGTAGGAGATCCTCTAGAAACAAACTTTCGGCCTAGACGTGTACATGGAATATGGATGACACCGGGGCAATAAACGAACATACAGACCAAACACGGATTCTTCATGGACCTCTTCACGGATGAAACGCTGACCATCTTCTCACAGAAGTCATCACAAACACAGAAGTGTGAACGAGGCCTCACACATGGATGTTACACACATGATCAGAAAAGATAAGGGTCACCATCTTAATCTCCAGCTTAACTGTGTAATCAGCGGGGATTGTCAATCAGGGAATCCACTAAGATCTTATTTGCTTCTAATCTGCGTCTTCATTGATGGGGCTCCCTGGTGGATTTGAGGATGGAAGTAAATTCCCCTCGGGTGGTTATCAGTGGCAGATCTGCATGTGCTGTGCCTGCTGGATGCTGAATACAATGGTGCAAAGTGATCAATAAACCACTCATTTAACTTTTGAAATGGTGCAGATGCAAATTGCTAAAAGTTGATAGTCTTCTACCATTCATTAAAGAGCACCTGTCATCAGGATCAACTCTATCAAACCAGACACACTGGGTGGTAGAGTTGATCCTGCTTATTAAAATGATGCCTGTCTTACTTTTTCAGTTTGTGTGTTTTTATGTAGGTTCAACCCTAATAAACCAGAGATACTGCCTTGTAGGGCTGATTCTACTGATTTAAAACTATACCCATTTTATTAAAATCGGGTGTGGTGTTCCTGTAAAAATAAAATAAAAATTATCCTATTTTCAATTAGCCTTAATTAAAAATATTGCTCCATTCTGTCACAAAGGGTTAACTGTGTGACTGGTACTTTCGCTTTTACTTTGTGCCTGTCATCTAAAAAACCTTCTCTCTACTAAGAGGTCCTAAACACTTATTTAGGCCACATTCTTATCAGTAAGATAAGAACTGAGCTATAATGAGTGTTTATAATGTCAGAGAGCAGAGATAAGGAGCCTGTCTGCTCCCCAGATGACGGCAAAGACAAAAAATCCGCAGGCTGACCCTACAGCATCTCAGCTCTGTGCAGGAAAAAAGGATTCCATATTTTTAATAAAGACCAATTGAAAAATGATTTTTAGCTCAAAATAAGTATAATGCAATAATAAAAAAAAATTGTGCCCCCAAAGGTGTGTATATATAGCCTTTAAATGCACCAAGGGGTTGGGCTAAGCCACTCAGTGCACCTCAGCTTACCAGTGCTGGCCTCACCCCTCCATGCGCTAAAGCCCTTTGCGTAGAAAGATTGGTATCATTGTAATCAGTAGAATCAACCCTACAAGGCAGCATGCCTGCTTTAATGGGATTAATCCTACATAAAAATACACAAAAAAAAAGAAAAGTACCTCTGAAAATGGGGTGTGGCTTAATTCCCCAAAGGTAAATAAGGAAAAATATCAGCAGCACTCTGAAAGATGTGAGGCGGAAACGGCTCCCGTGAACATATGGGTGAATATATAAGCTTTACTTTCACCTGATGTTGGAGTGATGCCCGTTGCAAGTTGCTTTATCTTGGCCAACCTCAAAGTTTTGCCAACGACCTGCACACAATAATGACCGAAAACGGTGCGTTGTGTCACAAGAGTCAACATGATAAGTTGGCGGTAGAAGACCTCCACCGCCTTCTAAGTTCACCAGTGTGTGGGCAGTAAATCCAGCAACGCTGCGTTGTACTGAATCAACATTTACTTAAGATTTACTAATAATCTGTGTTGTGGGTTGTTGTTTTTTTTAAGAGGAATATAAGCAAATGAAAGCCTGAAATAGAAACGTGACTGAGTCATTATTATGCACACATAGCGGGTCATTTATCAAATCTGCTATGCCAGTTTTTGTGTTGTAAAAAGGAGTCACAGGTGATGCCCACATGCGAATTTGGTGCTTTTATTATGTGACATTTGGTGATCCTCGCCACTTTTAAAAGTGGAATGAAAAGAAAGTAGGTCAGAATTTTAGATTAGAATAGTCTCGTTCGTGACGTGTGACTTGTTAAAAAGTCACATCTCCACACCAGGCAAGACATAGGCGTACACCACATTGCATTTGCGCCAAATATATTACTGTGCCACTGTGCGCCATTTTGTAAATATGGCACAACCTCACAAAGCAAAGAGACTTAAAACTGACACCAAAACCACCACACATGACCATTGTGTCCCAGGATAGTGGTCCAAGTGCCAAGAAAATGAACTTTCATACAATATGCAACTGAGTGCCCAGGCTCTCCTCACTACACTATGCCATCATGGTGTTGGCAAATCCTTCTCTGTCCAACACCACAACCTCCTGCATTGGGCATCACGCGTGGCGCATGTGCAGTACATTCCTTTCTAGGATCATTGGCATCAGTGACTGTACTGCACATCCAGCACTGGAGCTGTCAGTCAATACCAGAGGGGCAGCACAAGGTATAGGGAGTAGATCCTGCACTTGCCAGGCTCAAGACCGCCCACTGGACACTTGCAAGCTCATTTGCATGTTAAATCCGTGTTTGTTTACTCGGTGATTGGCCCTCTGTCCTGGGAAATAAAGGTTAGCATTCAAAACTGGCGCAGTCTTTTACCCATTTCTAGAATTAGGTTATAGGGGCATTCACACAACTGATTTATTTTTTTATTTTTTTATTTATTTATTTTTTTGTGTGTGTGTGGACCCATTGACTTCAATGGGCCGGTGAACCATATTTTGCAACCAAGAATACATGTTCTATCTCTCCTGCAATGGACATATACTATGCAGAAAGCACACAGAAGTTAATAGGTCCTGTAAAAGGAGGCAACATGGATGTCATCCGTATTTTGCAGATCAGTGTTTTGAAGACCACAAAATACATACGGTCGTGTGAATGCCCCCCAAGAGGAAGAAAGGTAATGACTGACTCCATTTATTGGGGTTGTTAGTAATTCTAGGCAGGTTACACAGTATTGACCCACAATTTTTTTTATAGTTTTCTGAGATTTTATAAAGCTCCATTCACCTGTTCTGCACTCTACTTGGTTGCAGGTTTTCTTATTATTCTGTGACCGGGTTGTTCCAGCTGCAGTAAGGCCTCATGTAGCATCTGTGTTGTACAGAACCATAATGGAGCGCCTATAGGGTTTCAGTGGGTCCTGCTGTAAGTCCTATGTCCGACGGGGAACAAAAAATCAGCTATGCTCCACTAGAAGAGTTACCCCTAGCTGATGATGGCTCCGTAATATGGTGGCGTATGGAGTACCTACTTCTCCGTAGTATGGAGCCACATTGTTGCGTAGTATGCTTCAGTGCAATCTTCTGAAATGTGCACGAGGCCTGAAGCACAGTATGACCAGCAGGACCATCCATTAGTCTATGGCCATCCTGCACGTTGTGATTATGAAGTTACCAGCATGGATTGACCTCACGGTAGAAACCTGTTCTGACGGATCTGTCGCAGTGCAGACTGCCGTTCAAAGGGCAGCATTTAGGAGTTAGTCAGGGAGTCGTGACCAATTCCTTCCTTGTTGTTCGGTTTCTTAATTATATCATCTACGTAACAAGTGTCATTTTCATACAATCCTGCAAAAATGACATCTCAATGTAATCTTCTGGGCGTAATTGTAATCTTCTTGGAATGCATGTCGGCATAAGAAATTGCAGGCTTGGAGCCGGGGCGCCTGTCCCGTGCCAGCAGCATCTCTCCTAGGTTTTGTCTTTAGTAAATACATGAATCACTCTATCGAAACGTCAGCCCCATCTCCTCACCCACTCCTTTCTGCTACCCGTGTTTTTCAAGTTTGTTCACGTGTCACGAGGCTCTAATTGCTGTCAAGTGGCGGAGTTCGGTGGATGAAACTCTTCACCTCATCTTGAGGACATTTGTTGTGTCTCACAGAACCACTTGATTTTAAGGAGGACCCGTCACTTCTCCTGACATGTCTGTTTTAGTAACTACTTGCATAACAATGTCTTATGGCTCTATGTTGTGCTATTTCTCTATTTCTACTAGAATTTATGAATGACTTACCAGCAGCTTGCAGTAAAGGTCCAGATGGGTGTTACCAGTTGGGGGTGTCTCCCTGCACAGTCTGACACCAGCTACACTGATTAGATTGGAGTCAGTACCTCTACTGCAGACTGCTGGCAATTTATTTGTAAACTTCCAGCAGGAATAATAAAGGAATGGCACAACATAGTCACTAGAATAGATGCTCCACAATTGTTATTACAATGGGGAATGCAAGTAGTTACGTAAACCTGTAAGGAGAGGGGACGGGTCCACTTTAAAGAGAAATCTAGTCAAAATGTTTACCCAATTTGTCACATTGGGGAAGTCACGACCTCCAATGAAATGGACGAGTAAAGAGTTCAAGACTAGGCCACATACCCCCCTTTGTAACCAGACACATTTTCCCTTTTTTCTTTTAGTACATCCGTCTTTGAAAACCACTTTTCTGGTTGGTTATTTAATTAATATTTTTCTTTTTGTTTAATCGTACAATGTGCAACTAAAATATCTTTTTAATATATGGGATGAAGATAGTTAGCAGGCAGCCAGCATGCCATTGTTGTTTGGGGGGGGGGGGGGGGGGGGGACTGAAGTTCACGGACTCCATGAACCCTTTGACTCGTTCTGCAGACCACCGCTAGTTTTTTCAGTTGTTTGCATTCTTTTACCTCTCAAGGGGGCCTAGACCTTCACCTAAAGCACAGAAGGTGCAGCGGTGCTTCTCGGTGTGCTCTGCACCTTTTGACTTCCATTGGCTCTGCTCGGCTTTTGCCGTATACAGATCCATAGACAGTATATAGAATCCGTACTCTGCATGCTGAAGCAGAGTAGCGCCAATGCAAGCTGTAGGCTCTGAGAAGTGCCGCTCCACCTTCTGTGCTTTGTGTGAAGAATAAAGTATCCTTTAATTACTTCCCTATATTTTATTACTCGAAGTGCTGCATCAAAAACACAAGGCTTGGTTACAGAGGAGCTACTTGTCTTGTTTAAATACTCCTGGGACACTTTGGAGAAATGTCTGTTCCACAACCAAATCAATGTAATGCCGAGCTGTTAGTGTGCCTGAAATAAAGACTAAAGGGGTCCAGCTACCGTACATTATGCCACCCCATACTGTAATCCCACGTTGGGATTTTCTCTATTGGAAGGCCTTTTCATGGCTTTAGCCCACATGGTCTTCGGCGATCATTGCATTCGAGACAAAAGTGGGACTCATTGCTGAAGATGGTAGACCTCCATTCCAGCCTCCCTTGCCATCTTGCTGTCCATCATGATAGTCTTTTGAGAGCAGTGGCATGAGGTTAAGGAATACCTGTAGCTGGACTACTGTCTCGTAGCCCTATGATGCTTTGTGTAAACACTATTTGCCGCCCTAGGCTTGGGATGCAACATCCTTTCATTTTCTGTCCAGCATGGATAACTTCATGCCATTCTTCTAATCAAACAATCCATCCTTGCAGAGGTTGGTCTCTGTGCACCTCTTGCTGTTGTTCTCCCAACCACCGAGACAGGCACTGTTGAACAGTGCTGACATCTCGGCCTAGGTGCAAAGCGATCTCCCAGAGTGATAAAGTAAAGTCACTCAATTCAAGTGGCGATAACTGGCACATTTATGAACCAGAGGCATCACACAATCTTGCCACATGACTTCATGTGGCTATAAGCTTTCAATCTAGCTTTTATTCCCCTCCCACAAGCCAAATATTGGAGCTAGGTGCTTGAAAATGTGATCATTTGCAGATCTTCGTAACACCACCTACTTCCTAGATAACCTTACGGCTTGACAATGTTGAGGACTGTAGAAATTACACTGTAATTTAATAACAATTTAATTTATTTCATAATACCCCATCAACCACATCCAATGGGAATTAAATATTACTAACACATGATTAACAATCTTATTTCATCCATAAACAGAAAAACATAATCAACAATCATAATTCATCCCGACCCACTCAAACAGGAGGAGAGAGATATGAGGGAAAGGAAATAAGAAAAACAAAATTTCTCATTGGTTAAACCGCAATTTCCATAGTTGTCTAAATCTCTGACTCCTCTCCTTATTCTGATATTACTCTTTCTCCATTTTTACCATATTATCCACTGACTTCTTCCATTCTATCACTGAGGGTGGTTCCTTCGCTTTCCAGTTTTTCATTATAATCCATCTTGCTTGATAATTACACCATAATTTATATGTACCCTCGAACAACATCAATAAATTATAACATCCTGCATGACTTTTTTATTATTGCATTGTACTCCTTTTGAGCTAAAAATATTTTTATACTTGATCTTTGTTAAAAATATGGCATCCTTTTTTTTTTTTCTGTACAGAGCTGAGATGCTCTAGAACAGGCATGCTCAACCTGCGGCCCTCCAGCTGTTGGAAAACTACAACTCCCATAATTCCCGGACAGCCTACAGCTATCGAGCTACAGCAGGGCATGGTGGGATTTGTAGTTTTACAACAGCTGGAGGGCCGCAGGTTGAGCAACCCTGCTCTAGAAGCACCCTTTGGATTTTGTCTTTTCCGTCAGACCAGGAGCAGATGAACTCCTTATCTCTGACGTATAAACACTCATTATAGCTTAGTTCTTATCTTGCTGATAAGAATGGGGCTTAAATTGTGTTTATGACCTCTTAGTAGTTTAGAGATAAGGTTTATTAGATGACTGGAAAGTAACAGTTAACCCTTTGTGACAGAACAGCTCAATATTTTTAATAAAAGGGCCAATTGAAAAAAAGATTTTTAGCCAAAAATTAGTAACTTGCAATCATAAAAAATTGCCTCAAGGTATACATAGCCCTTATGGAATAATCTCGATTTGTATATATTAGATACTGATTCTGCAGACTGAGCTGTATTTAGGAGCAACCTGCCCTGTTCCTCTGATAACATTTACATGGGGGACTATCTTTCACCCCGTCTATACAGCGATGGTGCTTCTCTTTACCCTTTCTGGTGGAAGTGACACTTTCTGCACTGCTTCAGATGTGTAACATGACACAACCAAACTGTGTCTAGCATCTTGAATCCTTATGTCTTGAGCCATCTTGTCCTTGCTGACTGCACACAAGGGGTCTTTTGGGTTTAGATTTTGGCTTTGTTTGAATACACCATTAGTCTCAGCATCGAAGGCTATTGATTTGAAACCACCAACATTAAATGGCCATTCAATGCAGACATGGAAAGGTAAGCCTATGCACTGTCATATATCTGTCCTAGAAAACATGTATAGCGTGTGTCTTTGCATTTTGTCTATTAGTCCAGATCGGGTAAAATGTATTACTGTTGTGTTGTTTTTGGCATATTTTATTATAAGCACAGACACTTGCATATTTTTTGGTGTTGTTTTTCTATGCGTTTTTTGATTGCTTTGGGTACCGGGCTTTATACTGTTATTCAGCAGGAAATTGCCATTGTCCATAGCAAGCCATTATTTTCTACAGCTTTTTCCAGTCCATGGAAAAAAAACACAGTTACGTCTTATACATGCAGATTAGAGGTCCGTTTAATACATGCTGTATTATGGAGGTATATAATGGCTCACACAAGCACCTTGCAGTGTGTGCATAAGACAGGCCCATAGGCACTCTATATAGACACTATACAGGTCCGCTGTTACATTCAGATGTGGATTCGCTGTGTCGCGTGAACAGATCTGATTTGGGACTATTTCTAAGGGCGTTATCTATGTCTTGCTTGGTATTCACACTTTACTCCCTATGCAGGGATCCGGACTCCACTGCAGGGGAACCACCAGGCCGCAACCTCTTGGAGTAGTCTCTGATTAGGGCCTTTCACAGGGCGGATTGTGATGCTGTCAAAATCTGCTGCGTATACCGAGGCACAAACCACTGTGGTAGCTCACATTAGATTCTAGTAACCCGATCGCGGCTTAGCTCCATTAAAAGCGGACACTGTGCATTTGCCTTCTTGGCATGGTTGCAGCTTTAAGCACCATATAGCAACCAGCAACATTTTGGCATGGGGTCTGTGCCAAAATTCCACTGGGCAATTGTGCGAACTGGCTGTTCGAGTGACGGCTGACCCATGGGAATCAAGAGATACTGGTGTAGAGCACCCGAGAGATAAACCGTAGTCAGGGCAGGCAGAGTTCGTACAATCTGATAAACAGTCAGAGGGCAGGGCAGGCAGCTCAGGGTCAGAATGCAGATCAGGCAGAATTCAGGTCAGGCAACAAAGGTTCAAATACAGGAAACAGGCAGGAGTTAGTATATGCGCAGACAAACCTAGTAGCAGCACACCTTTTCAGGACACTAACCTACTGCTCAGGCAACCTCCCACATGCAAAGATGCCTTAAAGGGATTCGGTCACCTAGTTTTAGCCCATAGAGCTGCAGATATGCAAGGCTAGATCGCCGTTAGCATGTCCGCAATATACCTGTCCCATAGCGCTGTGTGCTTTTATTGTGTTTAAAAAATTATTTTATAGATTCGGCCTGGTAAGGAGCTCAAGGGGCTGTACTAACCTTCTTGGTGCCCAGCCAAGCCCCCCTGTGAAGGAGCCCAGCACCGCCTGCGTCTAACGAATCTCCTCCTTGCTTCAATCTTGCGATGCGCGAGCACACAGCGCTATGGGACGGGTATATTGTGGACATGCTAGCGGCGATCTAGCCGTGCATGTCCGCATCTCTATAGGCTTAAACGAGGTGACCGCTACCTTAGAATACTTAAAGGGATTCTATCTGTTGGACGGGGGAGATTAGGATGCACGCACATTGACCCTTATATGAACTGGAATAAGCGTGCTCACTCTTTGGGCAGTAAGGGACATTGCCAGCAATAAGCAGGCCACAACCTGTTTGGGAAGAACGGACAACTACGCCAGCAGCTGGGTCCGTGAAAAGGGAAGTGAGTGGGTCCAAGCTGCCAGAACCCGGGAATGGGGTTGCAGGTGAGACAGGGTGTTCCCACTGGGGAGAGGGCTTCGGGCACTGGCCGCCTCCATAACATCTGTACATCATGTGTATGAGGCCTGACTTTGATGACTTTGAAACCGTTTGTTTTGCTGCGTCAACCAAGTCTGTTAGTGTTATTTTACCGCCTGCAGTTCAGATTACTTTTGGTTTGTATTGTAGATTGCAAATACAGTTTGAACCTTTGCTGGCTGTGACTGCTGTCTTCTGTACTAGTGGTTTACGTCCTTCCTTTTTTAATACGCTTCATGCTTGTCTATCGTAACTCTTGTAGTACACTGACTAATTTCCATTCATCATAGTATGAATAAGGGAACAGTACGCGTTTTACTAATATTATTTAACCCTCTAGATTTTAAAGGGTATAATTCCAATAAGTATCTACTAGGGATTTGTTGTTGTGTTGTGTTTTTTTTTGTTTTTTTCCTTGCAATTTCCACTCTTGGTGTAAGATTACAATACACTATAATCCACGTACAGTGAAAAAAGCATGATGTTATCTTTAGTTGTCTGGTTGGAGACAGTTTCTAGTTCCCAGCCAACAAATGTAATTAAAAGGGCTTAAGGAGGTTGTCCAACTTCAGAACTTTTTTAAAACCCCCAACCAGGTAGACATGTCGAGGGAACATTCTTACCTGTCCCATCACAATCTGTTCTGGCTCCTTCTGTCCTCGCATGTAAACTTCTGGCACAGGCAGGGGTTACGTGTGGGGCTGTAGCCAAAATTGTCCTCCAGCAGTGGCATTCCCCTTCCTTCCCAAGTGGCACATAACCACATTTAACCACAGTGATGTGCCACATGGAGACACGTTATAGGCTGCATTATTGGCTACCCCTGTCTTGAAGTTTGCAGGCCGGGAACTGCAAGGAACATCAAACGGTCTTCAGCACAGGAATGTAGTGGGAGCAGGGTTTTGTTTTTGTTTTTGTTTTTTGCTTTAGGCAACACACACTGTCCTGACCAGATTTAAAATGGACTGTAAATATGGAAGACCCCATTAAGGTATATGTTTTATTAAAGAGGTATTCTGGTAATCCTGCCAATGGAAGAACCACTACTTCAGTAGATCACCAATCACCAGAATGGTGGGCCCAAGTCCTCCCTTTTCCCCAACTGCAAGACCACAGCCAGGAGGAGTTTAATAGAGTAGTGGGTTAATATGCGCACTGCTGTTCTATTGAGCTGTCCGCTGTCTTTGGCAGTGCCATAGACTGTGAATGGAGTGGCCGTGTCCATAGCATTCCATTCAAATCCTCCTAGCCATGTTCTTAGAGCTGGGGGAAACGGGGGGCACAGGACCCCCGTTCTGGCAATTAGTCAGCGTCCACTGATCTAGCATCCGGATAGGGGATAGCTTCGGATTGCCAGAATACATTTAGTTAGTTGGAGCACCCAGCCTGGTGTGTGTTGTGCGTGTGCACACCTTGGATCTTCTCCAACCACTGCCTTGGCCACCACCATAAATACTTGTTTTTAACAGAAAGCCATTGTATTACTGAAGAAGACAGTAGTCTTTACTCAGTATGGATTATCATTTTGATTCCACCTAAACACACCAGATGCTTTTACACCTCTAGTAATTGTTCCGCCTACACATTGCTCTTCTTGTCTCTGACAGTAATCCGGCTCCGCTTTTAACAAGACCACGTTTCTAATATTTAAATGACTGTGTAATTGTAAGCCTAATATTACAGAGGATGTGACTAATTCCTTGGTTATTTTTGCATTTCAGATCAACCCATAATGAAATGGAGAAGAACAGGTATGTCCAGTCTCTTTATTCCTATATTTCTTCACCCTCCGCATCACGGCCGTTCGTTCCTACAGTTGGAAGAAACCCTTTTCTTCCTCATTGTTATGCTCGGTCTCCTGCTGTGGCTTCAGAGCTGGAGATCAATGTGTCATTTATCGCCTGATTCTATGTTTGAGTCACTACAGATCTATTTTTTGAGTCTGTATTGATGTTTTTGTTTAGTCTTTTGCCACCTCTACTCCACCCTGGTAATTGTCATAATTATTAGGTAGACTTGTGTCACATTTCCTTACTTCAAAAAAGTTGATCTACAGGGTCTAGTTTCTACAGTAACATATTTGGTTTTTGTTCTCATACAAGAGTCAATTTTTTTTTCTAATTTTCTTTTGTCAAAATGATGGCTCTTAAAGGGGTTGTCTTAAAATCAAATTATCCACAGGATAAGGCCTCTTGCACACGAACGTTGTGCATCCGTTCCATGCAATGTGGACCGCAATTTGTGGTCCCCAATGCACGGGCACGTCCATGTGGCAGCACGGACGGATCAAGACCCATTCAAATATAGAACTCCGTAGTGCTTCCATGGGGTTCTGATCCGTGCTTCCATTCCGCATCTCCTTGATTGCGGACACATTCAAGTGAATGGGTCCACATCCGTGATCTGAAGTGCACACGGGCCGGTGCCCATGTATTGTGGACCTGCCATATGCACAACGTTCGTGTGCAAGAGGCCTAAGTGTCTGATTGCTTGGATCCCCACTAATCGTGAGAACAGAGTCCCCTGTCTTCCTGTGAATGGGCCAGTGGGCGCTCATGCATACTGCCAGAGTATCTTCATCAGTTTCCTGGTCTTTGAATGGAGCTCAGTTCGGTTGGGGCACATAGGACTCCTGATTCTCGTGATTGGTAGATCCCCCCAGCGATTAGACAGTTAAACATTGATCTCCTTTTAAAAGGTTAAGGAACATTCTGCTATCTCCACCCCAAAATGAAGAATTAAGTAAATATAAGTTTGAGTTGTTTTTATCTGTCAAGTTTTAAAATCCAGTCAACCATTTCTTATTTGTATGGGTGAGGGAAAGTTCACATCACCATTATTTTACCATTTTTCTGAAGAACAGAAAGAGAAAAAAAACGGATCCTGTGCATCAGTTATGCACATTTGGAATCCGTTTGAGCTATATCCGTCTGCTGGGTGTGTTACACAGCCCATGTGATTCTCCCCCTTAAAACTGCATTGCTTTTCTCCCTAACTACAGCCTGGGTGAGCTGCTCTCCTTGGATACTTTCACCACACTCCACTTTTGATCTGCCATGTGCAACCTCCGCTCCCTGCTGCTATTTCTAATGTTGAGAAATGGGAGGGGGAGAGCAGAGAGAGCCAGGAGCTGTTGTGTAATGGATTTATGTCAGATTCAGCAGCACCACAAGCTAGGTGAAGTTAGGACTGGGTGGCTAATCAAATTAATTACCCCAGCTGTTAGGACTAATATTGGACCACAGGAACACCATAGGAGCCCGGTTTAACTGCCTGGATTGGAGAGAACTCCAATCCTGACCATTTAACCCCTTAATAGCAACCGTGGCATCTAGGCAGTAACACAGAGGGAGAATGCTTCCTCTGTCCCCATCACCCCCAGCAGACGCAAATTACAGGTTGCTGATGTATTGCCATAGCAGCCAGGTGTAACAAGGCCCCAAGGCCCACCATGACTGTTTGTCGATTGGACAGCTTGTGAGTCTTGCATACCAATATATTCTAAAACAGATCAAACAATCACATTCTGACATCCGCTAGGGAGACTAAAGTGATTTAATAATTAAAAGTTAATAAAGTATGTTTAAGAAAAATTATAATTTGAAACATATTTACAATGACATAGTGCTGTTGCGCAATAGTAGTAAAACTTTAAAAACCTTACATATTTGTATTTCATTTTTGTAACTGGGGACCCATACAAAGTAACATGTGAGGCTGGTTTCACATCTGCGCTTTTTACCCCAGCAGTCTGTTCAGTGTACCGGCGTACATGCACAACATTTTTTTGTTCGGCCAAAAGCCAGCATATATGCCGGAAAGCAGCCGGATCCTATTATAGTGAATGGGGATCCGGTGGTGCGTGGTGGTATCCGGCTATGCTTTATACAGTGAACTCCGGCAGTCTGTTCCTCCGACAGCACCATGTTGTAGAGCAGGAGAAGCCGAGCAGATTGATATGTATTTTTGTGGAAAAAGATTCCGTAAAACCTGTAACTTATACATTTTATATGTTTATTTATTTTTTCCTTCTGTGAGCAGCATGGGTACAGGAGGGAGGGGTTATCCGTGCTGATAGCATTGTGCTCATACAGATATAGCTGTCAGTCACTGGTAACACCTCCTCCCTGGACCGATAGCACTTTACAGGGCGGCAGATACCAATGTAACAATTACAAGTTTTACTGAATCTTTTTCCACAAAAATATATTTCAATCTTCTGCTCTATAACATGCTGCTTTTAGATTGCATTGCATTTTTTTAGTGACCGGTCCTCTTTAGGTTGGATAAAATCTATATTTTTATTTTAGGCCATTTTACCTAGTCCAAGGTGAAGGACTTACTCACAGTCTGCAGGAGCAAAATGTTAGGAAATGTATAAAAAGCTTTTCAGAGAGAATTTTATTGATGAACTATGCTCTGGATAGGTCCATCAGTATCTGATCCATGGGGGTCTGACACCCGGGACCGTGCACTGATTGGCTGTTTGAGAAGGCAATGGAACTCACAGTAGCGCCGCGGCCTTCTGTGAGCTTTCACTAGGCTATGTGACTTCATGTTCACTGGTCACATGACCTACTCGCAGCTCAGACCCATTGAAGTGAATGGGATTGAGCTGCTATACCAAGCACAGCCACTGCACAATGTATGGCGCTGTGCTTGGTGAGCTGAGAGAATAAAGATTACCGTTGCCTCATCAAACAGCTTATCGGCGGGGGTCCCGGGGGTTGGATCTCCACCGATCAGATACTGATGACCTATCCAGAAAAAATATCTCGTAAAGCCCCTTTATTGAAGGCTATTTAGAATGTTTTGCATTTAGGAAATGAGTGAACAATGCAAAGGTGTCCATAGCCTTTAAAGGCTATGAACACCTTCAGGGGCAATTTTTTTTATGATTGCAATTTACTCATTTTTGACTAAAATATTTTTTTAAATTTTGTCTTTTAAATTTTTTTTTGCTGTTTTTTTGGTTATAGAGCTGAACACATGGGTTGCTAGATGGCCGCTAGCACATCCGCACTACCCAGTCCCCATAGCTCTGTGTGCTTTTATTGTGTAAAAAAAACAGATTTGATCCATATGCAAATTAACCTGAGATGAGTCCTGTCCCTGAAATGAGTCCAGCGTGAAGGAGCCCAGCACCGCCCAGCATCCTTCGTATCTCCTCCTTGCTCCCAGACGTCAGAAAGCTAGAGCGCCGTAATCTCGCGCAGTGTCGGCATAGTGTTCCTTCCTTGTGCTGGCATCCGCCTCAGGGAACAAACTGCGCATGCTCTAGCTCGCGCATAGCGAGATTACGGCACTCTAGCTTTCTGACGTCGGGGAGCAAGGAGGAGATTCGGAGGATGTGGGGCGGTGCTGGGCTCCTTCACGCTGGACTCATTTCAGGGACAGGACTCATCTGAGGGTAATTTGCATATGTATCAAATCAGTTTTCGTTACACAATAAAAGCACACAGAGCTATGGGGACTGGATATTGCAGATGTGCTAGTGGCCATCTAGCAACCCATGTCCTCAGCTCTATTCACAAAATCCCGGTGACAGGTTCCCTTTAAGTTTTAGCCTATCCGCACCTGAAACTTAAAATGACAGTGTGCTAAAATGTGGAGATTCACTATTTACTGTTAGAAGTCATGGAGGGTAATGTGACTGTATAGCTGGTATTATGGTGCTTAGGCAGAGCAGAAACACTGGCCCTTCAGATGTCATTGACATGCTCTCAATAGAGTTCTTCTTAGGCTGGGCTTTCACGTTCAGGTTTTTAGATGAAGCCTTTGAAGACAAAGCCAGGAGTGGATTCGACTAGAGTTGTAGACTCAGTCTTTCCTTTTACATGGAATCCGATCTTGACTTTGGCTTCAAAAACTGCATAAAAAAAAACTGGATGTGTAAACCCTGCTTAAGAGTAAGGTGGATTTAGCCGGGGCGATACTGCAGCCACTAGTTGGCTGCTTGTTCATTGAAGGAGACTACGCATTTACATCCAGCGATCTCCTCCACAGTATAAAGACAAGGGATTGCTATTGCGATCTCTTGTCCTCATATAGATTAATGGTTTCTAACCAGCAGATTGCTGTTTAGACCACACAATCTGCTGCCTAGAAACGATGATTGGTGGTAGGGCTGCACGATAAATCGAAAAAATAATCGAATCGCGATAATCGGCAAATGCGATATGGCGATTTGGCCGACCCGAAAATGCCGCGATTATATATAAAGGGGCCCTGCTCACATAACTGCCTTTGCGTGTAAAGTGTTTTACTAGTGTGTGTGTGTGTGTGTGTGTGTGTGTGTGTGGGTGAAACAATCTCTCTCCTATCAGGTCCGGCCTCTGTACTCACTATGAATGCAATGCACTGCAGGAGCGTTACTAAGTGACGCCAGTCACGCGCCGGCCGGCCAGCTCGCAGTTATGTGCCCAGTTTAGGACACATGAGGGGGACCAGCATAAGATGCTATATGTCTTATGCTGGTCCCCCATAACAGCGTCCTCCACAGATCCCCCATAACAGCGTCCTCCACTGATCCCCCCCCCCCCATAACAGCGTCCTCCACTGATCCCCCCCCATAACAGCGTCCTCCACTGATCCCCCCACATAACAGCGTCCTCCACTGATCCCCCCCCACATAACAGCGTCCTCCACTGATCCCCCCCACATAACAGCGTCCTCCACTGATCCCCCCCCACATAACAGCGTCCTCCACTGATCCCCCCCACATAACAGCGTCCTCCACTGATCCCCCCACATAACAGCGTCCTCCACTGATCCCCCCACATAACAGCGTCCTCCACTGATCCCCCCACATAACAGCGTCCTCCACTGATCCCCCCACATAACAGCGTCCTCCACTGATCCCCCCACATAACAGCGTCCTCCACTGATCCCCCCACATAACAGCGTCCTCCACTGATCCCCCCACATAACAGCGTCCTCCACTGATCCCCCCACATAACAGCGTCCTCCACTGATCCCCCCACATAACAGCGTCCTCCACTGATCCCCCCCACATAACAGCGTCCTCCACTGATCCCCCCCACATAACAGCGTCCTCCACTGATCCCCCCCACATAACAGCGTCCTCCACTGATCCCCCCCACATAACAGCGTCCTCCACAGATCCCCCACATAACAGCGTCCTCCACTGATCCCCCCCCCACATAACAGCGTCCTCCACAGATCCCCCACATAACAGCGTCCTCCACAGATCCCCCACATAACAGCGTCCTCCACAGATCCCCCACATAACAGCGTCATACCCAGCCGTGTCAGCGGCTCATATGGGAAAATCCAAGCAAATAGACCTCTAGCACAATTCCTTTAAAATATCGCATCGCATATCGTTATCGCAATTTTTAGGGCCCTAATCGCAATCGCACAAAATTCCCATATCGTGCAGCCCTAATTGGTGGTGCCTTCATGAACTACAGGATCGCCACTTCGCTCATTCATCGGGTGATCGGTGGCACATTTACATGGTCAGATTGTCGGGAATGACCGTTCGCAGGATTCTCAGGCCGTGTAAATGCACCTTTAATCAGCTGAGGGGTGTTAAACTGATATAAATGCCCAGCAGACTGGTTTAGTTCATTGCTCATGACAGCCTTTAATATTGGGTCATAGCAATATCTGAACTGCTCCAAACTACTTGAACACTTGCTCAGCTGTATATTCTGTTGTCTTTTCTAGGCGAGCTAATTTGCGGCTATGTCTGGAAAAACTAAAAGTATTGGTACCCTTAGGTCCTGAATCTAACAGGCATACCACGCTAAGTCTCTTAACAAGAGCAAAGTTGCACATAAAGGTAAGTACCATATGATTCTGGGTCAAGCCAGACTATGTGACGTACAGTTGGCTTTCACTGTTAAATCGTGTTTGCTTTATCTTCTATAGAAACTTGAAGATTGTGATAGAAGGTCACAGCACCAACTAGAGCAGCTACAGCGGGAGCAGCGGCACTTAAAAAGGCAGCTAGAAAAATTTGGGGTGGAAAGAATAAGAATGAACAGTGTAAGATCGGCAGTGTCATCTGAGAGATCGGATTCTGATCAGGGTAAGTACACTCAGACCACATGCCTTCTCCTGATTTAGTTTCATCTTTTAAATCTATATTTATCAGAAGAGTTGCGTGCATAGAAATGTAGTACATGTGACTACTTGAAACTTTGTAATATATCTTATCATGGTGAAGCATCTTTCTCACCTTCCAGCCTGTAAGCTATGGCTACTTTCACACTTGCGGAAGAGTGATCCGGCAACCAGTTCCGTCGCCGTAACTGCCTGCCGGCAAAACGTATGCCAACTGATGGCATTTGTAAGTCGTAAAAATGCCTGATCGGTCATAAAAATGCATTGAAATGCCGGATCCATCTTTCCGGTGTCATCCGGCATTTCAATGTCATTCCGGCACGAATATGGAAAAAATTCCTATGGAAAAAAGTCTTCCGTTTTTTTGGCCGGAGATAAAACCGTAGCATGCTGCGGTTTTATCTTTTGCCTGATCAGTCAAAAAGACTGAACTGAAGACATCCTGAACTGATTGCTCTCCATTCAGAATGCATGGGGATATAACTGATCAGTTCTTTTCCGGCATTGAGTTTCTTTGACGGAACTCTGTGCCGGAAAAGAAAAACGCAAGTGTGAAAGTACCCTATGTGTAAATGTTTTAGAAAGTTCAGGGATGAGGGGGAGGCAGCTGCAGTTTCTATGCTTCAGTGTAGCAGCAGGAGGAAACCTGGTCATAGCACCATGCAGGCAGAACAGCCTCTGCTTTGTGGAGACCATGCAACGCTCATCAGATGTATTATTTCTTTTCTCCCACAGAAGAGATTGATGTGGATGTCGAGAGCACAGACTATTTAACAGCAGACCTGGACTGGAGCAGTAGTAGCAGCAGTGCCAGTGACTTGGACGAGAGAGGAAGCTTGCAGAGCATTTGCAGTGACGAAGGTTATTTCAGTGCCGGAATTAAAAGGATAGAACTACAAGACAATCCCAAAGCCAGTGTTACCCTATAAACCCCCAGTAAGAGAAGGTGAGGGGAGGAGGAGGGAGAGCTTTCAAGTGTCCCAGCAATTCTTCCACCTCCTCCCCAGCACTCCTCCATCAGAGACTGTCTTATCTAGTGACTGCATTTACACCATATTCTTGCATGTAAAAGAAAGCCCACTGAGACTCCCAGCTCTTTGTTTGTTGCTTCCTTCCTTCGAGCTCCTGAGAGGTATGTGGGTCTCAGTTTGTATTTTACATCACAGGCTATTCCATCAGCTATTGTCCTCCAGGAGACTACATTCCAAAAAAAAAAAAAAAAACACCACGAAGCACTCAGATATATAAAAAAAAAAAAAAAAAATCCTTATACCGGTATATATTCATGTACAAGAGGTGCAACCATGCAGCAGTGGTAAAGATTGTTGACTTCAAATGTGGAGGCGAGTGTGTGCTACTCACCTTCTGCGTCTGTCATCCCCACCCACTAGATTTGACCAAGCACAGAGGTTCAGCTATCTCCTGCAACACGGAAAGTTTCTTGCATCACCTGGAATCCACATCTGGGAGCAGTATGAAGGATTTACCTTGAAGGCATCTTGCTAGATGGCAAGGCTTCAGTTTACAGCTGTTATACTATCCAATCGGAAGCTTCTAGGAGGCCACAGAAGAAGGGACGCGTCATCTCTATTCGGTGATCCTGGCTCAGAACAGTGACAATGCTGCTAATACAAATATATATATAGATATTTTATTTTCACAAATTTGTGCACCTTACGTTGCACTGAACCCAGCACACTCTTACGAAACACAAAGCTGGACCTCTCTGGCTTTTTTAGGAGATCTAAAAAGCCACTGTTCTTTTTTTTATTTTTCCATTTTAGGTTTTTGGTGTCTGTAATGGAGTCGTACATACTGGTTTATGGGATTCCTCATTCCCTGCAGTAATATTGGCTTATTACCCAGCAAATAGGTATCGTTCCCAAATCTGGCATGTTATCCAGGGGCAAGGCGTGGGAGAACCAAAAGTCCCATCATGTCTTGATGATCTGTGACTGTCAGGGTAGGCTTTGCCATGTCAAAACATCTGAAGGGGGTGGGCACCTGACTGCAAGCTGTACATTTTTGAACATATGCCCTTTAAGTTTTTTATTTTTTGGTGTCTTTCCAAAATCTTTCCCCAGAAGACATGCATCCATTCAGAGAGCGCTCAGTACAAAGACAATGGCAGCCTTGTTCTGTTAGTAGAACACGCAGTGCTTTGGACACAGGTTTTACAACCATTTTGCAAAAGTTTTTTTTCTTTACCTAAGCTGGACATCTTCAGCTCCCAGCATTTGTCGCTGCGTACATGTACCCAAAGCAGGTTTCTCTTTTCTTTCTGTTGGGACATTTTTATTATTTTCTACCTCATAGAAAGATGAACAAGAATTGCTCAGTGCTTTGAGTGCAGAATATAAAAATGTCTTGCTTTTTACAATTTTTTTTTTATTTTTAATTTTTTTTTTTTTTTAAATAATCTCTTATGTAACCAAACCTGGAATGTGTGCCCTTAGGTCAGCAGTGGATAAAACGGGAGCAGTGGGGAAGACGGGCATCTATTCATGTCCTTTGAAAAGACCTCCAATGGTTAGGCACTGTGGTATTTATTGATTACATCAGGTAGCTGTTTTCTGTGATTTTGTCTAACTGCGTCTTAAAGATTTTATGTTTATGTTTTTTGTTTTTTTTTACATTTTGAGCTTGCCAGCTGAGACATATATAGGACCACCCAATGCTACAGAAACACTTCTGTATAAGCTACAGCCTTTACTATGGCAATGTCAAGCAGGCGTCGCCAACCAAACCTGCCTCAGTTTACGCTGTTCTTTAGCGTAAGGCTGCAATGTCATTGAACTGAAGATATTCTAGGAGAAAGGGCACTACTTAAAGAGAAATTGTCCACAGCGTCCTCCCTATCCAACTGTTTGCATAGACACATTTTGTTCATTAAGTTTTTTTTGGACCCGAGGCTCCGCTCCCGAGTTGTGATACTTTTTCTTAGCGTACAGTCTAGTCCTGCGGTGCTATGAGGGCGCCACCGTTGCTCTTATCGCACCCAAGCTCCACTCATTTCTGTGGCTGGCTGCTTTGATTGACAGGACTAGTCAGTGGCAAATCAGCCATGGAGGGTGCTGGCCACAGAAAGGAGTGGGGCTCGTGTCCAAAAAGACCAATGGTGTCGCCCTCATTACACCAAAGGCCTCATTTCCATATTAAGAAAAAGTGTCATAACTTGGCAACGGAGCCTCAGAGCAACAAAAGAAAAATTACAGCTACGGGACTATGCAAACATCTTGATGGGGAGGTCATTGGTGGCACATTACCTTTCAACCAAATGTCTCTATTTTATTTTTTTGCTGTAGTAATCATATTAAGTACGGCCAGTGGGTTGTCAGTACTAGGAGTAAGATCCAGTATGGTGGGTTGCTAGTGCCCCTGTTGATATTAGGCCTTACAGGCGTGCACACAGACACTGGAGCAATAATCTAGAGTCCTTATTAACTCTTCAACCAGTATAGGGATGGTTGGTTCTCACCTTCACGCCATACAGTTCACTTGCCCATCATATTAACAATGAGATTTGTTGTTCGTCAATTACTTTTTAGAATTTTTTTAATTTATTTTTTTGTTCCTCTCCCATTTTTTAAAATCTCTTCTACAATCTCAAACCTAAATACCACACTTGAGATTAACCAGCAATGCCTATTTCCTAATCTTTCCCTCAATCTCTGTTGCATCCGATGACTAAATCGCACAACCACAACTAAAACAGAATTGGGCCATCACAACGGTCAGTGTAAAAGGGCTTACGGGAACATTTGCCTAACTTGCAGGGCTGACGTCATTTCGGATTGAGTATTCTATGAATATTTGTAAACCAATTCAGGGACAGACCATCTTGGAAAGCGTCCACAATTTGATGGCACAGTTTTTTTCCCTGCATCCCCCTCCCTTCCCCATCCTTTCACATTACCAACTCTGCTTGAGTTTTCTACCTTTCTAGGAACACATTTAAGTTATGCTACTAAAAAAAAGCACACCTAGTTGTAAATAAGTCACATTAAATCTATTTATTCATGTTTTGTATAGCTAATGTATTAGAGATTCCTATGAATTTGTGCTTTTATAAATGTTCTTCAAACTTTTTTGTATGTATATAAATATATAATAGAGATCTCTATCTGCAAATTGTAAGAGTGTGTTCTCTTACACGGGACTTTAGCACACCTTTTAACTACTCCGAATCATTATCATTTTTCCTTTCCTTACTCTAAAGAGGGGCAATTTTTTATGATTGCATTTTACTCATTTTGGGTTACATTATTTTTCTATTGGTTTTATTAAAAATGTTCAGCTATTTTTGAGATACAAGGGTCAAAAAAAAAAATCTGTCTGCTCGTAGAGTATCCCTTAAGGTCGATTTACACTGCTCGATAATCAGCTTGTTTCCGACAATCTGCCCATTTAAATGTGCCGCCGATCACCTAATGAATAAGCAAAACACTCTTTCATCGGGTGATCCTGTCGTTTGTGCAGGCACATCAATCATTGTCTGTTTTTGGGCAGCAGAACGTGCAGTCTAAACAGTGATCTACTGCCCAAAAACAAAGATCACAATAGCGATCTCTCGTCCACATACTGTGAAGGAGATTGCTGCATGTAAACTGAGCCAACTGTAGTGAAGGAACGCTTCCTTCCCCACAATCGGCTGTACATTGGAGCGTCTAAATCTGCCTTTAGTCCCGTCAGCTGACTGGCTCACGTGAAGCCTATTATCTGACATCTTAACCTCATAGACACTTATTGAAGCCATATTCTTATCAGCTTGAGTTTAGCTATAATAAGTGTTTGAGGTCAGGAGATCGGAGAGAAGGCTTTATATGAGCCCCTCAGTTCACTAAACTCAGGAGTGGCAGTAGACGGATTTCTTTTTTTTTTTTTTTTTTTTTTTAACCCTTGTATCTCAAAAACAGCTGAACATTTTTATAATAAAGACCAATTGCAAAAGTGATTTTTAGCCCGAAATGCAATCCTACAAAAGATTGGCCCAAGGTTGTCCATAACCTTCAAGTTTATCAGCACTGTCAATGCCTCAGATGGGACACCGTTGCAGCATTAAAAGGCTCAGAGGTGACTGTGCCAGCACTGTGCCAATTGTCCATCAGAAACACTACACCATATCCAATCCGGCTAGGGGAGGGGGGGTGGAGACATTTCTTTTGAGATTAAATAATTTTGTGCTGTATATGATGGTTGTAGCCGCTCCTCGGACTCCAGCAATATTCTCGTGAATGCAGTTTATCAGTTCAACTAATGATATTGCACATTTTGTATTGAATTGATAGACGGAATATTGGTTTAGTCTTCTTCAATATGGCTGCTTCTTCTGTATGTAGAGGACCAGTATAAAAATGGCAATAGTTTTTCTTTTTTTTTTTTATGTGCTTTACATCTTTGTCTTGTGTTTTTCATTGTGTGAGTTTGCTTAATGAAACAATTGATACCCCCACCTGAAGAAGTAAGATAGACACAGGTTCTGGAATGGGAGACTTGGTGAACAGTAGGCACCTGAAAAGAGCCTAATGTTACCAATTGGAATATGAAATTTTCTACCCATGGTTGGCCATTACCTTAATAATTTCCTCTTTACCAAATTAATTGGACATTATTCATTCTCAGGGACAACAGGAATTATAAAGTAAAGAGTCAAATAGCTTTGTTCATCAGATGTTAATATTTGCATACAACATGTATAACAGAAACTTGGAGATGGGGTGGCGAGTTGGAACCACTGTTGACTTGTCGGCCTCCAATTTTCTGATTTCATATGCATTGGTGATGCAGAAATGATCCCTACTGTCCAGGGTGTTGATATTGGTGAATAGTACCCAGCTATGTGCCTCTCAGTGCAATAACCCACAAAGGTTGAATTATTTTCCTTTGTTTGAGGATATTTGATGACAAGAAGCAGAAAAACATGCGGCATACAGGGTCCATTTGTATCTTTTCATGTCTCTGCATCAAACAGTGTTTGTAGACAACGCAATGCGCTGAGACCCTTCATATACAATTGGAGACGTACACAAGAATTTGAGGCTTTTAAGATAAAAGGGAACACAGTCCATCAATGCTTTTATTATGCACAGAACTTTTCTCCATGAATAGTCACTAGCGAAACTTAATATTTGTATTGTCGGAGGATCTGATAACCATTAGGGTAAATGGTGCTTGGGTCTGTAGCTTTGCACTGACTTATTTCCGTTCGTAAAATGGGCCTTCTCGACTCGCAGTGCTCGTTACAGACAGCCTTATGTGCAAAACCTGTATTCCAGGCAACCAGTATCTTCACAGCATCTCAAGAGGCCATGGAGCTCTATAAAACTCCCAAAAACTTTCACCTTGGTTTGGCAACTTCCAATATTTGGGACACTGTATTGTCATATGCATGTGTGGTTCTGGTAATTGTGGGATCTCCTAGCTCATGTTGTCTTTAGTTCAGGCCAAGAACAGTTTCATGTAGACTATTGATGCATCTTCTGATTCCTATTGAATCTTCAAACCCCTACACTTCTTCTTTTTTTTTTTTTTTTTATGAATTCTGTAAGATTTCAAGTTAATGGATGTTCTTCTTAAAAGCTGTCAAGCCTGAGGCCTTCAGACACAACACTACTTTAGATTTGCCTTGTCAAAGAAAGTAAGATATTAACCTTACACAACAACTGCTTCCCTTATGGCTAAAAGACCTATTTTCTCCTATAATGTGCCCACCAGCATCACCAGGTCAGTAACTGTTATTGACAAATGTCCTTTCCTCTTGCAAGATCCGTATGGTGACAAGCTCTGAAGGCCTGCAATAACTATATCCTCCTATTCACGTACACACCGTGTCTTGTGATGAAATGTGTTTTCCAACATAACACAAAAAGGAACCTATAAATCTTTAATATTTGGCATTTATTACCTTCCCTTGATGCCACTCAAAGTGTCTTATATCCAGGCAAGCCTTTGTTATATTATAATAGGGATTTTAAAAACCTCACCGGCCAATGGAACAGTGTTGTACTGTATAGTAACCTGGTCAATTGATACCACCAGATTTGTGTACAATTAGATGATGTGTTTTACTGTGGAAAGCTGTTAGCATCTGCCTGACCCATGGGTTCCAGAGGTTTTATTTTTAATTTTTTTCTCATCTTTTTAAGCCTCGGCAACTTAAGAATTGTAACTTGAGCTCTGATTTGGGCAACAATGCCAGTTTTTCTGGCAGAGTTGGTAAATGCGGCCCTATAGTCTTTAATCCCTTTAAATATGCATTTATAAAATATGGCAGTCTTATCAAGATGGGATCACTGGCAGTTGTTTTGGCTTAATACAAACATCTTTAATCCCGTTTCCCATTTTTTTAATACTCATGTTCTACTGGAGATTTTTTTATTATTTTTTTTATTGCCTTTTCAGATATCTTTTAGAAGAGATGGCTATTTTGTAGGCCAGGCATGCTCAGCCTCTGGCCCTCCAGCTGTTGCAAAACTACAACTCCCATCATTCCCGGACAGCCTACAGCTATCAGCCTACAGAAGGCCATGGTGGGAGTTGTAGTTTTACAACAGCTGGAGGGCCGCAGGTTAAGCCTCCTTGTTGTAGGCTGACCCAATGTTCCCATAGGCCAAATGACTTTTGCTCAGGAGTATGGACAGGAACCATTCATCTTGGAATCAATTTTTTTTAGGTTGGGTTGATAGATTCCCTAGCGCCTACTTGATCACATCTGGCTGGGAGGTGCCCTTTTACCCATATGATATCTTATGGCTGGTCAGTTGTGTATGCTTTCTTTATTTAGCTCACCACTACATTACTCTCATGTATTTCTTTCTCTGCCTTCTAAATTCCAACATCGCAGATCGTTGCCAGGTCATTACCATCCTTCTGTTTTAAAGCGGCAATCGGGCAGCTAGGGACAAGGTTCCCACTTCAGCCTAAATTTGAACATTTAGGATTGGTAAAAAAAAACAAAAAACAATATGGCACTTCTGATGGCACGTTATCTGTTGTATTTATAGCTTTGTCCTTTTTTTTTATGTTATTTCCCCTTTTGTACATCCCTATTTTGTGAATGTTATCTATGTTGTATTCAGTTTTAAATATGAAATGAAAAACATATTGTATGTGATCAGTTTTAAGTTGAGGCAAGTGCCTGCAATTATATTATTGCATAATAAATTTCTAGAGTCTCGATAAAGCGCATTTTCTACCAAAATGTATTTCTTTAAACACAAAGTTCATGATGACCTCTGCAAGCTGTTCTCCATTTCTAAATGTGAATTGCCGTGCCTCGGTGGTAGAGCAAGCTTCTCAATAATTGCAATCAAATTTCAGATCTCCACCCCTTTAAAAGATATATTGAGTGTAAACGACTGGTATAGATACTGGTGGTTCTTCCTGCTCTAGCCCAACAACTAACTTGTAACCATTGGTTGCCTATGCCTGAGTGCTTGATGTATTGGTGGAAATTCATTGCTGCTTATTATTCTGTGTACTTAAAGATTTATGAATTCCCTTTTTATAAAGATTTAAAAGCATTTGGAGGGTTTAAAAATGGGGGGAAATAAAGAAACTGTATATATAATGGATGCTTTTCTATAGCAGTATAGTATGTTTTAGGCGGTATTACCGTAATTGTCCCTGTATTGCAACGTTTTATTGTCCAAGAAAGCAGTGCAATATTTTATCTGTAGTAGAGTTCCATAGACCGCAATCTGTACGAGGGTTGTAGAACGGGTTGCTGAACGTCCTGCCAGTAGGCTACAAAGAGTGACAGTCATGTGAATTCTGCAGCTCGCTAGATCCAAATTTATTTGCCATGTCCACCTGTTATGTCAGGCAGCCATGTTTCTTATCCGTTCCTTCATCCTTCTTACAACAAATGTCACTTTCAGCTTTCAGTTTCTTCACCAGTCTTCCAAAAAGCAGCAGGCATGGGAATAGTATGTAGAGAATGTCCTTTGGTTATTTCCCACATGTCTGTATTGATCCCTTTTTTTGTTTTTTTTTTATATATTTTGGTATTTTATTTTATTTTTTTGGCGCTGTGTTGAGATCACATTATGGTGCTTTTTACTGCATTCAGCACATTCATTTTTAGAATCTACGTTTTAGAAGATAAAAAGAAAAAATATATTAAAACTTGCTGTGTATATGGAAATACTTCTGTACTGTTAAACTGTTCAAAATGAAATAAAAATATTTAATTACTACAGTTACTCTTGTACTGCTACATTATTATTTTTTGTTTAGGGGTTTATTTTTATGTAACAAATTGTGGTTTTGTGAACTAGAACTGGAGTCCAGTGTGTCCATTTCTGCTACCAAATTCTACTGAGTAATGTAAAGGGGTCACAGAAAGTGATATCACTTGGTTATGCCACCACCTACTGATGGGTGGGAGTCCCAGTAGGCTTTAACACTGTTTTTAGGGGCTTCAACTTGGACCCCCATCAGTCAGAAAGTGATGGCATATTTTACTCCTTAAAGAAGTCTACTAGGAGATTGATATTGATGACCTAACTTCAGGATAGGTCATCAATATCTGGCTGGGGATCTGACACCTGGCATCCCCACTGATCAGCTGTTTCATGAGTGCCACGGCTTCCTCACAGCTTGCCAAGCATAGCTCCACATTGTACAGGTGCATCTCAATTAATTAGAATATCATAGAAAAGTTCATATATTTTAGTTAATCAATTCAAAAAGCGAAACTGATTCTATAGATTCATTACACACAAAATTTCTTTGAATTAGCTTACAGCTAATGAAAACCCCAAATTTAGTATCGGAAAATAAGAATATTATATAAGTCCAGTAAAAAAAATAACTGATTTTTAACTTAAAAATGTTGACCTTCTTGAAAGTATATAGTCAGGTCCATAAATATTGGGACATTGGCACAATTCTAACATTTTTGGCTCTATACACCACCACCATGGATTTGAAATGAAACAAACAAGATGTGCTTTAACTGCTGACTGTCAGCTTTAATTTGAGGATATTTACATCCAAATCAGGTGATGGGTGTAGGAATTACAACAGTTTGCATATGTGCCTCCCACTTGTTAAGGGACCAAAGGTAATGGGACAGAATAATAATCATAAATCAAACTTTCACTTTTTAATACTTGGTTGCAAATCCTTTGCAGTCAATTACAGCCTGAAGTCTGGAACGCATAGACCTCACCAGACGCTGGGTTTCATCCCTTGTGATGCTCTGCCAGGCCTCTACTGCAACTGTCTTCAGTTCCTGCTTGTTTATGGGGCATTTTCCCTTCAGTTTTGTCTTCAGCAAGTGAAATGCATGCTCAATCAGATTCAGGTCAGGTGATTGACTTGGCCATTGCATAACATTCCACTTCTTTCCCTTAAAAAAACTCTTTGGTTGCTTTTGCGGTATGCTTTGGGTCATTGTCTATCTGCACTGTTAAGCGCCGTCCAATGAGCTCTGAAGCATTTGGCTGAATATGAGCAGATAATATTGCCCGAAACACTTCAGAATTCATCCTGCTGCTTTTGTCAGCAGTCACATCATCAATAAATACAAGAGAATCAGTTCCATTGGTAGCCATACATGCCCACGCCATGACACTACCACCACCATGCTTCACTGATGGGGTGGTATGCTTAGGATCATGGGCAGTTGCTTTCCTTCTCCATACTCTTCTCTTCCCATCACTCTGGTACAAGTTGATCTTGGTCTCATCTGTCCATAGGATGTTGTTCCAGAACTGTGAAGGCTTTTTTTAGATGTCGTTTGGCAAACTCTAATCTGGTCTTCCTGTTTTTGAGGCAATGGTTTACATCTTGAGGTGAACCCTCTGTATTCCCTCTGGTGAAGTCTTCTCTTGATTGTTGACTTTGACACACATACCTCTTGGAGAGTGTTCTTGATCTGGCCAACTGTTGTGAACAGTGTTTTCTTCACCAGGGAAAGAATTCTTCGGTCATCCACCACAGTTGTTTTTCGTGGTCTTCGGGGTCTTTTGGTGTTGCAGAGCTCACCGGTGCGTTCCTTCTTTTTAAGAATGTTCCAAACAGTTGTTTTGGCCACTCCTAATGTTTTTGCTATCTCTCTGATGGGTTTGTTTTGTTTTTTCAGCCTAATGATGGCTTGCTTCACTGATAGTGACAGCTCTTTTGGATCTGATCTTGAGAGTTGACAGCAACAGATTCCAAATGCAAATAGCACACTTGAAATGAACTCTGGACCTTTTATCGGCTCATTGTAATTGGGATAATGAGGGAATAACACACACCTGGCCATGGAACAGCTGAGAAGCCAATTGTCCCATTACTTTTGTTCCCTTAACAAGTGGGAGGCACATATGTAAACTGTTGTAATTCCTACACCGTTCACTGATTTGGATGCAAATACCCTCAAATTAAAGCTGACAGACTGCAGTTAAAGCCCATCTTGTTTGTTTAATTTCAAATCCATTGTGGTGGTGTACAGAGCCAAAAATTTCAGAATTGTGTCAATGTCCCAATATTTATGAACCTGACTGTAGTACAGTATATGCACTCTACTTGGTCGGGCTTCTTTTGCATGAATTACTGCATCAAAGCAGCATGGCATGGCGGCGATCAGTATTAAACTCAGGTATTTCTGTTTCAAAGATTGGTCTTTCCTTAGGCAAAGTTATAAATCTTATTGATTACCCAGAGAACAAGGAGCGGGTTCAATACAGGTAAGAAATCAGTATGAAGGGGCGTAGCATTTTATTATACACATATATTGCATATTTTTATAACAAAATTTTGAAAAAGGGAGATAAGAATACAGCTTTTATAAGTTTTATAGATATAATGCTAACATGTGCACCCATAGTCTTGTCCTTGTCCTATATACCTTGATCACTGTTAACCACGCATTTTATATTCATGGTAGTAATACTCGGCCCATTGTCCAATATTACAGCTTCAATATACACGAAGAGATGAACCCTTACGGTGCCGGGCCAAAAAGTCTGATCTGCATGATCATACGGGTCACTCTGTGAAATAACGATCAGGTTTATTAATTCACATGAAATTCCTGGTAATGGAAATCCGAGCTACTCCTCTGGATAAGAGCTGGGGTCCCTAGATTACATTAATGAGATTATCCTTCCACATTAGATTTGCACTGTATACCTGTACCGACAGGTAGACAGTAGTGAGATCACAGGAAGCAATGTCGCCAATATAATCTGCTTTACCCCACTTAATATAAAAATCTGTGGTCTTCGGATCTAATGGTCCTATTAATTTATCTTAATTGGCTGCAATTGAATATGTTAAAGGAAGTCTGCCCCCTCCAAAATAAAAGCATACCTCCATGTAAGGGAGGTGCTTAAAACATAACGAGAAAATCCAGCTCTTTTAATCCTGAAAAATTATTAGTTACATTTTTATGCAAATAAGGTTTTCAGTGCACCTTGGGCATGGCCACTTCATTTGGTACACCATCACCCTGTTAATAACACCGCCCATTATCTCACCCTCTTGTTTGATGGGTAGTTGCTAAAAGTTAAAGGGGTTATCCAATACCTAAAATGCCCCCCCCCACCACGATCCCTGGGCCCCTCCTATAGATCATACTTACCCAGCTCCCTGGCACTCTGGATCCCTGCACAGGCGCCACTGCATCTCCCTGTCGCTCAGATCAAAACATCTGACGACGGGGGGGGGGGGGGGGGTCACCAGTGATGCTAGGGAGGCTGATCACTGTCGCGGCCTGCTATTGGCTGCACCACCACCCCTATCGCCGTGCATTGATCCCGAGTGAGGCGGGAGCTGGGGAGCAGGGTAAGTATAGGAAGTGCTCGGGCATTGTGGGGGTCATTAGAATTTGAGAACCCCTTTAAGAGCCAGAAGCAATGACACAGGGAAGCCAGGTGCTCAGAGCGGCCCTGCCCACTGTGCCCCTAAAACCTTATTTGCATAAAATTAAAAAGCATTTCTCAGAATTAGAAAACTGGAATGTCAAAAGAAAGCTATGTTTACGTTGTGGGGCACAGACCCTATACGGCGGTATGCCTACTTTGCAGGTGACAAGCTCCCTTTAAAAACACTTAAAAGTTAATCTGATAAAAATACAGTGGACTGTAGATAGATCTTCAACATAGGTCACCACTAAAGGACAGGAGGATCCTCTGGCCGGGCCCTGTCATGATAATAGACTCTAGCCACAACAGGGTCAATGTGATCTGTTCAGTATAGCTCAATGGTGAACCCTCATGGTGACATATTCAACAACAACTTAACATTTAAATAAATGACAAATAACATACTACACAACTGGATTAAAATGGCCGCTGCCTTCATTAAAGGGGGGGGGGGGGGGTAAATATTAAAAAATCCATCAATCCTTAAAATTCCCACCGAAGTTAAAGTCCATTAAGGCACTGATCAACAAAACCCGAGGGCGGGCGGGGGACGTTCTTCTTGCTTGATCTTCAGGCATAGACAGCGTACCCCAAGGTGAGTGCCTCCATAAATACCCAAAATTCCCGCCAAAAATGCAGCTTTTCCAATAACAGAACTGGTTAAAAATAGCCCACTGCCCAGCAACTGGACAGAAACCACCTTGACCAATCAAAAGGCTGTCCTGTTGCCGGCTAACTTGAACCTGAGGAGAAATTTGAGAAAAAAGAAAAAGGGGGGGGGGGGGCGACACCACATAACTGTGTCTCAACGACACCACGAGGGGCAAAATGCCAAATTTTTGGCCCCTGTCATGGTGCCATATTCAACAACTTAACATTTAAATAAATGACAAATAACGGCATACTACAAAATTGGATTAAAATGGCCACAGTCTTTTTTAAAGGGGGTAACCATAAATATTAACAAATCCATCAATCCTTTGAATTTCCACCAAAGTTAATTAAAGTACATTTAAGGCACTGATCAACAGTCCACCCAGCAAGGCTGAGTGACTAACCCCCACAAGCCAAGCGCGGCATTAGCCAAGCTTGCCCCCCCCCCCCCCCCCCCCAACCACACACACAAAACCGTTTCAATGACCGAAGGCAATCTAATATTGAAAATATCTAGCCCAATATCAGATAAATGGACTAAATCCTCCCCATCAAGTCCAGAAACTGAACCATCTAATTCAAGGTGTCAAAACGACCACCCATTCAATGAAGGCAAAAAAAATTCTAATCCCCTATTAATCCTTTTCCTAATCTTATCTAAAAAACGAAGATAAGGAATATTCCACAAACAACTAGGAATAATTTCCGAAAAAAACTAACATAACACCTGGCAACAATTGACTAATGTAAGACAGATCATTTTTCATGTCTGCCAATAAATCTAAAGTTTTTTATTTTTTCCAAAATCATTACCACCCACATGAAATATAATCACCTGTGACAAAGGGCGGGCCTGCAACTCACGTTAAAGGCCCCTTGCAGACGAGCGTGTCCAGATGCGTTGCGTCTGCGATCAGGGAAAATCGTGCAAGTAGGTACACAATTGCAGTCAGTTTTAAATGCAATTGCGTTCCAATGCTCAGTTTTTTATCGCGTGGGTGCAATGCATTTTGCGCGCGCATGATAAAAAACTGACTGTGGTACCCAGACCCGAACCCAGACTTCTTAACTGAAGTTCGGGTTTGGGTTAGGTGTTCTGTATATTTTAATATTTTCCTTTATAACATGGTTATAAGAGAAAATAATAGCATTCTTAATACAGAATGCTTACTGAAATGTCGATTGAGGGGTTAAAAAATAGAAAAAATAAACTCGCCTCATCCACTTGATCGCACAATCGCACAGCCGGCATCGTCTTCTTTCTTCTTCTTTCAGGACCTGCAAAAGGACCTTTGATGACGTAATCGCGTTCACTGTGTGGTGACGTCAGAGCAGGTCCTGCTGAATGAAGATAGATAATCTAAAATGGGCAAATGAAGACTTAATTCCCCTAGTAGCCAAATAAAGCCTTCTAGAAAAAACTCTACCTATAGGGATTACTTTGGAGGCAAAAACAAACAAACCTAATAAACTCTGTAATTCCCGCAACGTAGTTTTCTTTACAGACAACATTCTTCTAATAAGTTCCAAAAGCTTCTGAATTTTCTCAACCAGAAGGCGAAATTCCATTGACCATAGTGTCAATTGTTATACCTAAGGATTCACTTTCACAACAAGGAAACACAGTCTTCTCTTCCGCCAAAGGGATACCAAAATATTTACAAACTTTTAAAAAACGATTCAAGAATCATTTCTATTCAATTCATCATTCAGCGACTGCTTACCAGGAAACGATAAATGATGAATTAACCTAAAATCCTTAGCAGCTTTCTTGGGAACGAAACCCAAGGGGGATAAACGAAAATCCTCAAATGGCGGATGAGGAAGGGGCCAGCCACCCTGCCCGCTAACACTTCCTTCTCAATTTTTACCCGAACAACTTCTTCATTCAATTTAACTGAGCTAAGATTCTCAATCCACACACACCCAGGACCTTTAAATTTAGGTACGAAAAATCCATTCTTGAAACCATTAAGAATTAGATCCGCTTTCTCCCGATTTGGATATATGTCTAGCCAAGGGACCATGTTTTCCAACTTCACTGGAGTCAGGGCTTTTTTTGAAAATCGCGACTGTTAGCCTGCTGGGGCCCCCCAACCCTTTTAAAACAGCGGAACGTAGGGTGCGGACCCAAGCAAACCGAACACTCGTGCTTATATTTATAAGAATTTAACCACTTACAAGCCAACTCATTAAAGGCAAAACAAAGTCCCTTCCTAATAACATTCTAAGACAGATTGCCTTGTTGTTTAACTACTCCGCCAGGTCTCTGAGGAAGCATTAATTTTAACCATAAGCCCACATCCTTAGTACCGCATCTTAACGAGGGGTAAACTGCAAATTTTTGATGAAATGTTTCATCATACTGAAACCAAGCCAAACCGCCAAAAATACTGTAGGCCTCAAGGATGGTATTAACATGCTGAAACAAACCTGAACACAATTGAGGGTACTAAGACCCCAAAATAGATGCATAGATACAAAATGATTGAAGCCAATTATTAAATGATCTGGGGACTGCCCTTTTTCTTTCTTCCTCTATTTTCTCATCCACCTTTCTGTCCAACTTAAATACATCTTTTGACGACGGGAGCAATGACAAAATGTCAACATACTCCTGACGTCAAATTTTTTCTTTAACCGAAATGGGTAGATTAAAACCCAAAGGAGAAACTTCACATGCTAATGCTTCCTTCAAACAAGATTCTGAAACAGCTGGGACGTCAGTCAAAACCGGTCCACCCACATCCAGGACAACCATGTTTACCGATGAGGGGCGGTCAGTCAAAACCACAGCCGGTGAAGGCACCGCCACACCTTTGGCTAGGTCAGAAAAAACCTTTGCCAAACCCTGCAAAAAGGAAAAGCTTACCTACATGTGTTCTCGCCAAGATCCTGTTCTGTCAAGTCTTCAGCAGGCATCTTGACTATCCCCTCAACACCAGGCTGTGAGACCACCTGCCTGTGAGGGGACCCCCGGCGCCCACTTACTCCACAGCTCTGGTGCCTTGACGGCGAGTAAGTTATCCCCGGCCTCTTCCTTCTTTCTGAAGTGCGCGCCGGCACTTCTAGATGACGAGGCCCGCCCTGCTGCCTCACTTCCTGCATCATGCCGCCACTTCTTCTGAAGATCGCGAAGCAGGTCTCGCCTCTTCCAGCTCCGCCACTGCCTCAGGCAGGCAACTGTGCAGCCACTCCTCCCCACCAACAGTATTAGCTCTTCTGATGATCTGGCTGACCAGTTCTTCCATGACGCTCCGCTTCTAACGCCGCTGGAACCGAGTTGACCGCAATGTCTTCTTTCTTTTTTCAGCCGGGAACATCGCCGCTTCTGCAAACCAATGGCCAATCTGCTCCGCTCGCTACCTTCAGCTCTTCCGCTGCCACTGTCTCTGCCACCGCCTCTTCACACCGCAGGGGATGGACGTTCTTCTTGCTTGATCTTCAGGCGCAGCATCAAAAGGTGGTCAGACTGCACGTGGAGTACTGTGTGCAGGCTTGAGCACCAGTGCAAAAGAAAGACATAGCACAGCATGAATAGGTTCTAAGGTGGGCAAAGAAAGTAATATTCAAAGTGAGTGGATTACAGTACCCAGAAAGATTATCCACATTAGGATTATTTAGTTTAGAAAAAAGACAACTGGGAGGTGATTTAATAACTGTGAATATATCAAAGTCCAAAACAGAGATCTCTTCCATGATCAATTTATACCCAGGACTGTGGCCACGACAAGGGGACATCCTCTGCGTCTAGAGAATAGAAGGTTTCTACACCAGGTGATTCTTTACTGTATGAGTGAGGCCATGGGACTCTCTGCCACAGAAGGTGGTGCTCGGCTATTATTCAACTTATTTATTAATGATATTGAATATGGGTTTAATAGCACTGATTCTATTTTTACAGACGACACCAAGTTATCTAGTACTGTGAAGTCTTTGGAAGATGTCCTACAAGTTGATTTTGACACTCTGAGTGTTTGGGCATCAACTTGGCAAATGA